>NW_008342393.1:4730214-4775089 GCF_000622305.1 Nannospalax galili | reverse complement strand
TTGGCACTCCTTTAATGAATGAGCACAACCGTCAGCAAGCCCAATTGTGACTATGTTTAGCGATCAGGCTCAGCCAAAGTTGTGATGATGGTAGTTATTTCATGCAGAAGGGACTGCTGTATAGCATCTTCTTATTAAAAGGACTACCATGTGGAAGCAGGATCGGGGGCTGTCAGACTGTCCCCTGGGTTCTCAGGCCCTCTGGTAGTTGGAGGCCAGAGGGAGGCCAGAACCCAGCACACTCTGACGGTCTCTCTTTCTTGATTTTCAGTCTGGGCAATATGCCTACTGCTGCAAAGGAGGTCACACAACCCCTTACTTTTTATTGTGTTACGGAGTTCCATGTATAGATCAGTTTTGTGTTTTGGAAATAGAGACACAGCTTTTGCTTCTTAAGAATATTCTTAAGAATATTAAGAATGGGTGTTGGAGGTGAAATTTGGTTGGTAGAGTGTTTTCCTAGTATTCACAAAGCCCTGAGTTTGTGGTGGCATATGCCTATAATCTCAGCATGGATTTGGGAGGCCAGCCTGAGCTACATGGTGAGTTCTAGACTAGCCTGTGCTATAGAGTTAGATCCTGTATTTAAAACAGCAACAACAACAACAACAAAAAGTGGAGCTTGGGCTGATGATTGCCCCTGTTGGTCAGAAATCAAAATTGCTTTGTGAGAGATGGTTATTCTCTGACCTAAGAAAAATACCTCAGTGGACAGGTTTGCTGACAGATGGCCAGACAGCACAGGAGAAGAAACTCTTGAATGAAAAGTTAAGAGGCTCTTCTGAGTGGGTTGGAGTCTAAGCATGGGGATCCTCAGGAACCCACATAAGGGGAAGAGAAACCCAACTGCAGATGAGTGTTAGGGCTTATCTGAGTGGGTAAAGTCCAACAGCCAGGAATGGTGACCACACACTACGCTCTGAGGTGTGGCTCTGAACACTGTGCTGCGCTGGCCTTTGAGACTTCCCTGGGTTTATATCAGGGCCATTGATGGTAGGCTGGGAGATGGCAGGACAGGGGCTTCTGGCTCCCATGGGTTCCTGGGGTGATCGATGTGAGAGTTGACCTGTCCTGGGCAAAGATCTGGAAAGCATTTGGCAGCTGGGAGGTAGCTCACCTAGTCCTGTGGACCTCAGCTCCCTCCTACAGCCTAGGCATATCTACTTTATAGGGTTGAAAAAACTGCCTATGGTGATCTAGGTCTTGGGGACAGCCACTCTGTGGCTGTGGTGACATGCTCAGTCATCTGTAAATGTCATCTTGCTACCTGTGTGCTTTCCAGCTGTGGGTCTCCTGTTTGGTAGGGTGGCATGAGGCAGGCTGCTCTGTCATTCCCCTATGTTACCTAGTATGATGGCTGTCAGAATCTAGAGTTACCTGGCCTCTGGGCATGCTTATGGGGCATTGTCTTTTTTTATTTTTATTTTATTTTATTTTATTTTATTTATTTATTTATTTATTTATTTATTTATTTATTTATTGTCTTTTTGAGACAGGGTCTTTAATTAAGGTGGAAAGACTTGTCCACTGAGGGTGGTGTCATTCCCTGATTGGGATCCTGGCCTGAGTAAGAGCAGAAAAGGAGCTGAGCAGCCACACATTCATTGCTCTCTGTTTTCTGCCTGCAGACACAATGTGACCAGCTGCTTCCAGCTCCAACTGCCCTGTCACCATGATGGACTGTACCTCCAATGGTCAGCCAAAATAAACCCTCCTTTCTCATGTTGCTTTTGTCAGTATTTTTAATCACAGCGACAGGATGAGTAACTAAGATACCTGGCCAGGAGTCGGGAGTGGTTCATCCAACTCTGGTTACCCTAAGTTTTCAGGAAGGGTGAGAGGCATCCAGCAGCCCTGTGGGCATGCTGGGGTACTGTGGGGAGCTGGAAGGAGGGCTGGGTCTAGCAAGTGGCTAAGTTGTGATTGACGTGGGCAGGAGGTGTCCACTGCAAAAGCTAAGGGCACCTGTGGGAAACTGCACAGCTGTACAGACAGGCACCTGGCCTCTCCCACAAACTATCTGATTCCTATTAAAGGGAAGGGTGAACTCAGAGGTCTGTTAGGTGTGGGGACCCACAGGCAGCCAGTACCTACATGGGTCTCTGATCTCCTTTTAGATGTGGTTAGGACAATTGAGGACAATTATTGTCTCTGTTTCATCTAGATCCTTCCTGAGGGTTTTGCAGAGGCAAAGGCCTGCTTTCCTTGGGTCTTTCTTGTGTGAGTGAAACCACATGTGGAGTGTGGTGCTGTACGGTCTTGTCTCTGACAAGGCTGGCTTTGTTTTTTCAGCCTCAATTTCCTGTGTAAACCCCCAGGTCCCACACCTCCAGTTTTACTTCTGTGGTCCTCTTTTTTGGTCCAGTCTCTTCTGTTTTATAGTTAGGAGAAAGTAAGGTTCCCTCCAGCTGAGGACTCTGGTAATTCCCCCTGCCCCCCAAGGTTGGAAATATCACGAGGCCCCACAGAAGCAGCAACTGAGCAGAAACAAGTAAAAACCAGCACCAGGAAACCTGTGATTTGAGTGTAGCTTAGATAGTCAGTGCCCTCAGCCCTAGGGAGGCCAGAGCTTGCTCAACATGTGTTTCTTAAGCTGGAAAGTAAGAAAGTTCATCTAGCCTAGTCTAAACTCTTTGGATTTGAACCAGGCAGTGGAGAGCCATCAGAACTTTCTGTCTCCTATCTTCACACACACACACACACACACACACACACACACACACACACGTGATAGAATTTAAAGACACAAACAAAACTGTTCCATTATCCCAAAGCTCTCCCTATGCAGTAGCACCCACTCCCCCGACTTCACCCACTAATGAGTCTCCATCTCTATCATTTTGAGGAGTCTGAAGTCCAGCTCTCCCAGGTGAGAGACCTTGTCTGAGTCACCTCTCCCGATGGCGATTTCTCATCACAATAATGAGGCCAGACTTTACTACTGCATCAGCATTCCCTCCACAGCTCCACGGGATGACGGGAACTCAGCATTCCCTCCACAGCTCCACGGGATGACGGGAACTCAGCATTCCCGGGGGTTATAGAAGGAAGTAGGGGTTTTATGGTTCTGAATCAGAAGAAAGCACTACATTACACAATGATAAGGCAGCTTCTTTGCTGTGGATCCTCTATCCTGAGTACTTAGCATAGGTGAGCGGGGTTTTCCAGTGTGATATGGTTACATGGTGTTTTCCAGATTTACTTGAATGTGGAATGTGGAATGTTTCCGCTGCCCCTTAAAAAAAAAAAAAAAATTCCCAGAACTGAGTTTATGGGGAATACATTTTGAGTCTTGCTATTTGGGGTGCTCTCAAAGGAAGGTCTCTTCCTGGTAGGGACTTGTCCCTTATAGTGAGAGGCCTGTGTTCCCTAAAGATATACCACCCTGAACTTCAGGATGAGAGCCTATTTGGGATGTGTCCTTGTGAACCTGCAGATGACACCATCCTGAGAGGGGGGTTAGCCCTCATCCATGAAAAATGTCCTTATCAAGTAGAGGACATGAGGCAAAGACCTTGCAAAGTCAGGGGAAGAGTTTGGAGGGGAGTCCCCAGCCCAGGAGCACCAAGGATTGCCAGCAGTCATCAGAAGCCAGGACAGGGTATGGAATGAGCTCTCCCCAGAGCCTCTGGAAGAAGCAACCTGGCCAACACCTTCAGGTCTCACCTCTGGCTCCTAGAACTGTGAGAGAACAGCTTTCTGTTGTTTAAGCCACCCAGTCTGTGTCAGAAGCTACAACAGCTCTGGGAAACAAATATGACCTTGGCTACAAATCTTGAGCTTCTGAGGTGAGTCTCTTGAGCCACGTGATTTCTTTCCTCAGGGCCTTTGCACATGCTGCCCCTCCAGGGTTACCCATGCTCTTTGCATGTGTCTACTTCTCACTCTTCTGCAATTAGCTCAATGTCATTTTCTCAAAGAAAACATATCTAGTCACCTAAGGGAAGCAGTCTCCTGTCCCCATCATGTGTAGACTTTTTGTCCCAGCAGTGAGCATACAGTGTGACCACAGACTCTCTTGTTGGGTTATGTTATTACTGTATGTCTTACATGGGAGGCAGGAATGGCATTATGTTTGAGGTGCCTCCTGCTCCCCCAGGCCTCAGAACATTGTCTGACACATGGGAGGAGCTTGTTGAGCTCGGACTGACTAAAGAAAGGAGGAAAGAGAGAGGGAGGAAGAAGGAAGAGAGAGAGCAAGCACACAGTACCTCCATTTGGGCTGGGGATAACGTCACAGATGGTGCTGGGGGTCTATAGGGCTATTTCTCCCACAGTACCTTTTTTGACTTTTCTTCTCAGGTGGCCATAACACCAAGGTATGGTGCCTGCCATGAGCTAGGCCTGGTGACAGTGTCAAGTCCCTGTGCCTGAAGGACCTTGGGTTCAGAGAAGGAACACAGTCTATAAACACAAAAGCCCAGTAGTAGCCTGGGCAGTCTTAAGCAGGGAGACAGGCTAAGAACATAATGCAAGCAGGGCTGTGTTGGGGAGGGACAGGGCCCAGCTTCCTGCAGAGTGTCAGGGAGGGCTCTGGGAGAGGCACAGCTGAACTAGAGCCTGAATGATGAAAACAGAGCTATGCTGTGAAGGTCCAGGGTGAGAGAAAAGTTCAAGTGTAGGGAGTAAGTTCAGACAGAAAACCCTTCAAAGATCAAATGTCCTGAGGCAGGCTAACCCAGGGACAGATAAGCTGAGAAAGAAAGGTGACCTAGCTGGAAAAGGGAGGAAAGAAATAGGTGAGCCTGGGGTGGAAAGGAGAGACCGTACCGCTAAGTTCCACAAGCTGCAGGTCGGGGTGCCCAAGTGTGGGAGCCACCACTGGTGGAGTGAGTGTTTCATTTATGTTTCAGGAAGATCTTTGGGGGGAGGGGGAGCTCAGAAATAGAACACTTGATTAGCATGCTTGAGGCACTAAGCTCAGTTCCCATTAGTGAAAGGGGAAAAAATCACCCCAAACCAGGTATGGTGGTCCATACCTATAATCCCAGCACTTAGGAAGCTGACGCAGGAGGATCACTGCAAGTTCAATGCTAGCTTGAATTATATAGTGAGTTCCAGGCCAACCTGTGCTACAATGTAGAGACCCTGTCTCAAATAATTTATTTTTTAAAGGAAAGATTACCAGGCATGGTGACCCATGCCTTTAATCCCAGCACTTGGGAGGCAGAGCCAGGCAGTGAGTTCAAGACCAGCCTGGTCTACATAGTGAGTTCCAGGCCAGCTGGGGCTACAGGGAGACCCTGTCTCAAAAAGACAAAAAAATAAAGAAAAAAGAAAAGAAAAAGAAAAAAAAGAAAGATCACCCTGAATGCAATGATCAGCATAAACTGCAGGGGGCAGGATAGAGACAGCAGCAGAGGCAGAAACCCCCTTGGAAATGGGTGGCCTATGTGGACTAACTGTGAAATAGGGAAAAGTAGACATGGGTCTGTTTGGGGGACAACTGGGAAGGATGAGAGGATGAGAAACAGTGAAATCAGAACAGAGCAACTCCTTTGTTTTTTTGACCTGGCCAGTTAGGCATTTGGTCGCCCATCTACCTGATGGGACATCCAGAAAGATGCACTGAGAGACCACAAGGGAATGCCAGAGCCCACTTTTGGCCACAAGATGCTTCCCAGGGAAGGCACTGGATGGTGGTGAACTATATACATCTAGAATTCAAGGGGGGAGTCTTGACCAGAGATAAAGATTTGAGTGTCATCAAACAATGGGTGAACTGTGAAGCCATAGGTTGGATGGCAAGCACTGTGGGAGTGAGGGGAGGTGAGGACTAGAGAGCCAAAGACAGAGCCCCAGGTCCTCCATCACCCGGAGATGGCAGAGGAGGAGGGAAGAGGACAGTCCCTGAGAAGCATTAGGGAGGAAAGTCAGGGGAAGTGGAGCCAGATATGTGGGAAAGTTGCTGGAGCAGGAGATGACGATTATGTGAGTGAAATGCCAGTAAGAGGTAAGGTCAGACAGCAGACCTTTGGTTTCTGCAGAATTGATGACCTGGATGGGAATGATGGGGCAAAGGGTAGGAATGCAAATGGGGGAAGTGGATCGGCAGATGACAGAGAACTGGGGGTTTCAGTGAGGTGGATGGTGGGGCACAGATGATGGTGAGGCTTCCAGGAGGGAAGAGAAATCACAGGAGTGAGGCCCCAAACAGGAACTCAGGGCCCAGCTGGGTTCCAGGACAGAAAATGGGGAGCAGATCTGGGGAAGATATTAGGTTGCCCTAGTGTGATGGTGTGCTAGATAGCTTTAGTGCCAACTTGACACACCTGGGTTGAGGGAACCTCAGTTGGGGAATTGCCTCTATTGGGCTGTCCTGTGGCCATGTCTGAGGGGCACCTTCTTGATGAGTGATGGGGGAGGGCCCAGCCCACTGTGGGTGGTGCAACCCAGGGCAGGTAGGCCTGTGTTGCATAAGAAAGCAGGCTGAGCAGGGGCCAAGGGAGCAAGCCAGCAAGCAGAATTCCTCCATGGCCTGTGCTCCAGCTCTTGCCTCCAGGTTCCTGCCCTGAGTTCCTACCTTGGGCTCCTGGATGAACTGTGAACTGGGATATGTAAGCTAAATAAACACTTTCCTCCCCAAGTTGGTAGTGGTCAGAGTATTTTGTCACAGCAATGAAGAAACAAAGACAGATGGCTTCCACATTTTTCCTTTGAAGCATGAAGAACTCGAGGCTAAGGCTTGGGAGGTCTAGGGAGTGCAGATACAATCTGGGTGAGTCCTTTCAGAAGACTTGTGGGCTGAATTTGGAAGTGAGTCCACTCACACAGGTGAACTAGTCTTAGGCAAAAGAGCAACCAGAGCTTGAATCTTGCCAGATGAGCAGGACAGATGGAGAAACAGGTAGAGACTTTGGACGTAGGATGGTGATAATTAAAGAACGTGAACGAGGGCACTGAGAGGGCATGAAGGCCAGGAGCTTGGAGGTAAGCCAGACCTGAACAGGGAAAACAGCAGGTGATACTGAGAATGGGACGTTATGAGGATGATGAGCTGAGGCTATGCACTAGAGGGGTGCAGGAAAGGCCGCTGAGTTTTAGCAGATTCCCACGTTCTCCCACCTATCCCTCCCCATCTGTGGAGTCCGAGAGGTATACCCTACTAGAGCCTTCAGAAGGGGCTAACTTCTTTCTTGTGTAGATAGGGAAACAGACCTGGAGATGTTGGATGCAGAGCGTAAAATGCTATCAGCTCCAGGATGAGGTGATTCCTGCTGCTGTCTCTCCTCCCTCCCTATTCTAACAGCAGCAGCTCCACCTTCCTCTGTCCCTGGAGCATGCTAGCTCTCCTTGCCCTGCCCCCCATCCTCTGGGGAACCCGATTTCATTCATTCATTGTGCACTTAATCTTTCATTCACCTGCCCCATCTCTCCTCATTCATTCACTGGGGTTGAATGGCTAAACTTCCAGAAGAGATGAATTCTCACTGGCAAGCTGCTCATCCAGCCAGTCCTCTGCTCACTGCTTCTCATCCAGTCTACACCCAGCCCCCTCGTGTTCTCCATATATCTGCAGGTATCCAGGCTTTTCTATGTCCATTACTTGTGTAGTCCCCTGGGTCACATACATGTTGTGTGTGCCACCTGTCAATCCTAGTCTCTCTCTCTCTCTCTCTCTCTCTCTCTCTCTCTCTCTCCTTTCTCTCCCTCTCCCTCTATAATAGGGCTGAAAATGTATCCACTGTCATTGATCAAATTTCACATGATAATTATTTTTTCAGTGCTAGAGATTGAACCCAGGGCCTTGTGCATGTGAGGCAAGTATTCTACCACTGGGCTGCAGTCTCAATCCTTCATAAATGTCTACAGCTGCCTATAAACAAATCCCAGTAAACAAATCTCTGCAATTTATAAAAACAAGGCTTGCCCACTGGAAAAAACACAAATGATGCAAAAGCATACAAAATGAAAAGCTGTCCTCACAACTACCCACCTAAGTCCTGCTCCTTGGTGCCAACCACTCTGCTGTATGGTTCAAATCCCTCTAGAATTGTTGGAGAGGGGCTGTTGGGAATTGAATTCAGGGCCTTGCATATGCTAGATAAATTTCCTACCACTGAGCTATAACCCTGGCCCCCTCCCCACATTTAAAACTTTTTTTTTTTTTTTTGATGGGGTATGGCGGAGCACACATTTAATCCCAGGACTCAGAGGCAGAAGCAGGCAGATCATTGAGATGTGGCCTGGTCTACATAGGGAGTTCCAGGCCAGCTGGGGCTACAGGGAGTCTGTCTCAAAAACACGAAAACAACTTTTTCTTAAAAAAAATTCAGGTTAAAGTCTCAACTAAGTTGCTCAGGCTGGCCTTAAACTCACTCTGTAGCCTGGGCTAGCTTCAGATCTGCAATTCCTCTGCCTCAGATTCTTTGGCAGGTGGGATTACAGGAATGCACCACAGTGCCTGGTTCTCCTAGATCTTGTTTATAGATACACAAAGAAAAACACATTTACATTTAGCATATGATAGAGTTTACTTTACAAACTGAAGGTGCTCTGAACCTGCCTTATCTCGCTCCCAGCCCTCAGTGATGGACACTGTACCTGGCCAGCACCACAGATCTGCTTTCTTCCTAAGGATTGGGCAACATTCACTGTGGTGCATTAGGCTTACTGAACAGACTTGCACACAGAGGACAATGGACGTGGACCCCCACCTCCAGTGCAGCAGGAGATGGGCACCTCCATGGGGTTTAGTGGACAGTTTTTCTGCAGGCTCGTCCCTAAAAGAGGAATTACTGGGTCCCTGGCATTTGTCATGCTCCTGGATACCCAGGCCCACGTGCAGTACACGAGTGGCTTTATAAACATCAGTGGCATGAATGGGCAGTATCAGATCACTCTGAAAAGGTGACATCCTTTCCGCTCCCACCAACAGTGACCAAGGAGCAGGGGAACATAGACGTGGTCATTTCAGCCACTGGGTCCCAGCCACCCTAAGCTTCAGGAAAACCACTCTCTTCAGACCATACTATTGTTGCTGTGGAGAAGTAAAAACCCTATGCCACCTTATATGACAGGCAGGCGACACCCAGGCTAAGGGTGTCTTCCTACTGCAGGTCTGAAACCCACTGCCTAACCTCCTCCTACAGGGGAGAGCTTGCCAGTGAGAGCGACAGGACTTCCCTAATTAGAGCCAACCACATCAACACAAAGCACCGCCCCCCCCAGCCAATCCTTGTGCTGCTCGCTGCTTGGAGACTTCACTGTGGCTACACTCCTTTCCCTATTGCCACCTCCAGCACCATCTGTAAGCACCCACTGCTCTTCCTCAGGGCCTTGTCTCTACCAGGAACCCTCCCCGCCCCCCCATTCTGGCACCTTTGCTGATGCTCAGCCTTGGTCCTGCCCCCTGCAATGGGTCCTGATGCCCCAGGAATATTACTAAAGGAGTTTTAGAAGAGATACCCAGCCTGCACACCATGGCCACTGCTGCCTCCAGCCCTCCTAGGAACTTTAGAAATGTTACCACAGTGCCTTGGGAGTGGAGAGCAAGGCTGGTCCTGAGTCCATAGCAGCACACACCCCAAAGACATGGATCAGGTAGCAATTCTAACAGCCCTGAGGAGCCTCAAAGGTACTGCCAACTGTTCAGCCTGGGCCAGGCACCCAGTTCCAAGTTCTGCTGTAGGCCCACTAGGGACTGAGCCTGGCTAAGCTTCTCCCCTGCCTGCCACAGGTCTAAATCTTCTTCCCCTTGGGGCTTAACCACTCCTTGTGGGTGGGTCAGAGCTACAGTGTCCTGGACCCTGGCTGGGCAGGGAAGAACAGGTGGAGCTTACCATACCTCTCCTTTCAGGAAATTCTAGGGAAGGAATCTGGAATTAAGTTTTCAATAGGTCCCAATCTACATGTTCAGCCACACCTCCCCTCTTCTGGCCTCTTCCCCACCCTATCTTTTCTTAAGAGACTGATCCCAGGCCTGTGCCTCACACCACAGTCATGTGCTGACCAAGTTCTGGTCTCCTAGAGAGAGAGCACAGGGCCAGGATGGAGGGGGGGGGGATAGGGGCTCCACTCCATTTCTTTGGCCTCTGGGAATTGAAGGTCAAAGCCTTTGTACCACAGATGTGTAGTCCTCCCAGACTGGTGATCAGTGCACCTGGTCACCACTGGTGGGAGTTTGGTATAGTGTCCTCTTAACCCCTGAACTCATCTCTACCTCTTTCCAGCCAGAGGCAACTCAGCCAGCCAGCAAAAAATTAGTGAGCACATGTGCTCTGTGCACTGCTGTGGAGGTACAACTGTCCAGGCAGAGTGGGAAGATGGCTCAGAGCCCACGCAGTTCCATCTCCTACAGGTACACAAGTCATTCTCATTCTGTAGTATCTCAGGGCAAGCTGCCAGTCCAGACTTGCATTCCTCAGCCTGAGGCTGTCTGCATTCTGCTGTGGGTACCCCGACTCTTGAAATTTTCCTCCTGAATAACCTCTTACTTGGAGCTGGGACAGAGACTATGGATCCAGCCTAGTCCTCGTAACAAGTGGCAACTGGGAACGGACAGGGGTATAAAAAGCAATAATTTAAATCAAGAAGGACCAGAGGCATGGCAGGATGCGTAGGGTCGTTTCAGGAGTCCCTGAAGTCCTAGGCTTGATCCAGGAGGCATGGTAGTAAAATAACTCAGAAGGCTGGGTTGTCAATGTCTCTTGGCTCACCAGTGTAGTCCTCAGGCCTGAGGCTGTAGGGAGGGGGTGGCTCTGTGGGAGTGGACTTCAGAATGACCTGTAGAGGAAAGAGAAGAGCTGATTTGCATAGGGCCTGGCCACTGCATGTGGCTTTGGTAAGGAAAGATAAAGTCAGTTGGCAGAGCCCTTCCCTGTTCCTGCTTGCTTTAACAATCTGGACAACAGAGAGGGGCAGCCAGCTGCAGAGCAAGTCAGGGGCTGGGACAGAAAGACCTACCTCACTGTAGGACGGTGGGAGATCTGAGGAGGTGGTCCAGACCCTCTCTGGGGGAGCGATGAAGGATGGATCTGGGGGTCTCTGATGTTCCATCACGGGGTCCTGCTCTGGCTCTCCGCACTTGCGACAGAAGCGCTTAACCAGGCCACAGATGCACAAGAGGGGCACCATGACCAGGAAGATGATGATGAAGATCCTGTGGAGGGAGTGATATTCCCGAGTGCCTAGATCGCTCTCACTCTCCTCCCTTGCCATTTCTCCTCCCTCACCCACTCTCATCCTGTCCTGGATGGACCTGGCCTCCTGTGGACGGTGCCCAGAGGAGCTGTTCCTGGGCTCACCTTAAGGGGTCATTCCTGGAGTTTCCTAAATTTTTCTCCAGGCAGCATTTGTCATCGCAGCATTTGAATCCTTTGGAGCAGTTTCTGGTCAGAGCAGACAGGGACAAGGAGATACTGTTGACATCAATGTGTCAAGCTGATGAGTCCTGGCCTCCCAAGATACCCATACCCTCAAGGTGCCAACCACCTTTAGCAGGTGCAGGGTACAAAACCACTCTGAGCTCATTGGAAGAACTCCAGGACTTGGAATCTGAGTTCCAGGCCCATTTTGTGTCTGGCCTTATGTCTTGTTTCTTACTCGGCCTCCCTTTCCTCATCTGTAAAATGGGTGGAACAAGCATGCTTCTGACCTCACAGGGCAAGCATGAGACTAGAAGGTGGCATTGCTCATTTGACTCCAAGGCGATGTAGGAAAGAGGCAGTGCAGAGTGTCTTGGTGCTAAATGTAGGAGGAACCAGCCCTGGATGACACCCTCAGAGGGAGCCAGAGGTAGGTGTGGACATGGACACATACCATCTACCCACGATCCCCCCAGAGGACCCTCAGGGAGCTAACTTTAGACTGTGGTAAGAAGCCTGGGGATTAATAGCTACAGACCTGCCCCAATCATCCAGTTCTCAAGGTTGGGTGGTAAGGGAGGGGGTATAGTTCTGATTAGAGTGGATGAATGAGGTGTCTCTCATCCAGGAAGTCGGGGTACAATGTGAGTGCACACATACATACCACACACACACACACACACACACACACACACACACACACCCCTGCCCTGATTGGCAATTACAGCCAAAGTTCCATACTTACAAGGTACATCTGGATCCAGCCTGTAGAAGAAAAAAGACAGAGGTCAGAGCTCAAAAACGGCCTGGGGTTGGGGCTCAGTTGAAAGGGTGCTTGGTTAGCATGCAGAGTCCCTGGGTTCAGTCTTCAGCTTGGTACAAACCAGGTATGATGGTGCATGCCTATAATCCCAGAAGTGAAAGCATGAGGATCAGAAGTTCAGGACTCTTTGGCAAGTTTGAGGCCAGCTTGGGATACTTGAGACCCCATCTCTATGACTGGAGCCAGCCTCTGGCCAGCCAGCTCTCCTTCCTCTTCATCTATCTGCTCCTCCCAAGATTGGAAGCTCACCATTCCTGATCACTGGTTCAAGATTCTGTGCCCAACACCTGAGATTAGAGCCAGCAACTTTCCCTTTCCCTGCCAGAGCAACTACAGCACAGGTCTCCTCCTCTCATGCAAGTCTGATCACCTTTTAGTAAATCCATGACTACAGACACCCCCCCACCCCAGCAAGCAACCTAAGCTTCCTCCCTCTACTTCCTCAGTGTTTCCGAGGAAAAGAGTTCCCTAAATATACCTGCCCTTTCACCCCTACCCAACCCCCCTCATCCTCAGGTCCCTGCTGGGAATCCCCTGCCTTGCCTCCCTCTTCAGTACTAGCTCTGAAGGGTAAACAGGGCACCCAGGGCATCTAGACAGAATTCCGCGCTGTTAATAGCAATACTATATCCAAGCCTTAATTGGAACTCTTCTCAGCCAGGCACTTCCCTCTCTGACCACTTTACTTAAAATCACAACTCTCCTGGTTTTTCTTCTCTCCACAATTCTTTTTAAAAAATTTATTTATGGGGCTGGAGAGATGGCTCCACCATTAAGAGCAGAGGACCTGGGTTCAAGTCCCAGCACCCACATGGCAACTAACAATGGTCCATAACTCCAGTTCCAGGGGAATCTGATGCCCTCTTCTGACCTCCATGAGCATTGCATGTCACAGGCACACTTACATATATGCAGGCAATACACTCACACATAAAATTTTAAAAATTAATTTTTAAAATTTATTTAGTTATGATTTTTAAATTATGTGTTATGTGTGTATATGTCCGAGTATGTTCATATGAATGCAGGTGCCCAGAAGGCCAGAGGTGTTGGACACTCCCTGGAGCTGGAGTTACAGGTGGTTGTGAGCTGCCCAGTATGGGTGCTAGGAACCAAACTCAGGTCCTCCAGAAGACCAGTGAGCACTTTTAAGCACTGAGCCACCTCTCTACTGCTCCTACTGATATCTAACCTACAGCATGTTTTACTTTATCTTGCCAATCTGAATGTGAACTCCCTGTGGGCAGGGCCTTTTCTGTTTCTTTGTCTTTTTGAGACAGCCCTGCTGATCTGGAACTTGCTATGTAGACCAGGCTGGCCTTGCGCTCACAGAGATCTGTCTGCCTCTGTCTCCCAAGTGCTGGGACTAAAAACATGCACTACCACACCCAGCTGATTTTTCTGTTTCTATCAAAGGGTGTAGGCATCTGTCATTGTTGAAAACCCAACAAAGTATCTGCAGAATGAATGAATGAGTGTACAATGATTACCTGAGTTCATTTCATCTTGGCTGTCCCCACACTGTGGTGAGGGATGTAGGTGTGGGGACACAGTCAAAGGGAGGGGGGTAAATCATCATTCACTCCATCCTAGCCATCTGGGATAAACAACCAGCACTCAAGAATAGGAAGTCAAGCTGGGCATAGTAGCACATCCTTAATCTCAGCACTCCTAAGGCAGAGGCAGGCTATCTCTGTGCCTGCTCTACATAAACATGAGTTCCAGGCCAGCTGTGCAGCTGTGGCTATAGGGAGACCCCATCTCAAAAATCTAAAAACAAAACATAAAACTAAACCAAAACAAAAGAACAGGAAGCCAGCTTTGGCAAGACTTTTACTAAGGATAATTAAAATAGCATTTCATTTACTGAGCACACCAGTAAAGGCAAGAGTACCAGCGCAGATCACAGTTGAGGTGGTTCCCTCTCCAGGCCCTGTCTCAGGCTCAGTGCCTTCTCACCAGCTCTGCTCTTTAGCGAGGATGGGAACAGGACAAACCAAGGGGTCCAGAAACTCAGCTGCATCCCTTCTCCCTCAGATCTCAGACTCTGCTTCTCCTCCCTTTCCTGGACTACATTTAAGAGCTAATGGTTAGGGGCTGGAGAGATGGCTCAGCAGTTAAGAACACTGGTTGTTCTTACAGAAGACCCAGGTTCGAATCCCAGAACCCACATGGCAGCTAACAACTGTCTGTAACTCCAGTTCCAGGGGATCCGACAGCCTTTTCTGACAGCCTCTTCTGACCTCCTCAGGCACTGCATGACACGGTGCACTTACCTACAAGCAGGTAATACACGCATACACATAAAATAAAATTTAAAAAATAGGCCGGGCGTGGTGGCACATGCCTTTAATCCCAGCACTTTGGAGGCAGAGTCAGGCAGATCTCTGTGAGTTCAAGGCCAGCCTGGTGAGTTCCAGGATAGCTGGGGCTACAGGGATACCCTATCTCAAAAAGACCAAAAATAAATAAATAAATAAAATAAAAATAAAAAAGAGCTAATGTTAATTGACAGGTTTAATAAACTAGTCCCAGTTCCTATTTAGGAAGGAGAGGATCCCTTCTCCCAGATACCCCTGCTCATTTTGACCAGGATGTGATCTGATCCGTGGTGGTTCAGAGCCTGAGGTTTAGGAAACATGGGGGTTTGGGGGCTGAGCTGGGCTTATTCACTCTTGATTGTGAGCATTGACAGTGCCTATACTTGTGGCTGCTGGGAGGACACTAGGGACCCAGGGCTGACACGGACTAGCAGCCTCACTTCTCCTGAGCCAGGGTCTACCGATGGCCTTGGGCAGAGCACTCAAGTCTGGCACGGCAGTAAACTGTTCTAGGGAGCAGGCTCTGGATTTCCCCCAGATTTTCAATAGGAAATAAGTTTAAAAGGCTGTATCTGGGCCGGGGCACAGTGGTGTATACCTTTAATCCTAGCCCTCTGCCAGCAGAGACAGGGGCTCTCTGAGTTCATGGCCAGCCTGATCTACATAGCAAGTTGCAGACCAGCCAGGCCTACACAGTGAGACCACCTTAAAAAAAAGACTTGTTCTGCCAACCCAGGGCACTTGTAGAGTCTGTATTTGAGGAACAGGAGCTGGAGGCAGTGCTCTGCACTCAGAGTGTCAGAGTGCCGGGGGAATCACCCATGTCAGAGGCCACCCAGGTCTGCTGTGAGGACAAGCTGGAACTCTACTCTGGGGTAGTGAGTCATACTCCAAAGAGAGGTTAGGGAGCCTCCTCTTCTCTAGGACATGGCAGAGAAAGTCCCAGAGAAAACGGATACATCCCCCAGATCTGGAGGAACAGAACAGAAGAGGCTCTGACATGCAAGACAGTCTGACACAGAAGGAAGAGTCTAAGACAAGCCAAGGCTAATATAGGGTCAAAGTTCCCATCCAGGTTGGTGGGTGGGGACAGAACCCACTAACAACACTACCCCACAAAGACAAGGGCCCCAGGCCTCCCTCCGCCTTCTCCACTTCCATTTCCACAGCCAAAACAGAAAGGAAGTTGCTACTTGCGTGTGGTTACAAGGAAATCCTAACAATTTAAGGAGGAGAGTGGGCTCGAGGCGAGCCTCTGTTCCATGGGGTCTGTCAGAAGGCTCGTCAGTCTGGCTTACCTCCGAGGCACTCACCGGTTGGAAGCCAGCCAGTAGGCCGAAGAGCAAGGTGGGTGCGAGGCTGGGGACCCCAGCATACGACATCCTGGCATGGGGCCACTGAACTTCCCTGTGGAAGGAAGAAGGGGAGTGGCAGGGAGCGACCTCTCTGACTGCCCTCGACCTATGGGGCAAGGCCTCGGCATGGAGGCGGAGTTAGTGCACCTGGGTTGGGCCAGACTTGGGGCTAGGAGCAACTGAAGGAAGAGGAGGGGAGAGAAACTGGTCTTGCCTGAGTTTGAGGAATTGGGAGGTAGAAGAGATTGCTTTAAAAAATTCACAAACCTGGGCGTGGTGGCGCATGCCTTTAGTCCCAGCCAGTCAGAAGGCAGAGGTAGGTCTCTGGGAGATCGAGGCCAGCCTGGTCTACATAGTGAGTTCCAGGCCAGCTGTGGCTACAAAGAGACCCTGTCTCAAAAACCAAAATATAAAATAAAAGCAAAGAATAAATGATAAAATAAATTCATCAACACAACAAGGCATAGTGGCACACGCCTTTAATCCTAGCACTCACAAGGGAGAGGCTGTCTTATCTCTGTGAGTTTGAGAACAAGCCTGGTCTACACAGAGAGTTCCAAGCCAACCAGAGCTTCAGAGTGAGACTCTGTCTCAATAAAAATATAAAATAAAATAAAACATCGCAAAGGCAAAGGCAGGCAGATCATTGTGAGTTCAAGACCAGCCTGGTCTATGTAGTGAGTTCCAGGCCAGCTGTGGCTACAGGGACACCCTATCTCAAAAAGGAATCCCCAAACTGGGTATAGTGGTGCACACTTATAATTTCAGCATTCAGAAAGCAAAGGCAGAAGAATGAGGAATTTAAGGCCAGCCTGGCAATAAGACCCTTTCAAAATCCCAAATGTAAATAAAGAAAAAGGGGTCTTCCAGATGGTTCCGTGGGTAAAGGCGCTTCTTGTCAAGCCTGAAGACCTGGGTTCCCAGGTGGAGCTTCCCAGGGCGACATCCCAGGCCCCACACTACAGTTCTTCAGGACCCACTCAATTTTCGGAAAGAACACCAACTTCAGAAAGTTGTCCTTTGACCTCCACAAACCTGTCCTGGTTGGTGCATGCCCTTCCCACTAAACAAATAAACAAAAAATATTTAAATAAAACATTGTGGAATCAGCTCAAGACTGGTGAGTTATGCCTTCTTTTTTTTAATATTCTAAATATTTTTATTTTATGTGTATGCATGTATTGCCTGCATGGAGGTAAGTGCACACGTGCTCTGCAGTGCCCAGAGGACAGAAGAGGCTGTCGGATCCCCTGGAACTGGAGTTACAGACAGTTGTTAGCTGCCATGTGGGTGCTGGGATTCGAACCCCGGTCTTCTGCAAGAACAGCCAGTGTTCTTAACCGCTGAGCCATCTCTCCAGCCTTCTTAAGCCCTCCCAACCCTCTCTACCCGGTGTCCCAGACACAACGTGAGGTATTGTATCAGCCCAGGATGGGAGCCAGACGTTGAAGGACTAAAGTGAGGCAGATGGAGAAGAAGCAAGCGAAGGGAATCGTGAGGGGTCACATAAGGGCTGTCATTTCATTGTGCTTTGGCCTTGAAGGGAGGAAAAGGCAGCCTGCGGGGTCCAGGGAAGGAAAACCCGGGCGCAGCATTGCCACAGTATTGGGACATTGTATTTGCTCCCGTTGGAAACGTATGGGAAGTTAGTTGTTGGTCCATTTCCTTTCAGACTACGGAGGAAATTGAGGCTAGAGGCTTGTCCGCATCCGGGCCGCGACAGGGGCGGCGGGCAGCGCAGGCCAGCAGGCGGGGTGGGATTCCTGGAAGGACCCGGCTATGGGAGAACCTCTCCTGCTCCGGGTTGTGCGTCCGCGCAGAGTCTCCGAGTCCGGCCACCAGGTGGCAGCATCGCCCAGCGCTGGCCCCGGGCAGCCCCCGCGTGCGCTGGTGGCCCTGGAGGCCTCCCTAACCTTCACAGGGTGAAGGGTGACGGTCATCGGAGGGAGATGAAAGGTGTGACGGTCCGGCAGGAGGAGGGGAGATGAGCCTCCCGGGGAAGGGGCGACTTGCAGGTGGTGGGTGGGCGCTGCCAGTAGTGAGGGGCCTGGGATGTTGCCCCGGGAGGTGCCACAGCGGCGACGCATCTCCTGCTGCGGGTCCTGAGAGCAACTCCCTCTCCTGATTTCTCCTGGTCCTCCTCTGCCTCTCACTTCTTTCTTTCTCTGTCATTCTGAGTGACTCTCACCAAGTCTCACCATGGCATCTCCAAAGGCACCCATTTGTGTCCTGTTTTCCCGCCTGTTTGTCTTCTGTCACTCTCAGTAGGTCACTGGAGGAAGGAGCCTGTTTTGTTTTGTTTCTGTCCTAACCTGCATTTCCTTGACTGCTTTACACACACACACACACACACACACACACACACACACACACACACTTCTATTGCTCAGAGACCCTTCTGCTCTCTATCTTGACCCCAACAGAATGGCTCCCTGGTTTCTCTCCTACTTTCTGCCTCTGTTTTTCATTATCCTTTGGCCTTCTGCAGCCCTTAAGAACAGAATCTTCCAGTACCTAGCCAAGTGCAATTGGGATCTGGCCCCAGAGAATCTCCTC
This sequence comes from Nannospalax galili, assembly GCF_000622305.1. Taxonomy (NCBI): domain Eukaryota; kingdom Metazoa; phylum Chordata; class Mammalia; order Rodentia; family Spalacidae; genus Nannospalax; species Nannospalax galili. The sequence continues at coordinate 4,756,728 of NW_008342393.1, read as the reverse complement.
TTTGTTTGCAGTCTCTGATGACTGAGCCTGGTAAAGGGAACTCGGGGGGGGGTCTCCTTTTGCCAGCCCCTGCAGTTGGTAGTGGGGCCAGACTGCCCACCACACCCCCCTGGCCAAGGAGGACCTCCTTGGGAGAGTGCTGGAACCTTCTCCCAACACCACTTATATTTCTGCCTCTTGAGTGAAATTGTTGCTAACTTGGGCTTCAGACTCTCCTCTGCCCAGGCCCCAGCATCTATATCCTGGGCTATACTTATATGCCCCTTCATTTCCTGCTGCCTGCCAGCCTGCCCAGGTTGAGAAGGACACAGTGGGAGGATCTGGGGTGTGAGGACTGGAAAGCTGAAGGGACATGGCAGGTATCTGTGGCATCAAGAGGGACACGATGAAGCTGATATCACTTCCCTCTGGGCCTCTGTCATCCACCTAACCCAGTTCTATTGTTACCAGAAAAATAAGACACCCAATTAAATTTGCTTTTCAAATATACAACAAATTATTTTCTTCTAGTATGTTCCATGCAATATTACTTATATTAACATTTATTTGTTGTGCAAAACTCAGTTACCTGGGCATCCTGTATTTTTTACTTGTTAAATTTGGCCCTGCTCACATTTCTAAAATGTCACAGGAAAGACATTGGAGAACAGCTACTCCACCCTCTACCCTACATCTTGCCAAAGGAGAAAGTGCAGTCCCTAGTCTTGACTCACTAGGCAGAGTCTAAAGCTTCCTAGAACCTGCCTCTGGCCCCCAGTTCTTTCCATGACATCAAATTGCCACTCTATGTCCCTTCCTGCAGATAGAGAGGGGATAAGGAGACTGTAGGTGGGTGATTCTGGCATAGTACAAGAGCACCTGGCCCTTGCCAGCACCCATCAAGACTCTGGGGGCCAGCATTCCTGTGGGCGAGGTTGGATAGGGAGTTCAGTGGGAGAGCTGTCTTTGTTCAGAGAAACTAGGGTCCTGTCCCTGTCCCCCTCAGTGACCTGGCAGTGAGAAGGTGGCATGTGCACGCATGCATGGGTATCCTCAGGCATGCAGGGTTCTGGAGGGAGGATAACCTCAAGGCCTTCTGAAGTCCGTATGGCCCTCTGCATTCCACCCCAAATTCCAGCTGGGGTTTCCCAAGAACTGCAAAGTCTCCATGCCTTCATATGTACTCTTCTCCGGGCCATTTGCTAAAGAACGGACTGATTGTCTGATGGCCCTCCGAGGGCCAGGCTGGAAGGGCCTGGAGGTCAGCTGGCCACCCACGCCTTCTCAGAGAAGGCAGCTGGAGCCCAGAGGGCAGGAAGACTAAGTTGAACAGGACATAAGGACTGAGTCATGATTGCTAACTTGGGCAGGTCCTGAGACCCCCCCCCACCCCCCCCCACACACACATACACAGCTCAGGTGGCTATACCTTAGCCTGGGAGGTGCGGCTGTCTTGGAAGAACACTCCACTAGGGATGGGAGAGGGAGGCCTTGCCCATACTGGCCCACCTGAGCCCAGGGAGGAAGAGCTAGGCTGAGCTCTGTTTCTCATAGCATCCCAGTCTTCTCCACATTCTACAGCAGCTAATAGCACTGGGCTGTGATCTTTCCCAAAGAGGCAGAATACTTGGCTCTAGCCAGGTTCTTCCTCTAGGGGCAGTATTGTGTTGCCTTAGCAGCTATGCCACTTAGGGTATGCTGTATGACCTTAAACAAGCCATGCATGTTCTTCTGTCAGTCTAAATTCATTTGGGAAAGAAATGGCAAGGAGTTGGAGAACAGCATGACACAGACGAGAGGATGAAATGAGATGCTCAGTGTCTGGCATGTAGCAAAGACAAATAAACACTAGCTGGTTTTGTTTGTGGCAGAATGAGGTACCCAGGAATTAAGGGACTTATGTCTCTCTTAATACTGCAGGAGACCCAGCCAGGCATGGTGGCGCACACCTTTAATCCCAGCACCCCAGAGGCAGAGGCAGGTTAATCTCTGTGAGTTCAAGCCTAGCCTGTACTACATAGTGAGTTCCAGGCCAGCTGGGGCTACAGAGGGAGACCCTGTCCCAAAAAGACAAAAATCAAAACAAAACAAAAAACTGGAGGAGACCAGCACTGCTCCCCCAGAATGCTGTCTCAGAAGCTGTGGTGCCCTGAGCCTCACCTAAGGCCAAGTCAGAGAGGGTAGGGCAATAAACCACTGGAAGGATGGCCTGCTACTGACCACTCCAGGAGGTGGCCGGGAGGTGACCCTGGGACAGAGACCTGAGATTTCCACTCTTCCTGACTTAATCCCTTCCCACACTCCCTGGTGGGATCTCCAAGCCACACTCCCACCTCTCCCCTCAAGTGGAAAGCTCTCAGGGACTGGAAACTGTCACAGTTGTCATCTCTCTTCATCATCACCCCCATTGCCACCATGAGGAGCAGTGCAGCCTGGCTCACCAGGGCCATTGCAGCCATCTTTCATAAGGTCTTTAGCCTGAGCTTCCTGCCCCCCTGATGGAGCACTCTCTTGCTCCCTAACCTTCAGAGGATCCCACCGCCACTTGAATAAACCCTTATCTTGGGGAGACCTTCAGGATCCTCCTTAACTGTCCTCCACCCAGTGTGCTGTCCCTGCCCTGCCACCATGTTCTAGAGACCTTTACTCCACTCTTTTTTTCTCTCCTGGTCTCAGCCTGGGTCACTTTTCCCACCTGGAACACCCTCTTGCCCGCAACCCTCTTTGAAGCCTAACCAATTCCTTTTGCCTCCTCCAGAAAGTCTTCTTGGATTTGGAACTTCCCGAAAGAATGGCCACCCAGCCCCACTCTCTCCCACTCTCTCTTGAAGATGTGTGGACATATCCTCATGTTCCCACCAGGCTGCAGGGACCAACCAGCAGTGATTCAGCCTTCATTCCCCATGGGGCTTTATTCCAAGTAAACAATGGCTGTGTTGTCAGAGGTGAAGTCAGTTGGGGGCCTCCAGGGACAGTGGCCAGATTTCTCCAAGGAGAGAGTATTCTCCAAGGGGGTGTCCAGACTGACCCTACTTGCCATGTGTTGGGGAGGGATTTATCTCTACTGCATCTTAGACCCAACAGTTTTCTGAAGCTTGTGCACCATTCTCCCAGCAAGACTGCACCCCAGGGACTGAGCTACTCTAGGGGTGTTAGAGAAACTGCTGACTTCCCATTCACCTTCCAGGAGGGGCAGAGAGCCCCAGGGTGCTGCCAGTGATACCAGAGTCTTAGTCCCCTTCCCAGGACTCTTCAGCTATGGAAGCCAACCAGTCTCTCCCCTAGGTGTTGGGTATGGGGATTGGGTTAAGTGACTTCTGGAGTTGACTCCAAGTCAGAGCCGCCAACCTGTGGGCTCAGAGACTGGAGAAAGATGAACCACCCAACAGTTAACGGTGCAGGGAGCTTATTATCCTAAAGAGCAGGTTGGAGTATCCCGACTAATGCTCACCTTCCCCAAGGCTTAACAGAGACAAAAACGACCTTTGGGAACTATTATCCTTCCAAAGTGCAGGTTACTGGGGCCCAGGCCTGGGGCAGAGAGGGAAATACCCTGAGGAAGTGGGAGTGTGTTGGGGGGGGCAGAAGAGTGGGAGGTTGAGCTAATGAACTTTGGCTGTCTGGAGTGGCAGATGAAACAGAGCCACCATGATGCTGGAGAGGCCAAGCTAAAGCTGGGTTGAGGGTCTGGGGCACACCCAATCTCCTGGATCTGGGCTTCTTCCCTACTGTTTCCCTGCCCCTCAGTCTGCAGCTCTAACCCACCCCACCTTCACTGTTCATTCCTTGAGATAAGCGCCTGTGGCCCGGAAGAAGCAGGGAAGTAGAAAGAAAGCAGGTTCCCCCAATTTCCAGCTCTATTTATTCACCCCTTGAAAAAGATTTCTACTGTACCCTGTTTGTGGGTCGCTCTGTCTTAGATCAACAATGTGACAAGGGCTTGATGGTACATTTACAAGAATCTTTCTGGCCCCCAAAGAATCTAAGGACTCAAAAAAAAAAAAAGTCCTTTTGTGAACTGAGCACATTATTGAAGGGAGAACCCTTCAATGGTCTGGGGGGGGGCGGTTCAGATTAAGGTTGGGCTCGGGGGATAGCCTGGGGACATCCCGGAAGGAAGCAGGGAAGGCAAAAATGAGAGCAAGAAGGGGCGGAAGAAGGAGGAGGGCAGAGAGTGCATTCTTCCTGCGATCCTGGCTCCCCAGTGCAGCCACATCATCTGGCTCCCAGCTGAGGACAAGCTTGGCTCCCGTCCTGTGCACGCACACATGTGACGGCGCGTGCGTTCGAATACATACGTGTGCTTGCGCTGTGTTCACCCCAGCAGCGTCGGCGCTAACGTGGCGGAGCCCCGCACCCCCAGCCCAGCTCCCTTATCTGCAGGCGGAGCAGCCTGGAGGATCCCCTCTCCGCAGTGGCCCTGTTAGCGCCTCCAGCTCCTGTGTTAGCGCCTCTCCGCCCCTCTCCTCCCCTGCCCCTACCAGTCCCCAGAGAGGCCCCGTGGATCGCAGCCCAGTTCTTGCCTTCTGATTACTTTTTCGACGTTGGGTTCTCCTTCCAACCTCTAATCCCCCTGCCCTCTCCATTCCCGCCTTGTCTACGTGGAGGTTCTTTGCAGAGCAAGGGCACCTAGGGGTTAGATTGCCCCCCAGGTTAATGGCACTCTTCTTCCAGGCTGTGGATGAAAGTTTGGGACTGCAAAGTGACCCCTATCAACCTTCTCTGCCAGGAGCGTGGGTGGGGACCCCAGGAGGCGCACACAGTTTGGGAGGAAACCCTTTGCTAGGAACTAGCAACCAGCTAGGATCTGATGCTGGTTCTGTTCCCCTCACAGTACCCAAGACTGGGTCTGGGGTGGGGGAGCTTTGGGTAGAAATGTCCCCTCCAGACTGCTGCTCCCCGTCTTAGTGGACCTGCCGAGTGGGGCAGGGTGGTCCTGTGCCCGGAGCCAGGTTGTCAGGTGTCCAGGACTGCAGGCTTCCTCTACCAAAGGGCCCCTTCCCTTCAGGCTTTGATGTGTCTGCGAGGTTAGTGGAGGATGTTTGGCTACGGGGCCTAGCGCCAGGATAAACTCCCTCTGCCTGCCTCTGCCTGCTGAGCCAAACCACTGCCTCCTTACCGCTGGGCTCCTGCCTCTCCAGGCTCCCCTGCAGGCCTGGACTCCTCCAAGGCCAGCTGCCCCTGCCTGTCCGATGCCATGGGCACAGGGTGGCTGCTGTTACTGCTACTGGGGAGAGGCCCTGTGGTGGGATGTCTTGCCCCCATCCTCGTCTGGCACTGGGTGCCTACCTGCCTGCAGGGAGACCAGTCTGCTTCAGGTGGGGGATGAGAGGCAAGACCTCACTACCAGTAGAGGTGGGGGTGAGATGCAGAGTGGGGCAGGGGTGCCCCTGGGCAGCTGCCTGCGTGGGCTGAGGCACCTCCAGATAGGAGGACTCCAGATGTGGGGATGACTCAGCCTGGATGGGGAGAAGTGGGCAGTCTGTGGTGGGATGTGGAGTGGGGGGTGTGAGGCTCAGAGCCACTGCCAGGTGCACCCTGTCCTCTAGAGCACCCCTAACCCCAATCCCATGGCCTATTAAGTGAGAGCTGCCCTATGCACTGTGTGCTCAGAGATAAGAGAGTGCCTCTGGGAATGCCTGCCCACAACCAGAGAAGGAGAAAATGGGGAGTCAGTGAACTAGAAAAAGGTGGCCTGACAGTGGGAGGGAAGCCGGAGAGGGGAAGGGGATGGAGGAACCAGGACAGAAATGTCGGTCTCCTTTGGGTCCATTTTGGAGCTGTGGCACTGGGAAGTACACAGACTATATATGTGAGTTTGTGGGTGTGTGTCCTCATGGCTGAGGTGTAAGTCATATATGGGGAAGGGGTAATGTTGGAGAAGTACTGTGTGTCTGCTGGGGTTTGTGAGCCTGTGTGCTGGAGGAGGCTGTGTATGCTGTGCCGACTGGGGTAGGAGAACCTTGGTTCATGAGGTGAAGAAGGAGCAGTGAGAGTGTGTCTGTAGTCACTGACTCTAGTGGGCAAGGGACTGTGACAGGCATGTTTAAACCAAATCACTGTGCCTTTAGGCACTGAGGGTGGGTCCCTCCCTTGGGGAGGGAGAGGCCAACAGAGGTGGGTCCAGCACCGCAGACCAGGGAGGGTTTCAAAGACCTGGGCTTTCACCAGCCTCCCTAGGTTTGAGTAACTGTGGGGAAGTAGCGCCCAGCCTCCTGGAGCTGCATCTCTCTCAGGGCCCAGTAGGGTGATCTGTCCTGGGAGGCGGGGTAGCTGGAGACCCCGAGATTGGGGCTGACATGTCTTGAGCTCCAGTGCCCAGTGTACTGCAGCTGTGCACAGCTGCCTCTGCAGGAGTGCTATCCTGGCCTCTTCTTTGGCCTCCAGGTGGGTCTACTGGCAGAGTCGCCAGCTGCTCCCTGGAGAGGGCCACTCAGGCCAGGGTAAACAGGGCACTAAGTGTCTGGGCGGGTGCCTGGCAGGCTGGGCACTACTTCTTCACATGGAACTGGGTTCCAGGCCTGGCTGGGTTGCATCCTCTCGACAAATGACAGGTCTGATGCCCCAGGCCCATAAAGGTTTTTTTGTTTTGTTTTGTTTTTTTTGTTGTTTGTTGTTTTTTTGTTTTTGTTTTTTGCTTAAGTGAGGGGTCATAGGGCCATCAAGCAGGTAGATAATCGTTCATTTGGAAGACAATGTGTCGCCTGGGACTGGGGCTATGGTGACTGTCTCTCTTGCTGGAGGTGTCCTACGTCCTCTTCATAAGGATCTTATTGAGTCCTCCATAAACTCTCACATACACTCAAACACACTCCTACACTTACCCAGTGTACACACTCATGCCCCCAGCTCCTCTTCCAGGCTTGCACAGCTCTGGGTACATTTTACTATGAGTACACACAGTCATTAGTGGATGTGTACATGGTTGTCTAGACCCTATGATGCCACCATCTAACCCCGCTGGACCCCTGTCTCTGTCCCTCCTCTTAGGACATAGGCTGGAAATGGCTCCTTGGATTCTCCCTTCCTCTAACCTCTTCACCTCTGGGGCCCCTCTTCAACCCCAAGAATGGGAAACAGGTACTGCCCAGCCTGTGCAAGGCTGTGGAAACAGGACGGAAAAGAGTTGTCTCTCAGGCTGCCTGCAGGCACAGGCCCTTCACCCCTTCAGTGGGCTGAGAGCAGGGGCAAGTGGCCAAGGATCCAGTGGCATTGGTTTCATGAGGGTAAAGAGGGGCTGCTGTCAGATCAGAACTCTGGAAGCCCCTCCTAGTTTCCCTGTCCCACTGTCATCACCTTCTGTTCCTCTGGATAATGCAGTGACATTTCCCACTCCCATCTCTCCTCCTCTCTCACCTTCTCCTCCCACTGGGATCAGACTCCCATAAAGGAAGGATGTCTTGTCCAGAGAGGCCTTGGCCAAGTCCATGATCTCAAAATAACTATGCCAACTTGCCCCTTCCTTTGCCCAGGTCTTCCCAGGGGCCCCTCTGCATCTGGGGTCCTTGGCAGTATGGGAGGGGTATAGTTAGATCTGCTGCTTCAGTGACCAGGGGTTTAGGCAGATCACTTTCTATGTCTGTCTATCAGTCCGTCTGTCTCTGTCTTTCTCTCTTAAGTCCCAGCACTCTGGGAACCTGGAGTCTGGGCCTTATCTCTGATATCCAGTATACGTGGCTGGGACAATACAAGGCCTGGTGTTATCTTTAAGAGTACCCCAAAGTATCCTGGTTAAGTCATAAATTATGCCCAATCCAGGAGACCCAGGGAGGTTACATCTCCCAACCCCCATTCCCCTGGCCCCTGGGGAGAGCTGTGGAGCCTGCTTGGTTTCAACCCAAGCATAACAGGGCGAGACAGCAAAGGAGGGGAACTAGAGCTTTATAAATAAGCCTGTGAAGGGGGGACCCCCAGCACTGGGTAGGGCAGAGCTCCTTGTTGGATAGGAGAGGAAGGAGAGCTGTGGTTGCCCCCAGGCAGCATATAATTTAGGATGTATTTTGGGGCACACGCTCCCAGATCTGGGTGGGACAGAGGTTAATTTGAGGGTTTAATGGATTGGGGAAGGAAGAGAGGGAAACCCTCCCATTCAGATGGGTGGCAATGGAGGTTTCTTCCCAAGACCACTGCAGTCTCCAGGGTCCTCCTTCCTGGTCCCCTCTCTTTAGTAGTGAGCAGCTATATGCAGTCGCTTCCAAAGTGTCGGGGTTTGGGTCACAGGTCTTAGCCTTCCTCCCACCACCAAGGGCAGGAGCAGCTGGAGTCTGAGAGGAGCAGCAGAGGCCATGGAGACACTATGGGATAGTTGTTCCGGAAGGTTCTGAGATGCCTCAATTCCTGATCCAGATGTTCCACCATGACCTGCCTGCATCACAGGGTGCTTTCAGCCTGATGGAGTTGGCTCAAGCTATGCCCCCACCTGATAGGAGGCACAAGCCCTGCTGTAGTCTGATGGAATAGCGACAGGCTGTTTTTTTTTTGTTTTAATATTTTATTTATTATTTTTATTTTATGTGTATGAGTGTATTACCTGCATGTATGTGAGTGCACCCGTGTCATGCAAACAACAGACTGTTTTTAAGGAACTTTGGTCCACAGGGCAGACAGACATAGGCCCTGCTTTTGAAGAGGAGCTAGTTCCTAGGACCACTCCTATAATAATTTTAGTTTTTAGTTTTTATTTGCTTGTAACTTTAAAGTCTATGTCCCATTTGTAACTTAAGCCTCAAATTCTGGAACTTTATTCTGTACCATACAGTCTTTAGCATTTGCCTAGGTACAGAACAGGAACTTGATGAACATGAGCTGATTGAATGAATGAATGAACTGGAGGCAACACCAGACCCAAAAGCCCTGGGAGCAAGAAGCCGTAATGAACAGCCAGAACTTGCTTGGCCTCCAGACCTGTATGATGGGGTCCCTTCACCTTGCAGCTTGCTGTTCCTCTGGCCACACTCCTGGCGTCACCAGGTACTCTGAGTGTAGTATCTTGGTCCCCTTTACCATATCTTCCCTCTCTCTCGCTTCCCTTCATCTCTGCTGCAAGACTGAATCCTCTGGTCTTTTCAGGCACCACAGTCACCTCCTCCCTGAAACCCTGCAGAGCCCCCCTAGGACCTCCCTTCTCACTCTATACAAGCCTGCAGTTCCTGCTTCCTCCCTCTTTAGGCCTAAGCCCCTGGGGACCAGCTTATCTGGAGATGTTCCAGAGCCTGGCACCCTGTAGAAAGGGTAAGACCTTGAGTGGGTCAGGTGCTGGCCTTGTTCCAGCTTCTAGGTGCTCCAGGGGGAGGTATATGTGGTTGCTGGTGGGTGGGGGGTGATTTCAGGAGCTGAGGTGCAGGGTGACATGAGTCCTCTGCTGCGTAGAGAGGAGAGAAAAGAGGTGACATGAGACCTGAGGAAGAGTGAGGTAACATTGAAGGGAGGGTGTGAGGGGTGGAGGTGGGGCTCAGGGAAGAGAGAGGTAAAGGCCTCTTGCTCATGAGGTCACACGACTCTGCTCATGCCCCTCTGCAAGGGCCTTGGTGGCTCTGGCTATCCATTCTCTGGCTCCTTTCAGGCCATGCCTGCTCCATCTTTCTCCCAGTCCAACCTCCTCTCTTCACTTTCTCCAGGACACCAGGCATACGTAGCCTCTTCCTCAGTGGCCTCTCCAGTTGGATGCCCAAACCCATGTTTCACATACGTTGTCCAGCTTGATATTTAAACCAAAAACCTGGGAGCCAGCCTCGGGGAACCCCTGGCCCTCATCCTCTTGCCACCAGTCGCCAAGGCCTCCAGCTTCTGCCTCTTACATCTCATGGATTTGGTCACCTCGTTCCATCTTATTACCACTGATGGGCCTGTCCACCATGGCCTGTCACCTGGACCTCAATGGCAGCCTCCTAGGTATCCTCCACCCCATGCTTCCAACCAACCTCACACCTTGTCAAGCTTCTTATAAATGATCTCTAAGGTTCTGCAGCTACGGGGCCTTGGCTGCTCTGCCCCGTCCATGACACACAGACTCCAAGCTGCTCACTCCTGGAGTTCCACTGGGCCTTATAGATGCTGTTCCCTCACAGAGAACATTCTTGTCGCATACTCTGGGGGCCTTCCTTTGTGCTCTTTACCCAAGACTGGGTCAGAGTCCCCCTCCAGGAGCTTCCCTCTCCCCTCACACAGCACAATCAATGGCTCTTGGTTCTCTGCTCCTAGAAACTGCTAAGGTCATAACAGGCCCCAGCGAGGCCTGGGACACAAGTCACACGTCTAGAACCTTCATTCAGGGGAGATTCATGGGGCAAACAAGAAGACAAGAGATGGCTGCTCTCACAGGCTGGACCACTGAGGGAAGGTCTGGGAGCCCAGGAAGGACAAGAAGTTTTGATTGGGGTGGTAAGCTTGTGGCAGAGTTGAGGCTCCCCCTTGCTTTTCCCGGGGAAGCTGAGCGCCAAGGAACCCAGCAGAGCTTCAGCCCTCCAAGCCTCTGTCTCCAGAAAGGGTCAAGGCTGCCTGTCAGCTGCCACCACATCTTCAGCAGCAGCCTGGAGATGAACACACCTCTTAGGAACAGATGTGAAGGTGTCTCACTCCCATTCCCAGCCATGCCAGGGAGAGAGGTGCTGCTCCCAGAGTCTACCACAACCCTGAGTGGACAGCTTTGAAAATTCTTTACTTAAAAAAAATTCTTGGGCTGGAGAGATGGCTCAGCATTGGTTGTTCTTGCAGAAGACCCGGGTTTGAATCCCAGCACCCACATGGCAACTAACAACTGTCTGTAACTCAAGTCCCAGGGGATCCAACGGGCTCATCTGACCTCCACGGGCATTGGATGACATGGGTGCACTTACCTACATGCAGGCAGTACATACATACACATAAAATAAAAATAATAAATAAAAATTAAAAAAAAATTCTTATGGGGAGATAGGTCAGTGGTTAAGAGCCCAGAGGACCCGGGCTCAATTCCTAGCACCCATGTGGTAGCTAGCAACTGTAACCCCAGTTCCAGGAGATCCAACATCCTCTTCTGATCTCTATGGGCATTGCACAACACGTGCGTACTTACACATATACACAAAATAAATAAATAAAACACTAAAAGAAATAAAAATTCTTATGTAGTTTACTTACTAGGCCCTATATGTTCTTATAGAATTTACTAGTTTGATTTTTAACTTCTTTCTTACATTTATTTATTTATTTATTTATTTATTTATTTATTGTGTGTGTGTATGCACATGCATGGAGATCAAAGGACAACTTTTGGGTGTCAGTTCTCTCCTTTCACCATTTGAGTCCCAGGGATCAAACTTAGGTAAGCAGGCTTGGCAGCAGATGGCTGAGCATCTCACTGGCCCCTGATTGATTTTTTTGAGACAGGGTCTCATGTATCCTAGGCTGTCCTCAAACTCACAATGTAGCCAAAGATGAACCTGAACTTCTGATCCTCTTGTCTCCACCTCCTGAGTGCTAGGGTTCTAAGCATGTGTACCATCATGGTCTATATATGCAATGCTGGAGATTGAATCCAGGGCTTCCCAGCCCCCTTGTGTATTTTAACACTAAACTAATACCGCTAATCCCTTACCATTGGGGAAAATGGCCACTCTGGAGATGTGAGACAATGTCAGGCCTGGGTTGTTCTAGTCCCTTTTCCTGGGCCCAGCTCTGCTCTGCACAGATGAACTGAGGCTAAGCCAGTCATGAGATGGGGTGGTAAGCTGGCCACACTTCACCTTAACACAGTGGCCATCATCAAATGGCACAGGGGGTATCAAGGTGAATGATTCATACATGGGACCAAAGGTGCCAGGCTGGATGCCGAGGAGATGGGCCCCTCTCCAGACCCATCCTGGAACTACAGAGGTGGGGGAAGCAGGAGGTCTGCCAGCCTGGCTCCTACTTAGCTTCCAGGGAGCAGAATGGGTGCAGGGGCCACAGACAGCTGCTGCTGCCCCATCCCTCCCCAGTTAGAGGAAAGGGTGAGCTCACACTCAGGCCCAGGCACAGCCAGCGGGTAGGAGACATAATTAAAATGCCAGAGGTTAGGAGGTGAAGTTACAATGGAAAGAATGAAGGCCCAGCACTGCGGCTGCTTCTCCTACCCGCTCCCTCTGCCAAGCCCACATTCGATTTTTATTTCGGGAGCTGCCAGCACAGCACTTGGGAGGGAGCAGAGAAACCTCACTCCATGCTCTCACCCTGCCACGTCTGGAGCTGGGGCTATGAAGGGGGAGAACTCCAGGAAGAGCCAGAGGGTCTCCACTCCAGTATCCAACCAACCTCAGGGCTGGGGTGCCAGGAAAGGGTGGCACTTAGGTAAAGATGGGCTTAGGAAGCAAGGAACGAAGGAAGGCTGATCCTTGCTGTTCCTTTGGACCTTTCCTGTGTCACTTCACTCTTAGGGCTGCAAAGACAGCCCTAGCTCTTCCCTAGGCCCTTGCTCATACTAGGGACTCGCTGTGTTCTCCAGCATGCATGTGTATGTGGAAGGGTCCTAACCCTGATCTTGGTCCCCATGGCTTGCTGTGTGACCCTGGGAAAGTTACTACTCCTCTCTGGACCTTGGTCTTTTCTGTGCAGTGGGAAGGGCGAGAGGATAAGCAATTTCAAATTGGGCTCTGTAGAGGTCAGAGTCTTGCCTTCTGGGGCTGTCCTCTTCTGGGCACATTTTGTATTTGATTGCTAGGGAGATGGAAAGGTAGAGGCTACAGCTGGGCTAGCCTCTGAAGAGCACAGAGCCCTTCCTGCAGACAGGAACATGTTCCTGCTCTGAGCTTTCTCCTCAGCCCTTAATGCAGTCCAGATGCTGCCTCAAGAGAGAGACAGAGCCTAGGCAGCAGATTCCAGGGAAAGTGGTTGGGCTCCTCTCCGCAGAGGGCTAGGGGCTGGAGCAGGAGGCTGGGAGGGGTGGGGTGGGGGGCGGAGGTTTGCTGGATCCACCAGAGAGCAGATGCAGGGACCTCAAAGATACATCACCAAATAAGGGGCTGGGGACAGCACAGACACAAAAAGGAGTGTCTATGCCCCTAAGGGTCTGCCCAGCTCCTTCAAGGTGCCTCCCTGATGCTCCACCAGATCCTTGGAAAGGAGGAGAGCCTTCCCCAGTGTCCAGTTTTGGAACAGCCAGGCACCTGGATTCAAATTTAGGCTCTGCTTCTGGGAGGCTTTGCAAGCCCTGATCAAGGGTGGCTTACTTCAGGATCCTCACTTACTCCATCCATAAAATGGGTCTATTAGTGCTGACTTTAGAGTGGCTGTGAAAGTGACATAAAATTCTCTCTTCCAGCACATAGCTGCCTCCCTGTTAGGCAAGATCCTTGCATGAAAGCTTCTCCTGGGTCTACCCCTGAGCCCTCCTGTTACAGCTTCCCCAAAGTTCCTTCCAAGACTTCCAGGAGACTTCAAGCCACTATTTGGAGACTGTTCTGGGACCAAGCCTGGTGAGGGAGGGTGCTCTGGCTGAGGCTGACCCTGATGCCTGCCTCTGCCTTGGCTGGCTCTCCCCCTCAGGACTCCTGGCCGGGCTCACCCTGGGACTGAAGAGCCACGTCGAAGAAGCAGTGTGCTGGGCGGGGGCAGTGCGAAAGGGGGACAGTGTCTCCCCAGCCAGGCCCCGCCCGCCCTCACTTCTCAGCCAGGATGGCCTCCAAGCCACGCTGCTACCCGCTTCGATTTTTCCACCAGAAGAGCCAAGAGCAAAATGAGAAACAAATCCAGCCTGAAGTTGCGGGTTCCCTGCCTACCTGGGTGGTGAACGGAGCTAGAGAGGGGGCTCCAGCTGTGCCTTCACCTCATTCTGGGGCGCCAGGACCTTAGGGGCAGAAGACTCAGTGGGGGTCGAGGGGAAGGAAGGAGGACTCTCAGCTCCCTCCGCCGCCCCCTCCTCACCATCGGGTGGAAAGTCTGGGCACCCCAGCCCGGGAAGGGAAGGCGTGAAGCCCCTCCCCACTGCCCTATTCAGGGTGTCCGGGCTGAGGCTGCACTGTTAGCAGAGAAGGGACAGGGTTCGGGGAGATGCAGTCACGGTCACGAAGTCAGGTCCAGGCTGAAGGGGTGCAACCACTGAGGCCCCTCCCACTCACCAGCCCCCGTCCCTCCCCAGACCGGCCCCTCTCACTGAGCCTTCTGCCTCCACTACCCCTTCATCCTCGGGCTTTCTTGGCTCCTCACGCTATTCCGCCCTCGTAGCGACCTCATCTCCAGCCATTCTCAGAAACAGAAGCTTCGTAGCACGGTCCCCTGCCCAGAATCTTGCACAACTGTCAGGCCTGACCATTCCCCCTCACCTGTGCTAGTGTCCCTGGCACAGAACTCTTCCTCTGCTAGTTCAGAACCCCACTTCCTGCTCCTACCATCCTGGTCTCCCCAACCCCACAGCTCCCTCTTGAACTGATTTCCCACCAAGACACTGATGTCTCTTACCTCCCTCACACTTGACCCCCAACACCAATGTCCCTCACTTCCCTTATGCCTGACCCCCAATACCAATGTCCCTCACCTCCCTCATGCCTGACCCTCAACACCAGTGTCCCTCATCTCCCTTACACCTGACCCCCCAATTCAGATCTGAGGCTCTCTCCTCCTCTTCCCAGCCATTCCTCTTATGGGGAGCCTTTCACTTCTGCTCCTGGCTTAACCTGTTCCAATCTGGCTTACCTGTGGGACTCTGAAAAGAGCACAGACAAAAATAAAGGCAAACTGGAGCAAGACTAGTTTCCTGCATCAAGGTGACTTACCTGCAGCCTGTCTGGCTGCCAGAGGAAATTGAATTCTCCCAGGAAGACGACACCATCTACCAGAGACTCTAGAACATGCATCACAACACAGACACACACACACACACATACACACAAATGAGCACGCACACATGCAGATGCCCATGACATTACCAGGAAGCCCTGTTCCTTTTCCTCCTCTTTAAAAAAAAAATATCATTTTTTATGCATATGAGCATATTGCCTGCGTGTATGTAAATTCACCTGTGTCATGCAATGCCCTCAGAGGTCAGAAGAGAGCATTGGATCCCTTGGAACTGGATCCCCAGTTGTTAACTACATGTGGGTGCTGGGAACCAAACCGAGGTCCTCTGCAAGAGCAGTCAGTGCTCTTAACCGCTGAGCCATCTCTCCAGCACTTTTCTTCCTCTTTATTCCCCCTCTTCCTTCTCTTCTCTCTGTTTCCTCCTCCTCTCTCTTCCTTTCCCTTTCCCTTATCTTTCCTGTCCCTACCTCTCTTTCTTTCCTTTCCTTCAAAACCAATTCCTTCTGGAAGCATCTGGATGCAGCAAGCAAAGTGCATGTCTCCAGGGGTTGGGGTGGGGAAATACAGTGGCCCACACATGGTTTTGAAGGGCAGATGAAGTAAGGCTGTCTCCAGGGGGGTGGAAGGATGTGGGGGGCATCCAGGCAGGAGGGCAGCCTGGCGAGGGTCATCACAGTCCACACAATGGACTGTGGCCCACCTCAACAAAGGCAATCAACTCATGAGAGCTGAGAGTCCCTGGCCAGGCTGATGGATGAGCAGAAAATGGAGGGACAAAAGGAGGTTACAAGGTATCCTGGGAGTTTAGTATGGGAGGCCAGAGTCTGGAAAGATGAGGGCACATCTGTGTGGGGAAGGGACATGCAGGGCATGCACACTGAGCAGGACATTGGCCAACCGGGGCCGAGGACCCTTTTTGTGTGTGGGCTGAACCATGGCATGATGAAGACTGAGTAGATGAGGTAGATCCAAGTGGTAGACCTGGCTCAGTGGAGGGGGTCAGAATCCAAGGTTGAGGACAAGTCTGTGTGTGGTGGGCAGTGGTAATGGGACATCAGGTGAATGAAATGATATGGATTCAGGGAGCAAATAAGATGCAGCATGTACACGACACTGATTTTCACAATTGGCAATGAATGTTATAAATATGGAGAAGATGTTCCCACCTGCAGTCACGTACATATCGACTGGGATGGAGGTATTGGTAAGAATTTGTGATTTAAAAACAGCATGGAAATAGAGCTGAAGGAGGCTGGAGAGATGGCTCTTACAGAGGATCTGAGCCTGGTTCCCAGCAACCACCTGTAACTCCAGCTCCAGGGGGCCTGATACCCTCTTCTGGCCTCCTCTGGTACCTGCACACACATATACACATAGTTTAAAATAAATATTTTGAAAAACAGTTATAGAAATATTTCTGTAAATGTCTGGGTATGTTTATGTTGTGAATTTGTGTCAACACAGGGTTATGAACATACATGCTGTATTCCTAGCTTCATCCGCTGAGAGGGCCTGGGAGAGAGGCAACCTCAACAGTAACGAGCCATAGCTGTCATCCGCCTTTGTTTCTAAACGCCATTATCCTCAGAAGCAACCAAGGCCTCTTGGGCAAATGTCTGATTACAGGGTTAGGATGGGGAAAGTACAAGATAAGCCTGAATCATCTTGTGCCAGAAAGAAAAGTGCTCAGAAATGATGAAGCAGAGTTAAGGTATGACTCAGTAATTCCATCCCTAAGTGTACTCAAGGGAAATGAAAACATGTCCACAAGAAGACTTGTTCCTGAATGTGTATAACAACATTACTCATAGTAGCCAAAAGGCAGAAACAACACAAATGTCCAACAGCTGATGAACAGATAAACAAAATATAGCATAGCCATACAGTGGAATATCATCTAGCCATAAAAAGGAATGATGTCATTATACATTAAGAAACAAAGTAATATAGCTGGGTGTGGTGGTGGATGCCTTTAGTCCCAGCACTTGGGAGGCAGAGGCAAGCGGATCTCTATGAGTTCAAGGGCAGCCTGGTCTACATAGCAAGTTCAGGCCAGCTGGGGCTACAGGAAGATCCTGTCTCAAAAAGACAAAAGAAAAAGAAAGTAATTATGCAGTCCGTATAAACCTCAATGCATTGTGTAGGTGAAGGAAGACAATTACAAAAGTTCACATATTGTATGATTCCATTTCTATGAAACAAAATATTTAGTAGACTAGTGACTGCCAGGGCATAGATAGAGATGGAAGGATAGAATTATAGTGGTAGTGGGGCATGGCTATGAATCTATTTAAAATCAGAGAACTATACATTTTGAATGTTATATACATTATCCCTGAATAAAACTTTTTAATTAATTTACTCACTTTGGTTTTTTGAGACAGGTCTCACACTTGTAGCCTAGGTTGACAATGGAACTCACTATGTAGCCCAAACTTGCCTCAAACTCATGACAATTCTCCTTCCTCACCTTTCTGAGTACTAGGATCACAGGTATGAGCCGTCATGCCCATATCCAGTTTAGTTTTTTTGAAACTATTTTTTTTTTACTTCAAAGATATTTATTCTTGGGATTGGAGAGATGGCTCAGCGGTTAAGAGCACTGGCTGCTCTTGCAGAAGACCCAGGTTCGATTCCCAGAACCCATATGGCAGCTGACAACCGTCCATAACTCCAGTTCCATTGGATTTGACAGCCTCTTCTGTCCTCTGCGGGCATTGCTTGACACGGGTGCACTTACCTACAGGCAGGCATTACATTCATACACATAAAATAAAAAATATATTTTTTAAAAAGATATTTATTCTTTATGGGGCTAGAGAGATGTCTCAGTGGTTAAGAACATTGGTTGTTCTTGCAGAAGACCCGGGTTTGAATCCCAGCACCCACATGGCAGCTAACAACTGTCTGTGACTCCAGTTCCAGGGGATTTGACAGCCTCTCTGTCCTCTGCAGGCATTGCACAACACGGGTGCACTTAACCTCCATGCAGGCAGTACACGCACACACATAAAATAATAATAATTAATAATAATAAAGATATTTATTCTTTATATGTATTTGTGAATCCCTGCAGGTATGTATGTGTGCCACATGTGTACTTAGTGTCTGAGGACCCCAAAAGAGGATGTTGCATCCCCTGGAACTAGAGTTGTGGACGGTTGTTAGCTGTCATGTGGGTGCTGGAAACTGTACCTGGATCCTCTATAAGAGCAATCAGTGCTCTTAACTACTGAACCATATCTCTAGCCCTTGTTGTATTTTAAAGATAAGGCAAGGCAGAGGCCATCAAGATGGCTCATGGGGCTAAAGCACACCATTAATCCCAGAACTTGGGAGGCAGAGGCAGGCAGATCTCTGTGAGACTGAGGCCAGCCTGGTCTACATAGAAAGTTTCAGGCCAGCTGGGCTAGAGAGAGACCTTATCTCAAAAAACCACACATATAAAAGTTTTGTGGAAGCCAGGCATGGTGGCACATGCCTTTAATCCCATCACTTGGGAGGCAGAGCAGGCAGCTTTCTAGCCTGGTCATCATAGTGCGTTTCAGGTCAGCTAGAGCTGTATAGTGAGACCCTGTCTCAAAAAGAAAATATTGTGAACAACTCTTTGTTTACAAATATGATAACCTATATGGAATGGGCCAAATCATTGAAAAATATGATCTGCCAAAACTCACACAAGAAGAAATAAACCAATTGAATAAGACAATAGCTATTAAAGAAGTTCAACCAATATTTAATGACTTTCCAAAATGAAAGTGCGGGCCCAGAAGTGTTGAGGTGTGAATTCTACCAGACATTTAAAGAAGAAAGTATGCCCATTCTCCTCAGTCTCTTCAGGAGACAGAAGCACAGTGAATACTCTCTAACTCCACCTATGAGGCCTTCATTACCCTAATGCCAGGAACAGACAGGGAAGAGTGGACTGTGTTACTGTACATTTAGAATCTCTGCATTTGGAGGTGAGGGAGGGTGTGATGGCTAATCTTGATTGCCAACTTGGTAAGATTTAGAATTACCAGTGAAATAAATCCCTGAGCATGTCTACATTAGGTGAGTCGCAGTAACAAGACCCACCCTAAATGTAAGCAGCAGCATTCTATGGGCTGGAGTCTGGGGCTGAATAAAAAAGCCAGAGAGATGGCTCAGTGGGTAGGGGCACTTACTACCAAAGCCCATGACCTGAGTCTGATCCCCAGAACCTACATGGTAGAAGAAGAGAACTGACTCCCAAAAGTTATCCTCTGACCTCCACATATGTGCCATGGCACAGCATAGCCCTCCCAAATAAACGAATGAATGAATGAATGAATGAGTGAATGAATAAATAAATAAATAGGTAAGTAAGCAAATAAATAAATAAATAAAGTGCACACACACACACACACACACACACAAATAAATAAATAAATAAATAAATAAATAAATAAATAAATAAATAAATAAATAAATAATATTAAAAGGGGAAAACAAGCTAACCACCAGCATTCATTACTCCCTGCTCCCCAACTGCCATGCAGTGTGACTGGCTGAATCGTGACTTCCTGCCATGATAGACTCCATTCCCAAGCTGTGGCCAGAATAAACCTTTCCCTCCTTAAGTTGTTTTATCAGACAGTTTGTCCCAACAACAGGCAAAGTCACTAATTACACAGGAGTATAGTGAATTCTTAACCAGCTTGGGCTACTTGACAAGTTCAAGACCAGCCTAGGGCTATAGAGAGACCTTGTCTCAAAAAACAACCTACATTCTAAAAGTCCTCAGCAAAGGATTTGCAGAGATGGTGCAGAGGTTAAGAGTACTGGCTACTCTTGCAGAGAACCCAGGTTTGGTTTCCAGCACCCACATGATGGCTAACAGCCATCTGTAACTCCAGTTCCAGGTATCCAATGCCCTCTTCTGGTCTCTGCAGGCACTGCATGCATGTGATGCATATACATATGAACAAGCAAACATTCAAACCATAAAATAAATAAATCTTTTAAAAAAATTCTCAGCAAAACATTAGCAAGTCAAATCCAACAAGAAAAAGTAACTATAGACCACCAACTATGATTTATATGAAGTACACAAGTCTGGCTCAACATTTGAAGATTGAATCTAATTCATTACATCAACAGACAAGCAAGGGGGAAAAAATCACACAGTCATATCAACAGGTACAGGAAAAGCACTTTATCAAATACACTATCTATTCACTATTAAAAAACAAACAAACCAAAAAACTCTCAGGAAATGAGGCCTCAGGGAAACTTCTTTAACTTGATCACCCTGCCCACAGCTAATACCATTCTCACCCCGCCCCCGCCAACTAACACTATTCTTAATGGTGAGAAATTAGAAATCTCACCACAAGAGCAAAGCAAGGATACCCCCTCACTATTCACTTCCGGCCTTAGACTAGAACCCCCAGCTCATATAACAAAATGAGAAGGAAAAAAGTATACTGTTTAGGAAGAACAACATAAAACCGTGTTTGTAGATGACATGATTGTCTGTGTGTAAAGTCCAAATCAATTGACCAAAAGCCTCCTAAAACTGATGGGAAATTGTAGAATACCCACAGGATACAGCATTCATTTCCAAAGTCAGCAAGAAATAAGTGGAATTTGGATTTATTTATTTTATGTGTATGTGGTTTGCCTACATGTATGTAAGTATACCACCTGTGTTCTTGGTACCTGCAGAAGCCAGAAGAAGGTGTCAGATTCCCTGGAACTAGAATTATAGACAGCTGTGAGCAGCCATGTGGGTGATGAGAACCAAATGCAGGTCCTCTACAACAGCAGCCAGTGCTCTGAATTCCTCAGCCATCTACCCAGCCCCAAATAAGTGGACTTTGAAATATAAAACATAATGCTATATATATTAGAATACCCCAAAACAATTCTAACAAACTGTATATGCTGAGGAAGTGGAGAGGCTGATGCTCATGGATAGGAAGACACAAGATTATCACAGTCATGCCTTTCATCCCAGCACTCAGGAGGCAGAGGCAGACAGATCTTTGTGAGTTCAAGGCCAGCCTGGACTAAATAGTATGTTCCAGGCAAGCTGGGGTTACAGGGAGACCCTGTCTCAAAAAGACCAAAAAGACAAAAAAAAAAAAAAAAAAAAAAAAAAAAAAAAAAAAGATTGTCATAGTCGGTTGTTTTAGTTTGAGAATTTGATCTCACATAGTTCAGGCTGGTCTCCAACAGGCCGAGAGACCTTGAACTCTTGATTTTCCTGCCTCCACCTCCCTGCTGTAAGGATTACAGGTGCTTGACACCATTTCTGGTTGATTTGCTGCTGGGGATCAAATCCAGGGCTTCCTGAATGCTAGGCAAGCACTCTGCCCACTGAGCTACGTACCTAAACCCATGATGTCAGCTCTTTATCTGTAGAATCAATGCAATTCTAATAAAATCCTCAAGTTATATCATGAATACTGATAATTTGATTCTAAGGTTTGTGTGGAGCATCAGAAATCCCAGAACAGCCAACAGTCTGGTAGGAGAAGAACCAAGTTGCTGTATGACTTCTACACTACTAAGCTACAGTTATCAAGACGATGTGACTCTCACAAAAGGTAAATGAGATCAATGGGCCAGAAACAGAGTAACAAAAATACAGTTAACTCATCTTGGATAATGGAATAAAGGTGATATAATGGGTCAAGGATAAATTTTCCTCATTTTTTTCTTTTGAGACAGGCTCTCATATAACCTAAACTGGTCTCAAACTTGTTATGTGGCTGAGGATCACATTTAACTTCTGATCTTCCTGCCTTTACCTCCTGAGTGCTGGGATTAGCAGGCACGCAGCACTATCCCTGGTATGCAGTGCTGGGAAAGGAACACAGGATTTCCTTCATGCTAAGTAAGCACTCTATGGAACTACCAATCCCGTGTGTGTGTGTGTGTGTGTGTGTGTGTGTCTGTGTGTCTGTGTGTATGTGTGTATGTGTGTGTGTGTGTGTCTGTGTGTCTGTGTGTCTGTGTGTCTGTGTGTCTGTGTGTATGTGTGTATGTGTGTGTCTGTGTCTGTGTGTGTCTGTGTGTCTGTGCCTGTGCCTGTGTATCTATGTGTGTGTTTGCTTGCTTGTTTGAGACAGGGTCTCACTGTAGCCCAGGTTGCCCTAGAACTTACTATATAGCCCAGACTGGCCTTGATCCTGAATTTATGGCAATCCTCTGGCCTTAGTCTCCCAAATGCTGGGAATATACATGAGCAACTGTGCTTTACCAAAGATGGGCTTTCAACAAATGGCACTATAACAACTAGATTCAAAAGAACAAATCTGAGCCAGGAATGGTGGTGCATGCCTATAGTCCCAGCACTCAGAAACCTGAGGAAGGAGGATCTCTTGAGTCCAAGGATTCAAGATCAACCTGGACAACACAGTAAGATCATGTTTTTTGGTTTTTGGTTTTTGTTTTTAAAAAAAGCAGGGGCTCAGCGGTTAAGAGCACTAGCTGCTCTTGCAGAGGACCCGGGTTCAGTTCCCAGCACCCACATGGTGGCTAACAACTGTCCATAACTCCAGTCCAGGGGATCCAGTGTCCTCTTCTGACCTCCATGAACATTGCAGGACATGGGTTCACTTACACACACGCAGGCAATACATTCATACACATAAAATAAAATAATAAATAAAATATATATTTTTTAAACTTGTGTCCAATCAGCACTGGGTAAAAGGAGAATCTCTGTTACATGCTTGTGCACACACAGAGAAATAAATAAATGTAATAAATCTAGATACAGACCTTACATGTTTCACAAAAATTGACTTATAATAGACTATAGATCTAATTACAAAGTAACGCACACAAGAAAACCAAATGAGCTTTTGTATGGTAATGGCCTTTCTTTTAAGGGACAGGGTCTCATACACCTCATGCTGCTCTCAAACTTACTACATAGCCTAGGCTGGCCTTGAACTCCTGATCCTCCTGCCTCAGCCTCCCGGATTCTGGAATTACAGGTGTGCACTGCATGCCTGGCTCTGGCAATGACTTTTTAGATACAACCTGAGGCATGATCTATGAAGGAAAGACTCTCAAGTTAAACGTAACAACTTCTGCTCTGTAAATACACTATTAAGGGAATAAGAAGACAAGGCTGGGTAGACGGCTCAGTGGATAAAGTACTTGCTGATCAAGTCAGAGGACCAGAGTTCAGATCCCCAGAACCACGTAAAAAAAGCTGGATGGCCAGGGCAGCCTACCCATAATCCCAGCTATACGAGAGTCCGTGAGCTCTAGGTTCACTGAGTGGAGAAGGAGCAGAGACACAACTCAATGACAACCCCTGACCTCTACACAAATGTGCACACATGTGCATTGAGACACATTTGAGCATGCATAACATGCAAGCACACCCCATATTCATACAAATCCCCCCCAAAAGAGAGCAAATAAGAAGAGGGGCCACAACTTGGAGAAAATGATTTCGTAAAAGATGCATCTAATTAAGCGATCTGATCCAACATACACAAAGAATTCAACATAAAAAACAAAGAATCCGATTTTAAAATGGGCAAAAGAGCTGAATAGACACCTCACCAACAAAGATACACAGATGTCAAATAAGCGTGTAAAAAAGACGCTCAGCACCAGGTGTGGTGGTGCACACCTTTAATCCCAGCACTCAAGAAACAGACACAGGGAGATTTCTATGAGATTAAGGCCAGCCTGTTCTACATAGGAGTTCCAGGTCACTTGGGGCTATAAGGAGCCCTTGTCTCAAAATAATAAATAAATAAATAAATAAATAAATAAATAAATAAATAAAATAAATAAATAAGAAAATAAATAAGCCGGGCATGGTGGCACACACCTTTAGTCCCAGCACTTGGGAGGTAGAGGCAGGCAGATCTCTGTGAGTTCAAGGCCAGCCTGGTCTACATAGTGAGTTCCAGGCCAGCTGGAGCTATAGGGAGACTCTATCTCAAAAAATCCAGAAAAAGAAAATAAATAAATAAATTTTATAAAGATGCTCAGCATCGTCTATCAGTAGATAATTGCAAATTAAAGCAACAATGAGATACTACTACATTACTTCATTACTGTCTAAAATCCAAAACACTTCCAACAGCAAATGTTGGCAAGAATCTGAAGCAAGAATTCTCATTCACTGTTGGTGGGAATGCAAGATGATTCAGCCACTTTGCAAGACAGCTGGGCGGTTGCTTATAAAACTAAACATACTCTTACCATACGAACAAGCACTCACGCTCCTTGGTGTTTACACTAAAGAGTCAAAAAGTTGCTTCTACACAAGTATCTGCACATGAATGTTTACAGCAGCTTTATTTGTGCTTGCCAAAAGCTGGATGCAACCAAGATGTCCTTCTGTGAGTGGGTAAATACGTTTTGATACATCCAGGCAATGGAAATAACATTCACTGCTAAAAAGAAATGAACTAGCAGGCCAGGACAAGCCACGCAACAAGCTTAAATGCATCATCTTAAATGGGAGAACTCAGTCTGAAAGGCTGTGGACTGTTTGCTTCCAGTTATATGGCATTATGGATAAGGGAAACTAGGGAGACTAAAGGACCAGTAGTTGGCAGGGGTGGAGAGAGGGAGACTCGAATAGCAGAGGAGAGAGGATTATTTGTGTGTGTGCAGGTACACGTATATGTGTGTATGTGTGTGTGTGTTGAGCAGAGAACCTTGGGTGTCATTCCTCATGCACTGTCCACCTTTGTATTATTATTATTATTATTATTTTGAGACAAAGTCTCTTACCGGCCTGAACTTCATCAAGTAGTAGGCTGACTAGCCAGTGAGTCCCAGGGATCCACCTATTGTTACCTCCCCAGTGCTGGATTACAAGCGTACCACCATGCCTGATGTTTTTAAAAAAATGTGACATCCGGGGATCTAACTCAGTTTCTTTGTAAGCACTTTACTGACTGACCTATCTTTCTGGCCTGACAGAGAATTTTTCAGGAAAGTAAAACTATTCTGTATAAAATTTCGGTAGTGGAGAGATGCCATGTGTATTTGTCAAAACCTATAAAATACAAAACACCAAGACTGAACCCTAATGGGGGTATGGATTTGGGATAAAGACAATGGGGCCAGTGCAGGTTCAGTGTATAGAACACCTAGCCAGGGTTGGACCATGGAGTCGACAGTATGCAGAGGAGGCAGGAGGTAGACAGGAAATCTCCGTGCCTTCTGCTCAGTTTCCTTGCAAACTTAACACATTCTAAAATATGAACTCAGCTTAAACAAAGACTAGAGAGATTAAGAAACATCGTAATCACATTTAGTGGGTGATGCTTGGCAGCATCTTTGGGGAAAACCTCTTTTGAGACAAACGCAGAAATGTGGCAGTAGATCGAGTTGTTGGTCTATTACAGGATCATTTTGTTTTGTTGAGCATGCCTATGGTGCTGCGGCAAGGCAGAGTGAAAACTCTACTGTAGCATTTAGCAACGACTGACACAAAGTCTAAGTGGCTTCAGAATCCACACACACGCATAACTCAAACAAATAAGGCATCAGTCTTGACAGTTGCTAAATCTAGACGGGTATTCAAGGATTCTTTGCCCTTTCTCCAGCTTATTTGTATATTTGGGAATTTCAAAAGTCAAAGTTTGTAGTGCTATGTTATATTTGAAAATTGGAGATTAAACAAGTGATCAGTAGATTCCTGAAGCTCTGGGTTGATGGATGACACCAACAATGTAATTACTGCTCTAGAGCAGCTGTTGGTTTGTGACAAAGGGTCTCATGTAGCCCAGGCTAGCTTCAAACTCAATGTGTAGCTGAGGCTAGTCTTGAACTCCTATTTCTCCAGTCTCCACTTCCCAGATTCTGGGATTATAAGCATGTGCCACCACATTCATCTGTAGTAGATATTTCATATTTAAATATACACAAGTTTAACTTTAAAATGAAGAAAATAGAGCCAGCAAGATGAGTAAAGTGTTTGTTGAACAAGTCTGAAGACCTAGGTTCAATACCCCAAATCCACAGTGGACAGAGAGAACAGACTTCTGACAGTTGTCCTCTGACCTCCACAAGTGTGCCGTGGCTTGAACACTACTGTACTCATAAGCAATCCTACATACAATAATAATAAATAAAAATTTTAGGTAAAATAAAGAAAATAGATATTTTAAGATCAATTAAAACAAAACTCATTTATCACCAACAGTTCTACATTAAAAATAAAGTCCTAAACTGAGTTTCTGAGTAAATGTGAAATGATCCCAGATGGAGCCATGATCATGTACAGGAATAAAAAAGCATCAAAAAAGGAAAATATGTGGTGTGGGAGTCAACCTCCAAGCTGGTCCCCACTTACTCTGCCTCATGGAATCCCCTTCTATAGTTCATCTAGGGTAGTTTTTCTTCTCTATGACAAAATACCATAGAAAAATACCATAACTTTAATGGGGACAGTTTTATTTTGGCTCGGTTTCACCCCATGGTTATTTTGGCCTCTCCACTAAGGGTTTGTGGAGAGGTAGAGCATCACGACAGAGAGGGCATGGTGCCCAGGAAGCAGAGAACAGGAGTGATGGGAGGGTATGGGGGCAAGATGTACCCTTCAAAGGCTGCCCCCAGTTACCCACTCGCCCCAGCCAGGCCCTACCTCCTAAAAGCTCATGCAGTAGGAACTAATTAAAGGATCCACCCATTTACAAGGTTAGCAACCTCTCAATAGTGCCACCAGCTGGAGACCAAGTCTTCACTGCATGAGCCTTTGGGAGGGACACCTCTTGTAGCTATGTCAGTTAGTTATTAGTCTGAATAACCAGTAAAATATGGTAGATCATT
>NW_008342393.1:4642213-4730062 GCF_000622305.1 Nannospalax galili | reverse complement strand
TGTGTGGTGTGTGGGGTGTCATGGGTCTCTCTCCCCCCTCTCTCTCTCTCTCTCTCTCTCTCTCTCTCTCTCTCTCTCTCTCTCTCTGCCCCCCCCTTCCTTTTTTTTTAAGACAGGGTCTCACAATGTCACTGTGTAGCACTGACCTGACCTTGAACTAGCTATATGACCAGGATGGCCTCAACCTCACAGAGAGCTGCAGGCCTCTGCCTCCCAAGGGCTGGAATTAAAGACGTGGACTACCACACCCAGCCCTCTCCACTTCTTTGGGAAAAACCAACCAGGGAAGGAATTTTAGATCTCTGGAGGGGAGACTCATGTAGTAAGAACTCTAGCCAATAGCCAGTGAAGAACAGAAGGCTCTTGATAACATCCTGGTGAGTAAACTTAAAAGCAAACTGTTCGGCAATGTTTAGAGTAATTGTATTATAAGGGAGAAAGGTTAAAATAAATGATATAAGCTTGTACCTGAAGAAGGTATAAAAAAAAAAAAAAAAAACTGAGCGTGGTGGTGCATGCCCTTTAACCCCAGCATTACAGAGGCAAAGGCAGGTGGATCTTTGAGAGCTCAAGTTCAGCCTGGTCTATATAGTGAATTTTAGGCTAGACAGGGCTACATATGATGATGTCTTAAAATACATAAAACATGGGGCTGGAGAGATGGCTCAGCGGTTAAGAGCACTGACTGCTCTTGCAGAGGACCCAGGTTCGATTCCCAGCACCCACGTGGCAGCTATGAACTGTCCTTGACTCCAGTTCCAGGGGAATCCGAAGCCCTCTTCTGACCTCCGCGGCATTGCACAACACGGGTGCACTCACATACATGCAGGCAATACACTCATATACATAAAATAAAAATAATAAAATATTTTTAAAATACATAAAACAAAAACTTGAAGAATTATCCCCATAGGTTTAGACAAATCCCCATTATGGCTTAGAATTTTTAATGTACCTCTCAGTAACTGGTAAAATGAACAGACAAAAATCAGTAAGTATGTAGGGAATTTAAACCAATCTGACATTATATACATGGTGTGTGTGTGTGTATGTGTGTGTGTGTGTGTGTGTGTGTGTGTGTGTGTGTCTATATGTGTTCCATCTCTGTGTGCAAGATGCAAGTCTCAGGAAATT
Source organism: Nannospalax galili (assembly GCF_000622305.1). Taxonomy (NCBI): domain Eukaryota; kingdom Metazoa; phylum Chordata; class Mammalia; order Rodentia; family Spalacidae; genus Nannospalax; species Nannospalax galili. The sequence continues at coordinate 4,728,928 of NW_008342393.1, read as the reverse complement.
CCAAAGGATGGAGCTCATAGAGTTTGGTCTGGGATAGCCACAGAATTAGGCTAGAAGTTGGTAACAAAAGGATAACTAGAAAATCTCAGAAGTTTCATCACAAAGCAAAACACTTCTAAATCACCCACTGATCAGAAAGAAATCATGCTAGAGATCAGAACTATTTTAACCAGATCATAATGAAATATGTCAAAACTTGTGAGGTGTAGCTAAAATAGTTCTTAGGGAGAATGTACAGCTAAATATGAATATATTAGAAATGAAGGGAGACTGAAAATCAATACACAACAACAGAAATAAACTTAATAAATTGGAAGGAAGACAATAGAGATCAAAAATAATCAAGCAGGAAAGCAGACACTAATTATAAACACCAGGAATAAAAACAAAGTCATCAGAACACATTCCACAGACTACGGCAATTAAAATATTACCTTATAATGACTACACTAATAAATTTGAAATAAAATGGTTAAACTTCTTGAAAAATATAGCTGCCAAATCATATAGAAAACAATGTACAACACTTTATTAGAAAGGGTATATCTAGAGCTAGAGGTACTCAGCAGTTAAGAGTGTACGCTGCTCTTGCAGAACAGGGTTTGGTTCCCAGCACTGACATCAGGCAGCTCACAAACACCTGTAGCTCAAGTTTCATGGGATCCCACTATTCCATGGGCACCTGCACTCACATGCACATACACACAAACACACACATACGCATAATTAATTTTTTTTAAATCTTAGAAAAAATATACCCATAATTAATAATTTTCCCACAAAGACAATTTCAAGTCCAGATGGCTTGACTAATGAATTCTTCCAAATATTAAATAGCACAAGTTGCATAGACAGAAAAGAACAGGGGGAAGAACACTTCCTAACTTTTTGGATGAGGGGTGCATAACCCTGATATTAAAACTAAAATTGGACATTATGAGGAAGGACAAAGGCAGAACAATTTCTGTCAAGACACAAAAAATCTAAACAAACCAATGGCAAGTAAAATGCAGGGTTATGTAAAAAATTACGATGCATCACAACGAATTTGAACTCGTTCCAGGAATGTTTGAAGGCCAATTATGTAACAGATCACATGAAATGTATAAAGGCATAAAATCATACTTGAATAGATATCTAAAAAGCACTGCATAAAATTTCAACATTTATTCAGGACTGAAGTCATTAGCAGGAATAAGAGGAATTTCCCTATTTTGGTCATGAATATGTATAAAAGCTACAGCAAACTACTTTATGCTTGATGGTGTAAAGTACTGAAGGATATCCCCCCTGAGGTTAGAACAAATTGTGGATGTCCACCACCACCTCTTCTGTTCACAAGCCTCGCTAGTCCTACAAGGCAAGGCAAAGAAAAGACTAAGATTTGAGTCGGGGAAAAACCGTGGCTGTTCATTGATAGCATGGTTATGTAGGTAAGACATTTGGGGGCACAGTGGAGAAGTTTGACATAGGGTCTCCCTGTAGCCCCAGCTGGTCTGGAACTCGCTATGTAGACCAGGTTGGCCTCAAACTCACAGAGATCTGCCTGCCTCTGCCTCCTAAGTACCAGGACTACAGACATGCGCCACCAGGCCCAGTATAACCGTGGCAATTTTTAAAGATAAAATCCTCACAAACATCAAGGAGTAATTCTACACAATATGCTCAGGATTCTACACATAAAATTACAGAATACTACCTACAGGAAAACACCTGACTTTTTGGGTTTATTTTTATTTTTAATTGGGAGGGGGTGTGCGCATGAATACAGTACAGCGCCCAAAGAGGCCAGAGGTGTTGGATCCCTTGGAGCTGGAGTTACAGGCAGTTGTGGGTCGACTGATAATGGATGTTGGAAACTGAACCCAGGTCCTCTACAAGAGCAGAGCCATCTCTCCAGGCGACGCCCTGACCTCCCTACCTTTTTATTTAGGACGACTTTTTGTCGTCCTACAGAGGTACCCTATTTTTAGATTAGTAGTATCCACATTTTAAAAGTGGTCAGTTTTTTTCTCTCAACTGATCTGTACTTAAAATAACCTCATTCCCTACTGGAAGGATTTTTAAAAATATTTTATTTATTGTTTTTATTTTAAGTGTATGAGTGTATTGCCTACATGTGTGTACATGTACCCATGTAGTGCAGTGTCCCCGAGGGCAGAAGAAGGCGTCAGATTCCCTGAAACTGGAGTGACAAACGGTCGTTAACTATCATGTGGGTGCTGGGAATTGAACCTGGGGCCTCTGCAAGAACAGTCAATGCTCTTAACCACTAAGCCATCTCTCCAGCCCTGCTGGTAGGATTTATAAGGTGAAACCTCTTTAGACAAAATTTTTACAGCTTTAGCCAGGCATGGTGGTGCATGCCTCTAATCCCAGCACTCTGGAGGCAAAGGCAGGTGGATCTCTGTGAGTTCGAGGCCAGCCTGGTCTCCACAGTGAATCAGGCCAGCTATCGCTAGAGGAAGACCTTGTCTCAAAGAGACCAAAATACTGCTACTGCTACTACTACTACTACTACTACTACTACTACTACTACTACTATTAATGATAATAATAATTTTACAGTTTTGTAAAGGGTAAACATAAGGCCACCATGTGACCCAGCAATTCTGATCTTAGGTGTTTCCTCAAAGAAGCAAAAACATGCCTGCATTAAAATGTGTACATGGTGGCACACATCTGTAGTTCTGGCACTGAGAAAATGGAGGCAGGAAGATCAGACTTTCAAGGCCAGCCTGGGCTACTTAGCAAGGTCAAGGTCAATGGGGGCTACATCAGACCTGTCTAGAAAACAAAATGTATACATGAATGTTCATAATGACATTATTCATAAAAGGCTGATGAATAGATAAGTAAATGTGATGCATCCATACCAAAAATATTATTTGGCCATAAAAATATAATACTGTAGATGCTACAACACAGATGAACTGTGCAAACATTATGCAACAGTAGTGTGTCATCCACACAGCCGGCCGAGGGCCACATGGGGCCAAGGATAGCTGTGAATGGGGTCCAAATGAAGCCATTCACAAAAGACCACATATTAGAGTTCCATTCAAATAAAAAATATTTTTATGATAAATAGAACTTTTTTTTGTCTTTTTGAGACAGGGTCTCCCTGTAGCCCCAGCTATCCTGGAACTCACTATGTAGACCAGGCTGGCCTCAAAGGCACAAAGATCCGCCTGCCTCTGCCTTCCAAGTGCTGGGATTAAAGGCATGCGTCACCACGCCCAGCTTGATAGAGTATTTTTAAAATTATTTTTATAGTTGAGTGTGGTGGCACGCGCCTTTAATCCCAGCACTTGGGAGGCAGAGGCAGGCAGATCTCTGTGAGTTCAACCAGTCTGGTCTCCACAGTGAGTCCCAGGCTGGCTAGCTCTATAGTGAGACCCTGTCTCAAAAACAAACAAGAAAATTGTTTTTATTACATCTGTCTATCTATCTATCCATCCATCCATTTATTTGGGAGGTGGGTCATGTGTGTGCCATGGTGCCTGTGAGGAGGTCAGAGGACACTTGCCAGAGTCAATCCTCTCCTTCCACCACGTGGCCTCATGGTGATAGGGTGGTGCGCCTGTGCCATGACACAAGTGTGGAGGCAGAAGACAACTTGAGAGAGCTGGTTCTCTCCTTCCATGGGCTCCTGGGGATTGAATTCAGGTTGACAGGCTGGGCAGCAAGTGTCTTTGCCTGCTGAGCCATCTTGATGGCCCTACAATCCATTTAGATAAAATGGTCAAAATAGGCTTATCTGCAAAGATAAATTAGAATTAGCAGTTGCCACTGGTTTTAGGCAGAGTGGGGAAGAAAAGGGAGGCATAGAGTTTTCTTTGGAGAGGTTACATGTTCTAAAATCTATTGTGGTGCTGGTTGCTCAACTCTGTGAATGTAATAAAAATCCATTGAATTACACAGTTATTAAAATGGGTGAATTCAATAAATCTATTAAGGAGTAAAAATATTCCTCCAAGATTATTTTTTCTTTTGATGGAAACTGACAAACTGATTATAAAATTTATAGGGAACTGCAAAAGGCCAAGAGTAAGCCAGGAGTGGTAGCACACACTGTAACTCCAGCACTCAGTGGGCTGAAGTAAGATGATTTCAAGCTCCAAGCCAGCCTGAGCTACATAGTGAGACCCTATCTCAAAAACAGAAGCAGAAACAGAGCTGGGATGTAGCTCAGTGGTAGAACTTTTGCTGAGCATGCCCAAGCCCCTGGGTTTGATCCCCAGCACTGCAAAGAAGGAAGGAAGCAGAGAGGGAGGGAAAGAAAGAGGGAGGGAGGGAGGGAGGAAGGAAGGGGGGAAGGAGGGAGGAAAGGAGGAAGGAAGAGAAAGGGGGAGGAGGAAGGGGAGATGGAGGGAGGGAGGGAGGGAAAGAAGAAATGAACTTTAAAAACAAGTTGGGGCCAGTGAGAAGGCACTTGCCACCAAGTCTGACAACTTGACTTTGGCCCTTGGAAACTGCATGGTGGAAGGAGAGACCCAACTTCCGAAAACTGTTCTCTGATTTCCATATGCATAACATGGCACTAACATGCACACAAACAGACACACAGGTACACACAAACAGATACACACACACACTCAGAAACACATTCACTAAATATACTAACAAATGTAAAAATACTTTGAAAGCTGGGCGTGGTGGTGCACACCTTTAGTACCAACACTTGGGAGGCAGAGGCAGGCAGATCTCTCTGAGTTCAAGGCCAGCCTGGTCTACATAGTGAGTTCCAGGACAGCCAGGGCTACAGGGAGACCCTGTCTCAAAAAGACAAAAAACAAACAAACAAACAAAAAAACAAAAAAAAAAACCGCACTTTTAAAAATGGAAGACTTAAATTACAAGTTAGTGAGACTTACCTATATTGTAGCTTTGTGAAGCTACAATAATTAAAACAGTATAAGCAAATAAACTAACAGTTTAGAAGCAGACCCGTGTCTATATAGTCCAGAAAAATGTGAAGAAAGAATGAATGATCTTTTCAATAAGTGATGCTGGGTCCATTTAATATTCCTGTGGAGAAAAGCTAACACTGACCCCTACTTCACAGTACATGGAACACTTAGTCTTAGCATTAGTTTGGATGTAAAGGGCAATGGAAATATGCCTTCAAAAATTATGAAGGACAATTCCTTGTTATCTAGAATTCTATATTCAATAAAATGATCATTCAAGTATGAGGGAGGGTCAACGACATTATCAGGTATACCCTCTCACCACCAAATTTAAGAATTGTACTTCTTTCACACCTTCTCTGGGGCCTATCAAAGGATGAGCTCTTAAAAAACAAGAGAGTAAAGAGAGAGAGAGAGAGAGAGAGAGAGAGAGAGAGAGAGAGAAAGAGGAAGAAGCTCCCAGTTTCAGGAAATGAGCAAACAAAGCCTTGGAAAGAGGTGATGTGGATCCCAGGAGAACAGTGGGGAGATTCCACTTAGAATCCAGGCAACATCCAGTAGGGTCCAATAGGTCCTAAGTGTTCAGAAGAAACTGCTTCAGGAGAAGAGAGAGAGAGAGAGAGAGAGAGAGAGAGAGAGAGAGAAAGAGGAAGAAGCTCCCAGTTTCAGGAAATGAGCAAACAAAGCCTTGGAAAGAGGTGATGTGGATCCCAGGAGAACAGTGGGGAGATTCCACTTAGAATCCAGGCAACATCCAGTAGGGTCCAATAGGTCCTAAGTGTTCAGAAGAAACTGCTTCAGGAGAACTGACAGAGGCCCTAGCACTTCTGACCATCCTGAGAGGGGCTTTGAACAACGGGCTGACAGTGTGGTGATTACTCAGAAAACTAAATGAGCATTAGCAACGATAAGCCAGTTAACTATTAATTCCAGAACAAACAGCAGCAGTGCCCATAACACACCACACAGCTCAGACAATGGAACAATTACACTCAGAGTGAGGAACTCACTAAGTATCAGCCTAGCCAAAATTATTATGTAGCCATCCTGGGAATTTTGTGGGACTGGAAGAAATTGAGTATAAAGGAAATGTGGAAGAAAACTCAGTAGACGGCCTGTCTAGAATGGGTGAGGACCTGGGTCCCGTCCTTAGCACTGAAAAAAAGAAAGAGAGAGAAAGGAGGGGGAGGGAGGAGAGAGAGAGAGAGAGAGAGAGAATGAACCTGAATGTCAAAAGCTTCGGCCCCTAATTGGAGTAAGAATTTGGGGCTGGAGAGATGGCCCAGTAGTTAAGAGGACCAGAGTTCAGTTCCCAGTGCCCACACTGGGCAACTTTGCTGGGCGTGGTGACGCATGCCTGTAGTCCCAGCACTTGGGAGGCAGAGGCAGGCAGATCTCTGCGAGTTCAAGGCCAGCCTGGTCTACATAGTGAGTTCCAGGACAGCTAGGGCTTACAGGGAGACCCTGCTTCAAAAAGACTAAAAAAAATCTGCCTCCCGAGTGCTGGGATTAAAGGCGTGTGCCACCACTCGCAGCTAAAAAATAAAATATCTTAAATAAATAAATAAATAAATAAATAAAATAAAAACTTTAAAAAGCAGCTACTTAATGCATGACTTTTTTAAAGCAAGAATTTATAACAAAAGCTCATGCTTGTAAGTATGGAGACTATCTAAAAAATTAACCAATCAGTTTAGTTGAAAATAAACAGCTCTAGGAGCAGGAAATAAGTCGGAGTATGCAAATGCAGGTTTTCTTTGCCTGCTCTGTAGATTCTTGGCTTCTTCAACGATACATATGTATACCTTTGATAAAATTAAACATTTCAGCAGAGTGTGGTGGCACATGCCTTTAGTCCCAGCACTTGGGAGGCAGAGGCAGGTGGAGCTCTGTGAGTTCAAGGCCATCCTGGTCTGCATAGTAAGTTCTAGGTCAGCTGGGGCTACAGGAAGACCCTGTCTCAAAAAGACAAAAATAAAATAAAATAAAATAAAATAAATGTTCCTTAGTTTTATTTTTGTTTTTGTCATTGATTTATTTTGTGTTCTGAGTAGAGACTGTCTATGTTGTCTACGCTGGAACTTGATTTCCTGGGCTCAAGCAGTTCTCCTGTCTCAGTCTCCAGGGTTGCTAGAGCTACAGGCATTTACCACCATAAGCAACTTCAAAGGACGGCATTTCCCAAAAGCGACAGTAGGGGGTGGTTTGCTGGGGATTTGACTCAGTTGATAAAGTGCTTGCCTAGCAAACAGGAAACCCTTAGTTCAAGTTCCATCACCACATAAACTAAGTATAGTGGGGTATGCTTGAAATCTCAGCATTTCGGAGGTAGGGGCAGGAGGATCAAAGGTTCATGGTGAGTTTTACAGCTCCATAGTGAGTTTTAACCAGCCTGGGGTACATGAGACTGGGATACACGAGACTTTGCCTTGAAAAAAAAAAAAGGAAGGGGCCAGCAAGATGGCTCAGCAAGTAAAAAGGTACTTGTCACTAAACCAGACATTGTGGAAGGAGAGAACTGACTTTTGCATGTTGTCCTCTGACCTCCATACATGTCTGTGTCACATGTTGAACCTCCCTCCAACTAAACAAACAAATGTAATAATTAAAACAATTTTTAAAAAGCAAATCTGTTGGGAACCCAGTAATTCAAGACCAGCTGGGGCAATGTAGTGGGACCTAGTAGATAGATAGATAGATAGATAGATAGATAGATAGATAGATAGATAGATGATAGATAGATAGATGATAGATAGATAGATAGATGATATAGATAGATAGATGATAGATAGATAGATGATAGATAGATGATAGATAGGTTAGATATAGATGATAGATAGATAGATAATAGATGATATAGATAGATAGATGATGGATGGATGGATAGATAGATGATCGTAAGAAAATTTGAATAGCAAAAGGAAAAAGAGAAAACAAAGAATATATTCATGATATGGAATTCCACAAAGAATTTTGTTTGTTTTTTATTTTCTGGGACAGAGTCTCTCTGTAGTCCCAGCTGACCTGGAAGTTGCTATGTAGACCAGTCTGGCCTTGAACTCACAAAGATTCGCCTACCTCTACCTCCCAAGTCCTGGGATTAAAGGTATGCACCACCATACCTGGCTCACAAAGAATTTTTTTTTTTGAGACACAGTCTTGCTATATAGCCCAGGCTAGCCTTGAGCTCACAATCTCTTTGCCTCAGTTTCCCAAGTGCTAGAATTACAGATATGTGTCAACATTCCTGATTAGACAAAAATTCTTAGACACACACACACACATATGCACACACACACATATGCAATGAACCACAAGGAAATTATTAATAAGCTGAATTTCAGTAAAATTAAGAACTTCTATTCATCAAAAGACATCACTAAACAAAAAGGCAAGCCCCAAAGAACACATTTGAAAAATATGTATCTGGGGCTAGAGAGATGGCGCAGCATTTAAGAGCACTGGCTGCTCTTGCAGAGGACCCAGGTGCAGTTCCCATCACCCACATGGTAGCTAATCCATCCGTAATTCCAATTCCAGGGGATCTGACACCCTCTTCTGACTTCTGTGGGCACTGCACACATGGGTGCATTTACATACATGCATGCAATACACTCATGTATATAAAATAAAAATAATAAGTAAAATATTTAAAAAAATAAAAATATATGCCTGATAAGGGACTTGTAGCCTCAACATATTAAAAATATCCCACAAAGCAAGAGGAAGTGACAATCCAATTTTTGTTTGTTTGTTTGGTTTGTTGGTCTGTTTGAGACGGGGTCTCCCTGTAGCCCCAGCTGACCTGGAACTCACTATGTAGACAGCTGGCCTTGAACTCACCAAGATCTGCCTGCATCTACCTCCCGACTACTGGGATTAAAGGTGTGCACCTGCTTGGTGACAATTCAATTTTTAAAACACAGGCAAAAAAATTTTTTTGAGACACTTGGTTCAGATTGGCCTTAATGTCACTATACTATAGTTGAAAATGAACTTGAGATCCTTATTCTCCTGCCTTTACCCCCCAGTGAAGCTGAAAAACATGCACGCACTCTAACCTATCAGTTCTACTCCTGATATGTATCTGACAGAAGCCCTCACGTGCATGTGCACACACCAAAGGGTCATATGCAAGCTTGTTTGTAGCTATATATTTTACTAATAGCAAAAACTTAAAAGATGGCTAAAGAGATAGCCCAGTTGGTATAAATTCTTGCCTTGCAAGCATGAGTATGTGACTTCAATTCCCAGAACCCACATTTAAAAAAAAAAAATCAGGGACCAGATATGGTAGCCCACACCTTTAATCCCAGCACTTTAGAGGCAGAAGCAGGAGGATCTCTGTGAGTTCAAGGCCAGTCTGATTTACATATTGAGTTTCAGACCAGTCAGGACTACATAGTGAGTCCCTGTCTCAAAATAAAAACAAACGATAAGAACAAAGCAGAGAGCATGGTAGCTCTTGTAATCCCAGTGCAGGGGAGGTAGAGACAGTGGATCCCTGGGACTCAGTGGCCAGCTGCCTAGAGAGAGCAGGCCAGTGAGAGACGCTGGCTCAAAACAAAACAAGGAGAAAGGAGGATGGCACCTGAGGATAATACCAGGGTTGTTTCTGACATACACATGTATGTGTGTTTCTGACACACGTGTATGAGCATGCCATGTATACATATGCATCTGCATGAACATGTTCACACATACACAATCATATACAAACAAGTATGGGGATAGGCTATTTGCCATAGATTGGACCTATGACTTGCAGTCTATTCACTCAATAAAATGTAACACAGTGCTGGGGCTGGAGAGATGACTCAGTGGTTAAGAACACTGAATCTTCTTGCAGAGGACCTGGATTCAGTTCCCAGCACCCACATGGTGGCTAACAACTGTCCCTAACTCCAGTTTCAGGGGATCTGACTGCTTCTTCTGGCCCCTGTGGACATTGCACCACATGGGTGCACTTATATACATGCAGACAAAACACTCATACACATAAAATAAAAACAAAAACTTTTTAGTGTGACACAATGCCAAAGGACAAGCCACTGCTACATGGCACAGTGGCACAGAGGGCAAAGCTCACACTGAATAAATGAAATTCGGTCCAAACAAAAGAATCTCCCCTATGTTCCATTTACACAAAGTTTAAGATCAGCCAAATGGTTGCACAGTGATGGCAGTTAGGTATCCTGAGCAGGCAGTGATTGCAGGTGGATGAGGGGGATGTGTAAGATGCTGGCCCTGTTTCTAGTGATCTGACTGACTGTCAGATATGTGTGTGTTTTAATTTGTGAATGATCATTGGGGCAAGCTCTTAATCAGTCAGGGCAGTGATCTGACTGGTTGTCAGATGTGTGTGTGTGTGTGTGTGTGTGTGTGTGGTGTTTTAACTTGTGTATGGTCACTGGGGCAAGCTCTTAATCACGCAGGGCAGGCTGGGGAGATGGCTCAGGAGCACCTTTCCACATGCGGCCAAGCCTGACGATCTGAGCTGGCTCTCTGGAGCCCTTGTGGTGGAAGGAGAAGCACCTCTTCCCACAAGTTGTCCTCTGGCATGTGAATGCTTCCTCACCCACAAAATAAATAAACAAAATGTAAAAAGAAAATTTCATGAGCTTTATTGTAAATATACTACACAATATCTTTATTAAATTCCTCATCCTGGGGCTGAAGCAATGACTCAGTGGTTAAGAGCAAGTCCTGCCTTTGCAGGGGACCTGAGTTTGATTCCTAGCACCCATGTCAGGTGACTCACAACTGCCTGTAACTTCAGCTTCTGGGTTCCGTGGACAACAGTACACATAGACACACACAGACACACACAGACACACACAGACACACATAGACACACACAAATAAATAAATAATAAATAAATAAATCTTTAGAAAAATGTCTTCATCCTTTCTTTTTCCCTCTTTCTTCCCTTCCCTTCACTTCCTTCTCCTTTTTTTCTGAACCTGGACAATTTTGCTCTAAGGGAAGAGCAAGATAGGTACCCATGGCAGTGGTGATGGTGAGCCACTGTCTAGAGCAAGATATCCAAGCCACAGTCAGGTGACAGAGGCACCTGTCCTGGGGGGAAGGGCAGCTGGAATAGCCATTGGGGTGCAGGTGTAATATGCCTTCTGTGGTTTATCAGTGCCCAGTGAGGAAGGACATCCCTACAGAGATGGCATGGCATGGGAGGTTACAACCAAAAGTGGGCTTAAGGGAGATTTTATGTGTTGGGACGGCCAAGTTTAGAATGTGAGAGCCCTAGAAGAGTAAAGTAGATATCCACATGGGGGTGTCAGTAGAGATGCTTACAAATAGGGGAGGTAAAGCCAGGTGTGTTAATCCCAGCACTCGGGAGGCAGAGCCAGGCAGATCTCTGTGAGTTCAAGACCAGCCTGGTCTTCTACACAGTGAGTTTCAGGCCAGCTGAGACTACAGGGAAAACTTATCTCAAAAAAAAAAAAAGCAAACAAATAGGGAAGTTGATTAAATAAGCACATTATTTACCAACAGGGTTTAAGAATAGTGTCGTTTCTTTATTATTTTATCATCTTATGGTTCTGGGGATGGAGCCCAGGATCTGGTACATTCTAGGCTACCACTATACCAATGAGCTGCCCATCCTAGTGATTAAAAGCATTAATGAGCCCATAGCAGTGAGTCCTAAATCCCACATCTTGGCTTCCAGACATCATTTTTCCACAAAACAGAACCAGAGCTCTGGAGAACAGTCTGGCTTTGGAGAGGAGGCAAAGAATGTACCAAATGAGTCTGGAACATTGTGTGCCAGGAAATAGAGAACTGCTCAGAGAATAATGGGGACCATCTTTGTCTGCCCGGGCTGCCACAGCATCTGTGGCCTGGGCAGCTCAAATGACAGATATTTATTTTTCTCACAGTTCTGAAGACCAGAAGTTCAGGGTCAAGGTGCCTACATGGTTAATCTCTCTGCATCCTTTCCTTGGTTTGCAGATGGCAGCCTTCTCCCAGGTTGGCCTATTACCTTTCCTCTGTGTGTGCTCTCTCTGGTATCTGGTCCTCTTATAAGGTCATTAGTCCTGTTGGATTAGGGCTCCACCCTTATGACCTCAGTTAACCTTAATCACCTTTAAGCATATACAAGTAGTCACACGGTGGTCTTGGCAGAAAGGAGAGTACTGCAGCCCTTAACCATTTCTTTAAAGGCTATGTCTCCAAATATGGGCACATCAGTAGTCAGGACTTCAACATGTGAATTTGGGTGTAGAGGAACAAATGAAAATGGCACAGAAGCTCACTTGATACGCATCTTGATAATAACCTTAGAACTAATAGAAAAGAAAGCCAGGAGTGTGTGAGTTAGTTAGATAATGTGGGCTGAAAGGATGTACTGCCCTTTCCCACATCTGACCTGTAACGTGATGATTTTAGGAGAAAGAAGCTTTGGGAGGTGTTAGGACTCGGATATGCAGTATCCTCCAGAAGGCTCGTATGTTGAAAGCTTGGTCTCCAGTTAGGGGATTCAAACATGGAGAGGTGACTGGATCATGAGGGCTCTGACCTAACAAACTCAGTCCATTGATGGATTAGTAGACTGAGTCCATTAATTCATGACTAAATGCATTATATGGGGGAGGGGTAGAAACTGAGGAATGTGAGCCCTGATTGGAGGAAGTGGGCCACTGGGGCCATGCCTTTGAAGGAAAGTACCTTTATCTCTGGCCTTTTCCTGCTTCGCTGTCTGCTCCCTGGCCTCCATGAAATGAGCAGCTCTGCTTTATCATACTCTTCTGTCATGATGCTTTCCTTACCACAGGCCAGAAACAGTGGAGCCAGGTGACCATGGTCGGAAACCTCTGAAACTATGAGCTAAAATGTCTTTCCTTCTTTAAACTGTCTCTCTTAGGTGTCTGTCACGGCAATGGAAAGTCACAGGGGGTGATCCCTCATGAATGGGCTGCATGCCTTTATAAAGAGACCCCAGAGAGCTCTCTGGGGATATAGTGAGAAACGGCCCTTGATGAGGAAGAAGGCCTTCTAGAACCTGACCTTACTGACCTGATCTTGGACTTCCAGCCTCCAGATTTATGAGAAGGAAGTTTCTGTTGCTGATAAGTCTGTGGTACATTGTTAGAGCAGGCTGACCCTCACAGTGAAGAGCTTTTCAATCAAGAGGTGGCAACGAATGCTGAAATTAGTATGTGCAAGGTGGGTAAAGAATAAAACTTTACAGTTACATGGTAAACCTGGTATCCCTCTTTATTTTTTTCTTCTCTTTTCTTTTCTTTTCTTTTTTTTTTTTTTTTTTTTTTTTTTTTTTTTTGTCTTTTTGAGACAGGGTCTCCCTGTGGCCCCAGCTGATCTGGAACTCCCTATGTAGACCAGGCTGGCCTTGAGCTCACAAAGGTCTGCCTGCCTCTGCCTCTGCCTCCCAAGTGCTGGGATTAAAGTCTTGCACCATCACTCCTGGCAGCAAACTCTTAACACTGTCAGTGTTAATACTGACATACAGAAAACATCAAGAACACAATTTCACTTCTGTGAGACTTCCAGCCACAAATGCATAGCTGGAGTCTAATCATGAAGTATCAGACAAACCCAAACTGAAAGGTGTTATACAAGATCGTGGGCTGTCATCTTCTAAACTTCTAAACTTCTAAAGTTCACAAACTCCAAAGAAAGGCTGAGGCTGAGTGCGAAGCATGCCACCAATCAAGTCTTTTTGCTACAAAGGACATTATTGTACCAAATGGCAAAATGTGCACAAATTATAGCACTGTAGTAACATTTTTCTGGCTGCTTCTACGCTTTGCACATGAAAGTGTGCAAGGGTGGTGAGCTATCGTGGTAGCAGTTCACTCTCGGATGCTTCCAAAGAAAAAATGTCTTTGCACTAGTTTTGGAACTTTTCTACAAATATGAAAGTATTTCCAAATAAAAAGAAAAAATGATGACAAAAGAGCTTGTAAAATTATGTGTATGGGAAAAGTCTGCGTGTGTACATATTCTAGCAGTGAAGGGGCGGGATGTCCCGAACACCCATTATTTCTGCCTGCCCTAGTCATTCTTCTTCACTCCAGAAACAGCATCCAGATCTTATTTTGGGGAACCACCCCCCCACCCTCGGTCCACGTGTAGCTTGTGTGGGCATTTGCCCAAGTCAGCTTGCGTACTCCAGCTGCTTGGCCATAGTCATTGGTTTAGGGAAGGACGTATGACTTAAGTCCCCTCGATGTGGGTCAATCTTAGAAATTTTTTTTCTTTCTAAAACTATTGTGAAAGAGGTTCTGTTTATCTCCTGGGATTGTTTAACTTCTAGAAAAATAGTCCAAAGAGACTGTCTGAGGACCCCTGTGTGGAGCCAAACTGTGCAGGACAAAAATCACTACTCAGAAAAGCAAAAACATGACAGAAAAACCTCTTTATGATATAGCCCTGCAGCCCTCAGAGTCCACCATACTGGTCTTGTTGGTAAAATAAGCCAAATACCTTTAATTTTCTGTTTAAGCCACTTTGAGCTGGGCTGTTGGCACTTGTGACTAAAGGAATCATGACTGATATTAGGAAATTCCTAATTTTACTGGGCTGGAGTTCAGAGGATGGAAGGGCGGGGAGCTGTAGCCACAGCCAGACTTGGCAGGCCCTCTGGGCATCAGGATCCAATGTGGGTTCCTGCCTTCCTCCTCCCAGGACACTTGAAGGTGTTTCTGGAGAAGGGGAGAAAGCAGGTGGCAGGGGCACAACAAGCAAACAGAAGCCCCAAGTAACTAGGCAAAGCTGGAGCCCAGGATTATTCCCAGTCAACCCCACCTTGGAACAGCTGGTTGCCCAGTCCAGAGCAGAGTGGCTACACCCTTGGCACAGGCCTCAGTAGATTCGGCTGCAGGCCTGGTCCCCTCCTCCCTTCCAGCCCTATGGTATAGAGGCCTTGAATTTCCCCACCTTGTCTTGGTTTACAAAGCATGGGGCCTTCAGTCTGTGCAGCTGAGCTTCAGGACAACCTTGGGGTGTAGCAAGTAGGGGTGCAGGATGGAGATCATTCCCACTATGCAGAAGTGGAAAGTAAGGCTCAAGGAGGTCCACAAGGCAATTTGGTGGCAGAACCAGGACTAGGGGACAGGGCTCCTCCTGGCCAGCCCTGAATTTATCATGGGGCTCTTTGGGTTGGATAGTTTCTGAGATGGGTTTGTGGATGTTACATCTTAGATGGTATGGGAGATATGGAAGAAGATAGGGCCCTTCCTTTAGATTGCGTGTGTGAGTATGAACTGTGATGAACTGTGTGTGTTCATGTTTTGTGTGTGTGTGTACTTGTGAGTGTAGGTACAAGTGCATGTGTGTGCATGTGGAAGCAAGGCCAAACTTTGACATCAGGTGTCTTACTCTCTGGCTTTCCACTTTTTTTTTTTTTTTTTTTTTTTTGTCTTTTTGAGACAGGGTCTTCCTGTAGCCCCAGCTGGCCTGGAACTCACTATGTAGACCAGGCTGGCCTTGAACTCACAGAGGTCTGCCTACCTCTGCCTCCTGAGTGCTGGGATTAAAGGCGTGTGCCACCACGCCCAGCTTCCACTTTATTTTTTGAGGTGGGGGTCTCTTAATGAGCCACTAACTCACTCATTAGCTAGAATGGATGGCTGGCAAGCTTTGGTGATCCATCTATCTCTGTCCTCAGCATTGGAGTTATAGGCGTGGGCACCTTTAATATGGGTGCTGGGGATCTGAACTCAGGTCCTCGGGCTTATGAGGCAGGCATTAAACCATCTCCCCAGCGCAGATTTTTCTTTTTTTTTAAGGTAGTCTTATGACCCAGCCTGGCTTTCAACTCACTGTGTAGCTAAGGATAACTTTGAACTTCTGATTCTCCTGCCTCCACCTCACAAGTCCCTTCTTCGCTTTGAGACTTCCCTTGCCTGAGTGGAGAGAAGAAGAGCCCCTGAAGAGTGGAAGAGGGTAAGAACAGGTTCAGGGGCCAGGATTCTGATTGGGGCCAGGCAGGGGCCAGAAGACTCCATCCTAGGGTAGGACCCAGGGGCAACTCCCCACCTGGCACTGGAATGGGCTTGAAGAGCCTTAAATGCCCCTAAAATTAAAAGAATCGTTATCGTTATTGTAGCAATAGGGCAAATGAGCTAGGCACAGAGAAGGAAAGTAACTTTCCCAAGACCACACCCACGGCAAAAGAGAAGCTGGGATTTGAACTGGAGGTCTGAGCCTAGCGCCTACGCTGTTTCCCTGTGGTCCCTGAGCATTCACTACCCACCAGGCAAGGTGCAAGGAACGACAGGAACACGTAGGCGCCGCCCCAGGGTTCTCAGTGCCATCTGTGGGAGGTGGGGTGGGAATGCACTGCCAGCCTGCAGAGCGAGGGCTCCCGGAGCTCAGGGCAATCCGCCTATGAGAGAACTCGGAGCCGGGTGGGCAGAGGTGGGACCCCAGGTGAGAATCTGAAAAGTGAGGGGAGCCAGAGGGTTGGGGTGGTGGTGGAGGCGGCAGAAGACAAGAAAGGGGACAACTTCTCAGCGCTGACCTACAGAGCAGGGTCCACGTTGGGCAGAACACGCCCTGGCCATCAGTGCACAACAGGACGCGGCGCTCCACATGGCCGCCAGCAGCGAGTGGGCGGGGATGGAGCCTGGGGACCGCTTGGGGCTGGGTACCTCCCTGGAAGGGACCATTGTGCAGGGGGCCAAAAGCCCCGAGAACAGGCCCCCTTAGGAAGACCACCCTGCCTGCCGCCTTTTCCAGAAAGAGCTGGAAGGGAGAGGAGTGGGGGCTGTGTGAGGAGCAGGGAGGGAGACTGTGGTCCGGATTCGCAGACTGAGGGGTAGAGGAAGGAGGCCAGGGCTTGGATGAGAGCCCACGATGGAGAAGTTTTAGTGGCAGAACTCCAAAGCCCCTTTCATGACCGGCTGTGACGGGAATTAAAGCCCTCAGTATGAAGTCTGTGTTGCCACTTACCAGCATTTCCACGCACTCTGAATCTCAGTTTCCTCATCTCTAAAGTGGAGCTGGGGATCCACATGCTGGAAAAGCTTTGTTAGGAAGACTGAGAGGATGCCACTTGGGACAAAGTCCTACGTTAACGCTAGCGGTGATTGTTCTGTAGTTTAAGTTGTGAAGAGACAGAGCCTTGGGGGAGGCGGACATGAAATGTTTTAGGTTGTCTACAAGGTAGGTAGCTTTGAGGAGAAAAGCCTTGGGCTCTGGGTCCTCAAAGTCAAAGGCGAGTCAATGAATGGAGTCAATGAATGGACTTCGAGTCAGCCTCTCCTACTAGGAGAAGCTGTGGTGAGGGACTGGCCATGGTGGAGCAGAATGGGAGATCTTAGGGGCTGCCTGGATTCCTTACAGGGATTTCCTTATCAGCTGTGGAATGCAGTTCAGGCAGTAAGCTAGGAAGCATTTCTTCACACTTTTTTTTTTTTTTTTTAATGAGGTTTCTTATAGCCCAAGCTGGCCTTGAACTTCCTAGGTAGCTCAGGCTGGCCTTAAACTCCTGATCTTTCTGCCTCTTTCTTCCAAGTACTAGGATTACAAGTGTGCATCACCATACCGAATTCAAAGTCATTTCTTGCCTCTCTCTCTCTCTCTCTCTCTCTCTCTCTCTCTCTCTCTCTCTCTCATTTTCTCATTCTCATTCTCAAGACATGGTCTCACTCTGTAGTCCTGGCTGGCCTGGAACTCACTATGTAGACCAGGCTGGCTTTGAACTCATAGAATTCCACCTGCCTCTTCCTCCAGAGTGCTGGGATTAAAAGCATGTGACACCACATCCTGCAGTTTATCACACCCAACAGTTCCTTAACCAGCACTGAACATACATACCCACCACCAAATTTAAGCCAATTTTAAAAAGCCATTTATTTCTGAAATAATAAAAAATGCAATTTTATAAAAAGCAATATGAAGGATAATTGTCCCATTTTAGTGAGGGAGATGATACATCCTGACATAAGGCACCGGAAGAGTTTTTACACCCTGTCAGGTTTTTTTTTTTCTTTATTTTATTTGTACTGAATTAGAAAACCCTAAACCACAATTATAGGTCATTAGAAATAGCAGCAAATATTTGGTGGCTCTGTCAGAGGGTTCTGGATTCAGACCAAACTAGAAATCACAGAGCTGTTTCTGTTTGATGACCACTCACTGTCCTCCCTCAAGTACACAAGGTCAACAGGTGCAAGGTTTCCCCAAGACTGATGGTCATGCTGTGAACTGTACCTTTGGGAGAGCAGAACACAGCGCCCTAACGTGTTCTCCAGCTGAATTTGACCCTGGAAAGAATTCTTTAAGTTCTGATGTAATGTTTGGATGTGGTTTTCAAAAGTTCTTACTAATATGTCATTGATTCTGGTCTCCTGCTCAGAAACAAAAATCTGTAAATGGTCAGGAAGATTCAAGCCCTCATAACGGGGCAGCCCCAAATTTCTTTAGTTTTAAGAAATTCTTCCTGTCTTGGGGTGTAGCTCAGTTAAAGCTGTGTTTAGCATAGCATGTACGAGGCCCTGGGTTCAATCCCCAATGTTAACAAGAAAGAAAAAGTCTGCTAACATAAACTCAGCAGTGAATACTGGGATAGATTGGTAATGTCCGAGCAGTGTAGTTGTTGAATATATTGGTTGTCTGCTCAGGTTACTCAAGATTTTGGGTGTGGTCTTGAGTGACTTTATAAAGACACGAAGATATGGGTTTATGTCCTTACTCTTTTCAAGACCATGTGGGAGATGATTTCCTCAACTCCTCGTAGTGAAGTGTAGGATCTAGACCTGTATATTCATAGGGTTAGCTTGCAATTAAAGTTGCCACTATTTCCTTCAACTCCTCTTGGGTAGGATTAATATTTCACCTCTCATTACTGAGGTCAAAAATAACAAGCCATTGAGATAGCAGGTAAAGTTGCTTGCTGCCAACCCTGATGACCTGAGTCCAGTACCCAGAACCCACAAAGTTGAAGAGAACCAATGCCCACAATTGTCCTCTGACCTCCACACTCGTGCTGTGGCACACTCCCCCACATTCATAAACACACCCAAAATAAATGTACATAAATAAATAAAATAAGAATATAAACAATAATAGTGGTAAGGCTGGGCATGGTGTCACATGCATGTAATTCCAGCAATTGGGAGGCTGAAGAAGGAGGAGCACAGGTCCCAGGTCAGCTGAACTACATGGTGAGTTCTGAGCCAGCCTAAGCTACATTTTGAGATATGTTTCAATAAACAAAACAACGACAAACCCACAGTGATGTATTTCTCTCTCATCTGAGAGTCTGGAAGGTAGCGGTCCAATGCTGGAAAAAAAAGAATTCCCTATGACTGATTTGTTCAGAGACCTAGACTCCTTTTCATCTTGCTATTCTGCGCCCACAGGTTTGGCCCTCATCTCCAGGCTCCGAGATGGCTCACCACTAAATGGTGCTGAGCAATAGTGGGAGGAAGCTGGAGAGGAATGCCAGGCCCTCTTCCTGCAAGACCCTGAAAGCCATACTTTAGTTTACATCCCATCAACCACATAGTCACATGACCATATCCAGCTGAAAGTGGGGATGGGAAATGTAGTTTTCATGATTCTAGGTTGTCATTTGTCCTACTAAAACTGGGACTACTCATGAAAGAGAAGGAGAGAAGGGATCGTGGGGCAGGGGCACTAGCTTGCTTTGCTAAGTGCTGAAGAGAGATTAGAAAATAGCAAGAAATGGCTTTCGTGTGTGACCTCTTTCATCCTTGGAGGAGTGATCTTCCTAACTACAACCGTCACTGGTCCTCCCTTGGCCATGACTGCCAAACCATCTTCTCAATTCATGGGTTATTGGTGATCGAATTAAGAACTACCACTTTTCTCTTGGGTATGAACCATATATATGCCAAGTGTGCTTCAATTCTACACACCACTGATCTTTAACCAGTTTCACTCATGGTCCCACATGAATTTTTTTTTTGGTCTTTTTTGAGACAGGGTCTTCCTGTAGTTCCAGCTGGCCTGGAACTCACTTTGTAGATCAGGCTGGCCTTGAACTCAGAAAGATCTGCCTGCCTCTGCCTCCTGAGTGCTGGGATTAAATCTCTGTTTTTGTACCAATACCATGCTTTTTATTTATATTTATTTATTTATTTATTTATTTATTTATTTAGGTCTTTTTGAAACAGGGTCTCTCTGTAGCCCCAGCTGGCCTGGAACTTGCTATGTAGACCAGGCTGGGCTTAAACTCACAGAGATCCACCTGCCTCTGCCTCTTGAATTCTGGGACCAAAGGCATACCAGATACAATACTGTGACAGTCCAAACTTAACCTTAGTGGAAGGAAGATTTCCAGCTTTGTGGGGCAGGGGTTGCATGTGCATGTGGAGACCTAAGGTTGATGTAGAGCATTGTATTAGTTACTTTCCTGTTGCTGTGATCAAACACCATGACCAAAGCAATTTATAGAAGGAAGAATTTATTTGGGGCTTATGGTTCCAGAAGGTTAAGAGTTCATAATGGTAGACAGGACAGACATGGTAATAGGCAGCCAGAACAGGAAGAGTGTATCCTCGGATGAGTGATGTGCTAACTGGAGGAACACAGGCACATAGGAGACACCCAAGAGCGATCAGGGCAATAATAATGAACACAAACTCGGGCAGCTCAGTTTGGAAGAGACTCATAGAAAGATGCAGAATCTGTCAGTTCATGACGGGCAGCTCTGGCTACATGGTCACCTGATGTCCCCTGACTCTAACAGGACTTTCTGGCATACAAGAAGCTGTTTTGTATAATCTCCCAATGTAGATAACCTTCCTCTAAAGCTCCAGGGGTCTATGCTGTGGCTTTCCCATTGGGGTACACATGCAAAAAGAAAAGAGGGAACAGGAAAGGGGACAAGGCTATAAACTCTGAAAGCCCACCCCCAATGATGTACTTCCTCTAACAAGGCTCCAAAGCTCCACAAACAGAGCTACAAACTGGGGACCAAGTACTCAAATACGTGAGCTTATGGGGGTCATTTCTCATTCAAACCACCACATGTATCTTACCTTGATTACTTTCAACCTTTACTTCTCAAAATATTTAAAAATTTTTACTATATTTATTTGATTTTATGTATATGAGTGTATTGTCTGCATGCATGTAAGTGTACTCGTGTCGTGCAATGTCCAAGGAAGTCAGAAGAGGTCGTCGAATTCCCTGGAACCAGAGTTATGGACGGTTGTTAGCTGCCATGTGGGCGCTGGGAATTGAACCCCAGTCTTCTGCAAGAGCAGCAGTGTTCTTAACAACTGAGCCATTTCTCTAGCCCTCGACCTTTAAAAAAAAATTTATTATATTTATTTTATGTGTGCACATGGGTACAGGGCATACATGTGGAGGTCAGAGGACAACTTATTGGAGTTGGTTCTCTCCTTCTAAAATCTGAGTCCTAGGGATTGAACTCAGGTGGTCAGGCTTGGGAGCAACACGTTTACCCACTGAGCCATCTCACTGACCTTTCACCTCTATTTTTTGAGAGGTCTCTCAACTGAACCCAAATTCATCAGTTCTGCTAGGCTGGCTGGCCAGCCAATGAACTCCAGGGATCTGAATGTGGGTTCTGGGGATCCAAATTTAGGTCTTTCCTGCTTACACAGGAGGCACTTTACAGACTCAGTCATCTTTCTAGCCCAATGAGGCATATAAAGTAGCGGGACTAACTTCTCAAAAGGTTTACAGGGCATCCAGTGCTGTCATTTGATAAAGGAAAATTGCCAAAAGTTGGCTTTCCACTCTCTGGGAGAGGGATGTATGTGCTTGAGAACACAGCTGTGCTCCACTCTTTTCTGGAGAGCATGATTTTGTGTCTGTGTTTGAGTGAAAGGATGCAATTTTTAATGCCGCCTCTGGAGTTTGTTTTTCTTCCTGCCTTTGCCGGGGAAAAAATCCATCAATTTTGTCCTGGAAAGTTTATTTTGCTCTTGTTCTGGAAAAAAAATAAAAGCGGGGGTGGGGGCTTGAGAACACAGCTGTGCTCCACTCTTTTCTGGAGAGCATGATTTTGTGTCTGTGTTTGAGTGAAAGGATGCAATTTTTAATGCCGCCTCTGGAGTTTGTTTTTCTTCCTGCCTTTGCCGGGGAAAAAATCCATCAATTTTGTCCTGGAAAGTTTATTTTGCTCTTGTTCTGGAAAAAAAATAAAAGCGGGGGTGGGGGCTCTGATGGTTTACCAGAAAGGTCACTGTGCTGTGTTTGAAAATTATGTGAGAATCTGAATGGCTTTCTGCCACTGAGAAAGTTTCATAACATACAGCACACTGGGGATTGGAACGGCAGGGGCCATGGGTCCAGCGAGCTCTGCTCAGATGCTCGGCATCCTACGCCCTGGTTTTGCTTTGCTGCTACTGCCACTTGTGTGAGATCCAACGCGACCCAGTGCATAGTGATTTGCAGTTTGGGGAGCTAGATCCTTGTTCAGGACTTACTTCAGCACTCCTCTCAATCCTGGAACTTATGTTGGTTCCCAAAAGTGATCACCCAAATCCTATAAATTATATGAAAATATACTGCCTGGGACAAACCACCAAGATAGAGCAATCAAATCCAAATTAGTGCGTGCACAGTGTCAAAGGACGTGACAGTTACTTAAGACGTAATGGGATTGCTGTGAAATCCTTATAAATTTTGTGCTTCAGATTTATGAGTGGTTATTCTCTTCTTTTTTTTTCCCCCCTGGAAATACCTAGCACTTGTGGACTGCTAGTAGACTTTGAAGGATCCGCCCCCCCGTCAGTGGTGTGTAGGGCGCCACTTTAGGAAAAGTCTATATTCATTAGGTTTGCCATCTATATCATGAAGTAGGGGAGAGAAATTGTACTACTACTGTCTCTGGCCACCTACAGCTGGAAGAATGTATCCTTAGCTGAGTGATATGCTAATTGGAAGGAACATTGACAGACACATAGGGAACATCCAAGAGAGATCCAGGGTAATAATAATGACCACAAACTTGGGCAGCTCAGTTTGGAAAAAACTCATGGAATGATGCAGTCTGTCAGAACCAGTTCATGAAAGGCAGCTCTGGCTACATGGTCACCTAATGTTTCCTGACTCTAGCAGGATTTTCTGGCATGCAAGAAGCTATTTTGTATAATCTCCCAATGTGGATGACCTTCCTCTAAAGCTCCAGGTGTCTACACTGTGACTCTGCCATTAGGGTACCAAAATCTTCTTTTTCCCTCTCACTGTGAAGCCCAGTCTAACCTTGAACTTAATGTTCCTCCTGCCTCTAGCTCTCAAGTGCTGGGATTCAGGTGTGTGCAACTGTTCTGGATAGCTTTAGTGTCAACTTGACACACCTGGGTTGAGGGATCCTCAATAGGGGAATTTCCTCTATTGGACTGGCCTGTGGCCATGTCTGAGGGGCATCTTCTTGATGAGTGATGTGGGAGGGCCCAGACCACTGTGGGTGGTGCCACCCCTGGACAGGTGGGCCTGTGTTGCATAAGAAAGCAGGCTGAGCAGGGGCCAGAGCTCACAGAGCTTACTAGCAAGCCAGTAAGCAGCATTCCTCCATGGCCTGTGTTCCAGCTCCTGCCTCCAGGTTCCGGCCCTGAGTTCCTACCTTGGGCTCCCTGATGAACTGTGACCTGGGAGACGTAAGCTGAATAAACCCTTTCCTCTCCAAGTTGGTATTGGTCAGAGTGTTTTGTCACAGCAATGGAGAAACAAACTAGGACAGCAACCATGTCAGCTTCAAAGTCTATTTTATTTTATTTATGTGTATGAGTGTTTTGCCTGTGTATTTGTAAGTGCACCACTACATGTAATGTCTATGGAGGACAGAAGAGAGTGATGAATCCTCTGAACCTGGAGTTAAAGGTGCTAGCCACCATGTAAGTGTTGGGCACTGAACCCAGGTCCTCTGCAAGAGCAGCCAGTGCTCTTAACTGCTGAGCTTCAGCCCCTCAAAGTCTTTTGATGCCACAAATACCTCTAGTACTGCAGGATCTACAGGTCATAAGGTCCACTGTACCAGAAACACTTGCAAAGCTCCTTCCTGTTCTGGTTGTCACTCAAATCACTCATGTCGCCTGTAAATCTGTACCCCAGTGTAGAACATACTTCCCCCAGAGCTTAGAGAAGGCTGGTCAGGTGCACTTCTTTATTTGTGGTGGGAAACGCAGATGAAATCATTTTTCTTTTACTTTGGAGGGGACAACTAGGCATGCCCCAGACTACCAACCCCTAACTACAAAACCTTAAAAGCCTATATAGCTTTTCTCCCCATCTGGAATGTGTGGCTCATGCCATTTCTTGCTCCTCTGGTCCAGTTGACATGCAGATTAAACTAAGGGTAATGCCTTTAATCCCAGCACTTGAGGCAGAGGTAGGACTCCCATAAATTTAAGGCCAGCCTGGTCTACATAGTGAGTTCCATAGTAAGGGAGACCCTGTCTCAAAAAAAGCAATAATCAGGTGGCCGGGGAAATGGCTCAGTGGGTAAAGTGCTTGCTGTCAAGTGCAAGGACTTGGGTTTGGATCCCCAACACCCATAAAAGCTGGGAATGGTGGTTATAATCCCAATGCTAGGAGGCAGACACAAGCAGATCCTAGGGGCTACTGGCCAGACAGTCTAGTCAGTCAGCGGGCTCCAGGTTCAGTGGGGCCCTTTCCCCCCAAATAAGGTGGAGAGAGATTGAGGAAATACCCAGCATACACCACACACATACCCCCAAAAAAGAGAAGGTCAATGTGCTGTTCTGTAGAATGTCCAGGTGATCCAGGTCTCCTCAGACTACACTATTACAAAGGGTAGAAGAGTTAATACAATATAAGACAAGATCTTAAAGGTATTTTGCTGTCCATTCCAAGTGTGTGTAAATTTCTTTTTACTTCTCCTCCCTGTAGGGATGAAGCAGAATGAATTTTTTAGATCAACTGTCACATACTAGACACCTTTGCCTAGGAAAGACACTGCAGCTGCCACTGGGGCTGGCACTTGGCTGCATTTGCCATAGTCCTCTGTCGCCTTGTTGGAGCTCCCAGGTGGCTTTCTTTTTGAGACAGGATCTCCCTTTAGCCACAGCTGACCTGGAACTCCTATGGGGACAAGGCTGGCCTCAATCTCACAGAGATCCACCCTGTATCTGCCTCCCAAGTGCTGGGATTAAAGGTGTGTGCCACCACACCCGGTTCTCTGAGCTTCTTGATCCTATCCCCACCCCCACCCCGACTCCTATCTGCTGTGACAGTTCTAGTGTTTCTACACTTAGCATGAAGCTGGCTGGTTGATGTTCTAGTTCCAAAGTCCTACTGGGTTCCAAAGTTCCTAGGGTCTGCTTCTTTCAACCACTCCTGACACTGTCCTTGGCTCAGGTCTCCAGACTCTCTGAGATGCAGTTAGAGTTATATGCAAGTGTTTGTGGGAGAGTGAATGAAGTAGGATATTCACTCTCCAGCTGGGCAGAGGGAGATGTTCAGTGGTGGTACATTCACAGCAAAGGCCTCCATCAGTCCCAAAGAGAGCTGTGGGGCCTAGGAAACCTCTGGTCTAACACACACACACACCACACCCCACACCCTGAGACAATGGGTCAGGCTTATTGTACCTTTATAACTGTCAATCCAGGGATAAGTCCCTGAAAAGGGAGTATGACTTCCAGGAAAAATGACCACCTTCAGCTGAGAGTGATGCTTGGTGAGAGATGGAGAGCTAGCAGGCCCCAACATTCCTATTGGCTGAAGCCATGGGTGTCTCAGTCCTACTGGGGAACCTGGGTAGCACATCACAGAGAAACCTGACACGGAGCCTGGGAAAAAAACTTTACAGACCTTTCCAGACATCAGACTTCCTCTACTGTAGTGAAGGCCCTGTCTCTGGAAGTATGCAAACCTTCATTTATGATTGCCTTTCACAGCATAAAATCAGGTACTGAGTGGTTTTCAAACTGAGTCCTGTGGCACCTTGGGGGTATCTCTGAGTTCCCAAGGAGGTTTGTGGAGGTTATGCTCAGGTGACTTGGCTGGTCTCACACCCTCTTCCATCACTGCTGTGACCAGGATAACTCCACTTTTATCTGAGTTATCAGACTCTTTATAAGGTTTTATTTGAAGAAAGTTTGGCTGGCACAAAGTAACAGTGGGATAGTCTACAGAACACCTGACCCATTCAAAACCATCAAAGACACAAAGAACAACTCAAGACTAAGACACGATCACAAGGAGATGTGGACACCAAGTATGATGTGAGATCCTGGGTGGAATCCTGGAATAGAACTTGGACATTAGGAGAAGAAACAGAGCAACTGGAATAAGGTCTGGAGTTTGGCTCACAGTCACGTCCAGTCTTGGCATCTTTGTTTGGCCAATTCATCATGATGAAGGAGGATGTTAAGCTCAGGGGAACTGGACCAGGGATATGCAGAAACTTTCTGTCTTCTCTTTGCAAGTTCTCTGTAAATCTTTAGAATTATTCCCAAGTAAAAAATTTACTTTGAAAAATAACATCAGGAAACTGATAGATGACCCTAAAATATCCAGAGCTGAGGGGACAGATGGGCTGTGCTGGTCCTGGAAAGCTTTCTGAAGGAGGCCAAGCTTGGATTCCAGTACCATGACCACAGATTTCTTTGTATTGTCTGTCCTTACTCCCAGCAGGCCAGGGAAACTAAAGCCCCATCTGGAAAACTGGGGGGCAGGACTTAAAAGGGCATCAGGGAAGGTGCGCTCATGGGAATGGGGAGAGGATGGACATTATGGGGAGAGGATGCAGGAGCAGGGACGATCTGAGGGAAAGAAGGGAATTGGTCAGAGGCGGTAGGAGGCTTTGGAGGGATTCACAGGGGGAGATGAGAACAGAGTGTAGAACACATGTAAGAAAATGCTGTAGTGAAGCCCGATGTGGTGGTGCACGCCTTTAATCCCAGCACTCAGGAGGCAGAGGCAGGTGGATCTCTGTGAATTCAGGGCCAGCCTGGTCTACATAGAGAGTCCCAGGACAGCTGGGATACAGAGAGACCCTGTCTCAAAAAGACCAAAAAAAGAAAGAGAGAGAGACAGAGAGAGAGAGAGACAGAGAGAGAGAAAGACAGAGACAGAGACACAGAGACAGAGACACAGAGAGACAGAGCAATAGCAGGCTTCCTCCTTTTTTCTTTTTATTCCATCCATGTTCCCAGCCCATGGGATGTTGCTGCCTACTTTCAGGGTGAGTCTTCCCCCTCACTTAGTCCTCTTTGGAAACACTCTCATAGACACACCTGGAAGTGTGTTATACTAACCTCCAGAGAACGTCTTAATTCAGTCAAATTGACAATCAAGATTATCACAAGATGTGAGAGTGATATGGCTATGACAAATGTCAGCCCATTGATTGTCAGAGTTGATTCAGCTGATCTGGCTGACTAGGCAGCTGTTCCCTTCCTCCCTCATCACTGCATGTGTGCCCCTCCTTAAGCTGTGTGCTGGATCAAAGAGGATGATCAGCTTTCCAATAGCAGAAGGTCCACAGTAATTGTGCTCCCTTGCTAGAACCTCCAAATCAGCTCTTGAGATCAACCATCACAGAGAGACACAGACTAGATGATAGCTCAAGACCAAAATGGAGGCACAAGCAGAGTTGTCCCCCTCACCCCCAGCCCTGGCCCCCAGAGATTCAGCACCCTGAGTCTCCTGATCTCCATGCCCCCCATTCAGATACTACTTCAGCCTCTTCCCTCTCTAGGTTCTGTAATGCCTGGCACACAGAAAACACCCAGTAACCCTTGGCTTGCACTGTGAGGTGCTACATGTTCCATGAACGCATGCTCACGTGTGGTGTGCAGCCAGGGCTTCTGGGCTGGCTGACAGTGATGCTGAGAGCAAAGGGGGAAAGAGTGTTGTGCAGGCAGGCAGAGTCCTAGACATGGCTTCACCATTTTCTGGCTGGGGAGACCCCAGCAAAGGGCTTCAGGTGATCATGTCTAAGACCTTCCTGGGGGACCTTCAGTGAGAAGGAGAAAAGTGTTGCTTGCACCCTGGTTGCAAGCTGTCAGTCTCCCCAGGTGTATATGATTTCCTGGAAAGGGGGAAGGATACATGGGGCCATGTCCAGAAGCAACTCTGTCTATGGGGCACCTGGGTCCACCCTCTGCTCTAAGAAGGGGACTTTAGGCAATGCCTGGGCTCTGCTGGGTCTCTGTCTTCATCTGTAAAACAGAGGTATTAAGAAACAGCTCAGAGCTGTGTGAGGAATTGCTGAGATGCCATGTGTAGTTATTACAATGATCCTCAAGGATGGGAGGGAAGCAGCCAGCTGAGCTGGGAGGAGGCCCCACAGGGTGCAGGAACTCTGTTGGAAGGGTCAAGATTCATGGCCCCAGCTGCTACTGCTGCTGCCTGTGGTCCATTCCAGCCACGCCATATTGCCTCCTTCCTGTGTGCACACAGATGGAGGAAGCCTGTTACAGCACAGGTGAATAGCTACCTCTCCAATGAGGTTTGATGGTGCCCTTTGCCAACCATTGTGGGTCTCTGAGACCTGCCAAGAGTGGCAGTTAGGCATGAGGGCTCTGGGGTTGGGCTGTTGGGGTTCGAAACCAGACTCAGCTTTGTGACTTGGGGCAGCTGACTTAGCCTCTCTGTGTCTTTTTTTCCACCTGAAATTGTAGAGAGTAAGTGCACTAGCCTCAGGGGCTTTATGTTGAGTATAAACGGAAAACAAGCGTGTGAAGTGCTTGCAGCACAGCCTGGTACAGATGTTTGTTGTTAGTCCTGTGCTGGGCTGCCCAATTCCCACGCCTTTCCAGGCCAGCAGATATCTCATCCCCTGGAACGTCCCTTCTGAGGGCTGACCATCTCCCTGAGGCAGAAGTTCCTAGAAGGGTGCAGCTTCAGGCAGCAGCCAAGGCAAACTGCTAAAACAGTCACACACTAAGAGAAGGTCTCATGATGTGAAGGGGACAGGTCTTTCGGCAGTGAATACTAATGATATTCAGGAAAACAGGTGATGGGTTTGCTCCTGCCATGGGTAGGAAAGAGAGGTCTTTCTTTCTTCTGTCCCTGCTACACTCTCTCAAACCTAGGAGGAGCCTGAAGTGTCCTGAAGGGGTGAGAGAGTGGTTTTGGCCAGATCTGACACTGAAGTTCAAACTTCAAAGCCTCTATTTTTCCTTGCCCTTGGTCTGCCAGTGGCCCCAGGAGGAGGAACATGTAAAGCAGTGTGAAGAACGTGATTGCAAGAGAAGATAGGGGGTTATCAGAGAGAAATGGAAATTGTGAGAGCCTGAACAAGGCCATGTGCATGTGTAATGTGTGTGTGTGTGTGTGTGAGAAAGAAAGAGAGCGAGAGAGAGTGAGAGAGAGAGAGAGAGAGAGAGAGAGAGACTCAATGGGTGTATGATCTTGTACTCACAGTTTGTCCTGAGGGCAGGAACTTTTTCTATCCAGTCTCTGTATTCATGTTTCACAGATAAGGAAACTGAGGCACGGGGAAGTGAAATGCCCAAAGTCACCAGGCCAGCCCAGCACTAGACCAGCAACTAGAGAGACAATCCAGGGCTGTGGTTGGGGTGCAGTGGGGAGTGAGGGGCTGGAGTCCTGAGACCCATGAAGGCCCTTGAGGACCAGGAACTTTCCTTAAGACTGGCCCTTCCATTCCGGGTGCACTTCATCCATCAGATGTTTGCCAGACCGCAGGAAGGAGTGGGGACCTGCTGCTGGGGAAACCCAGCAGGAGGAATGAGAGTTGACCTCAACAGGTGCAGGGACTCTTGGAAGGGTCCAGGTTCATGGCCTCCCTCTCCTCTGCAAACGTGGACTTCCCACCCCAGCCAGGATGGACATGTCATCCTTGGAGCCACTGGCCTCTCCAACTTTCCTGCCAGTCTCAGCCTGGAATACGAAGGCCTTTTCTAAAAGAAGCTTGGACAGACTCCCAGTCAGGCAAAGCTGAGCCGTAAAATGGGATGGTGGGGGGAGGGGGCGTCTACACCCATCAAAGTTCTGGTCCTTTCTTACCTGCTCCTCTTCCATTTCCCCTGGGACCTGGGAACCAAGAAGTCCATCATGGGAAAGGGGGCATCAGGGGAGTGGCCACACCCCTATGTTCACTACTGACTGGTGGTGAGCAAGGTTCCCTCCCTGCCTCCAGGGCCTCTAGAAAGAGGGTCCCTGGCCAGGGGTAGGAAGCTGCAGACAGAGCAGACATTCCTGATGACTCACAGGCCTGGAACGCCTTGTGGGCCAGTGGGGACAGCCTCCTGTTCAGTGAGGGTCAACTGGAGACCCAGTCCTGAGACAGAGAGGCAAGGGGGAGGTGGAGATCAGAGGCAGAGCTCTACTCTGGATAGGATATGCCTGAAGAGAAGGTCTCTATGGTACTGAGGGAAGGGACATAATGTACCTCTCACTACATCTCAGATGCAAATTGTGATCTGATGCAGCAGGATGCAGGAAGGGGCTAGATCTCACAGAATTCCTCTAACCTCCCTGAAACTCCCTTTCTTGTGAATAGTTGAGGAAAGAAGGGATATCCTGACCCCAGCCATTCCTGAGCGGAACACCCTCCTCGCCTGAGAGGCTGAAGGAGGCTAGGATGGCCTCCCTGGACCTTCCTTGATTTCTGCATGCCTACTCTAACCTGCACCACACCTTGCTCCTCCTGTAACCCAGTCTTCTCCATTCACTGGCTCTCACGTTTGGGGAAGGGAAACAGGCCCAGAGTGGTCACAACTACCCTCTTCAGCTCTTCCTGACCCAGCAAGGTTCTGGGTTCAGGGTCCCTGGGTTCCACTCTCCCAACCCCCACGGAGAACGCTGCTCAGTCTCCAGCCTACGTGGCAGGCAGTTGAGGGGGCTGCGAGGGAGGAGACTGGGAATGAGGTCAGCGGGTTGGATGGGCCTGGCTGTGGAGGCATCTGGGCTGCAGCAGTCTGGAAGGTGGGGGCCTCGAGCGGCCACTCCCAGTCCAGAGCCTCCAGCTGCCCGCCCACCATGGCCTCCCTTGCCCCTCCTTCCCTGCAGCCCACACTCTTTGGGCCCCACCCAGGCCAGATGGTTCCCATCAAGCCTTTCCATGTGGCAGTTCCTCCCTACCCACCAGGCTCCCTTCCCCCTCTAGCCACAGGGACCAAGTTGAGTTGGGGAGCTGTTGTCTGGAACTGTCCCCTACTTCCAAAGCTGGAGCAATATGGGGGTCCTGTGTCATGCTTACTCTTCTCCTCTGTTTTCTCTCTCCTGTCAGCTCCCGAGTGAGCATCCAGGGTCTCAAAATGACAGCAATAGAGATATTACCTCTGAGCCCTTAATCCCAGCTGTGTGACCTCAGGGCAGTCACTTGCCTTCTCTGGACCTCAGTGTTCTCTGTGGGAGGAGGAGACGGCAAAACCAACTCAGTTTCCAACAGAGTCCCTTCCTCAGATACTTCCACCTTCAGACTCTAAAATTCTGGAACTCAGTCTCTGTTGGACTGCTCCCTGCGCCCTGTTTTACTGTTAATCCACGAATCACAATCCCACCCACTTTCCTCAAAAGTCGCCTCCCCCAAGGGCACCAGCTTTTTGAGTCTTTCTGCTTGTCACCAAGGTCTAGGTCCTCTAGACAAGTCCTTGTCAAAAGTCAACAACCGGTATGCCCTACTCCAAAGTAATCACCAACACATTGGAACACCAGACAGGATCCAGAGTCCCCAGTCTCTAGAAATGGACTCCTGCAGACTTTTCCTGTACTCCTCTGCCCAACCCCATGTCTATTTGTCACCCATTCTCTTCCCCCTCTCCCTCTCCCTTTCCTTCTTTCTCTTCTGGGCTTGTTGGTGTCTTTCCTTCCCATTCAGCCCCATCACCTGCCCTTTCAAGCTGGCCTCAAAGCCGCTCCTCCAGGAAGGCTGCTTCATCTCTCCTTAGCATTGTTGATACCCCTGGGTCTCTCTGGAGGCTCCCATTTAACTGAGTAGGCCAGTCAGTAAGGTAGACTTATTACTTACCCATTTCACATATTAGGGAAACAAGGTTCTGAGACATGAAGTAACTTACAGTCCACAACCAATGTGCCTTGCCTGAGGGCATTTTCCTGTGCATTTTACTGACTTCCTGCTCCCCTTTCTCAGGGGGCAGAGCTGTTGATTCTATTGTCTCCAACACAGGACTGGCCCTCAGAGGCCCACAGTACCATGTACTGAATAGAATCAACTAGAGTATCTATAGTAGGCACCCAACTCCAGATTCTCTTGCCCAGTCTACTTCCTTCCAGCTTCTCCAGACAAGCCCAGGAGTCATTCCCACCTCTCATCACTCCATCCCCACACCCACTCCAAATCTAACACCTGTAAGTTCTCCCCCAAGGGGCTCTTGAATTGGTCTTTCTCTGTTTCCATTTCTATCAAATGGACCACTGAAGCACCTCTCAGCTGCTCATCCATCACCCCTCCTCGGAGCCCTCTTCCACACAGCACTCACTCCATCCAGGGACCACAGTGACCTTTCATAGATGCAGACCTGACTGTGACCTCCCATACTTCAGACCGTCTAACAGAGACCTTACCTCAAAGGATATGGGTGAACACCCCTGCTGAGGCTTACTTGACCTACCCAGTCTGCTTTCTATGCTCAGCAATACTGACCTTGAGATTCCTTGGGTATCTGGAACCTGCCATGACCCTTCCTGCCCAGAGACTTTGCATATATGGTCCCATCTGCCAACTCAACTCCCTACTTCAATCTGCCCCTTACTTAAGCTACCTCCACTCAGCCATCCAGGGTCCCAAGACTAGGATAGACCTTCCTTTGCAACCTGGTCCCATTGCAAGTGGTCCCATTATTCGTGTTTATGGGATTTCATTTAAGTTTGTCTCGTTACCAGATGTAAACTGCATGAGAGAAGCTACAGGATCTGTGTTGCTCACTGAATCCTAGGGCTGCTAATGCTTGACATATAAGCATTGTGGAGTGACTACATCAGAAAATGAATGTGATTCCTCAGCAAAGGAGGAGTGGGGATGGCTTTGAGGATGAAGGCGGAGTCATCCCATCCACACTGGATTTTTTTCTTCTGCAAACCAGATTCTGCCAAGTTGAGTCCTCTGCCCAGTGCTGGGACAAGGCAGAAGATTGGGTTCTTCCTTTACCCCTACCACAGCCCCTCACCCATGAAACTCCAGACCTCCAGGCTAGCCAGGCAGAAAGAAGCATTAGAGACTTTGCTGAGGGAGACTGAAAACATCTGTGGTTGAGGCTTCCCTAGGGAGGAGAGTGAGGGAAGGGGACAATATATGAACAACCTGTGACTCAGAGAATGCCCCTTACTCCACCTTACACACTTTAAAATTTTAAATTCAAGCTTCAAAGGAATCTCTGCGTTTTTCTCCCTATACTTCAAGCAGGCATCTGGTGGTGACGCAAGCCCTGGCCTCTTACTCCCCGCCCCTTCCTGCAAGCAGCCCAGCATCCTCATCCTGCCAGGGAAAAGGGCACCCCCCCATCCCAGGATAGGATGCAGGCACCAGAGAACCAGAGCCTTGGAAGCAGAGATGCCAAGCAGAGATGCCAGAAAAGATGAGGGAGAAGGAGGGAGAAAAAAACAGTATGTGGGTGGATAAGCAGAGGCCAAGGGAAAGAAAACTAAGAAAAGGAAGAAAAATGCATGAAAAAAGAGGTTAAGAGAGAGGGGTGTGGGGCAAGGAGGGAAGGCAAAAGGTAAAATAAGAGGAAAAAGGAAGGGGAGCAAGGAAAAGGAAAAAAAAAAAAAACAACAACAGACCAAACAAGGGCAGAACTGAATAAATAACAATTCCAGCCTTGATTCCTCCAAGTCTTAAAGACACTCCTCTGCTTTCAGACTCCCTGAGGGGCTTGAGGTGCTCAGAGGAACTGACAGGGTCCTGCCTGAGGTGAATCCCAGGCAGAAAGGAAAAGACTGACCTCTCCTTGTGATGGACAGTGTAGGAAAGAAAGAAAAAGAGGAGGGAGGGAACTGGGAGTCACTTCTATCTGCTCCCCTTCTGCAACCTCCCTCCAGTCCTGAGGATCTGCACTTCCTGTCTTCACCCACCACTCCACCAAAGCCACTCCCCCCAGGAACAATAATCACCACCATGTGGCTGAATCCAGGGAGCTTTTTCCTCTGGGTCATATCATTTTCTCTGGAGCATCTACCTCTCCCTCCTCCTAGAACACTCCATCCCTCTTCTTCCCTTTCTTCTCATCAGACCACTCTTATCCTTGTTACCTGTGTGGGCTGGTCCTCTTCTAACCAACCCTTCACCCTGAGAGTCCTCAAGGCTCAGCCTTAACCCTCAGTTCTCCTGCTTCCACGCGTTCTTTAGAGACAACCCACAGCTGTAGTCTTAGGGTCTTAGGGTCTTTACCTATTGACAAGCCTCTGAACTCCAGCATATAGTAGCCAAGGATTTCTGATTGGACATCTCACTGGCATCAAACACTCAACATGAGCAGACCTGAATTCAAGGCTTCCCTCCAAACCAGGAAAGCGGGGATGGAGGGAGGGAGGGAGGAAAGGACTAGAATTGGAGGTGAGGCAGGAGAAGACAGAGCTGCATGGGAGCTAAGGAGCTTAACAAAGGACTCAGACATGGGCCATGCTGAGGAAAGGGAAGAAGAGGGGTGCCCACACACTTAGAGTCCATCTGCAGATTCTGCTCCAGGGTCCCCCATCTGGAACATTGCAGGGCTCTGTGATGGGGTTGGGTCATGTGCTTCATGCCCATGGTCTTTACTACAGACCTAGGCACACACACACCTGGGTCCCCACCACTGCTGTTCTCTCATCTTGCTGTTCTGCCAGGAGACCAGCTCCCCATCATCAGTCTGAAGCCAAGGGCAGAGGAGCTGTCTGGAGGATCTGAGTGGGAAGACTGGCAGAGCCTCAAGTAGGGACTAGAACTACTGGGACGTGCTTGTGTGCTCCCCGGCCAGGTGCATTTGCACCTGAGCTACCTCTTTCTGAGTGCTCCACTCCTGTTGTTCACCAGAGTCCAGGCAGATCCTGGGGAGCTCTGGAGGCCTCACCCTCCCACTTGGGGGGAGCATTTGGGAAAATTTG
This sequence comes from Nannospalax galili, assembly GCF_000622305.1. Lineage (NCBI taxonomy): Eukaryota > Metazoa > Chordata > Mammalia > Rodentia > Spalacidae > Nannospalax > Nannospalax galili. Next base: position 4,694,047 of record NW_008342393.1, on the reverse strand, counting down.
GAGAGGGAGAGAACTCAGAGCTCAGCACTTTCCTCTTTCTGTTTTTCTTCTTGAGGAATTTTTTTCCCCAACTGCTGATGAGTTTACCATTCTTGGGGGTGGGGGGGTGGAGATTCTGGAGTTTGCTCCCCCCACACTCCAAGTGCCGGACAAAGCCCTACATTCCACAAGAAGCCAAGCTTCAGAGTTTCCTAAAGATGAGGTGGCGTCTCCTCCCTTCCCAGCCCCAACTCCCCCTCCCCCAGTCTCTAGCCCTCAGCCAGGCCAGGGAGGCCCCGCCAGCCTGGGAGGAGACCCCAAGCACATTCTTCCCCTCACTGTCATGCCTCAGAAATTAAAGACACATCTTCAAGCTGGGTACCGTCCAACCGTTTCAAGTTGAAAAGTGGCAGAGGAGGCCCGGTGCCTCAGCTCCATGCCACGTGTAAAGGAGGCTTGGAACTCATTTATCTGCCTGCAACCCCTGGGGCAAAGGCCTGGAAACAGCACCAGGATAGTGGTGGTCACATACCACACACACACACCAGGCCCTCCATTCCCCTCCGTTGATGTAGAAACCACACCTGTGTGCTCCATCTTTCTTCTTTCAGGTGGGCCTGGATAAGGCTAGATAGGGAACAGGGCGGAAGAGCTACAGAAAAGACCTTTCCCAAAGGGAAACTCAACAAAAGGTGGGCAAGTCACCCCATTCCATACCAAGTTCTGTGGCACCCCACCCTAGTGACAACCATGTCACTAGGGTCCTTATCCACTGTTGGGGAGAGGGGACAACAGTTCTAACCTCTGGAACTGACCACAGTGGAGGGAAAGACTTTGGTGGGTTCAGGAGCTACCACCTCAGCACCTCAGTCCCCAGTTTTGGCGTGTGGGCATTGGCACTAGGCAGGGGGTGGGGGACTGATCCTGGGCCACAAGTTATTGCCACATGGTTGGGATAATTGATGAAGGCCTGTCCTTCCATTGCTGTCTCCAGCCCTGCCTCTCTGGAAACTCTATATTTTCCCTTTAATTATAGCCCCTGCAGTCTTCCTCCGCTGCCCCACCCGCACTGCTCAGCCTAGCTGCCCACGGCCAGCGACGTGGCTCCCTCCCTTTCTGTTCCCTTAGTCTTTTTTTTTTTTTTCCTTTGCCTTCGTTGCACAAAACCAGCTGGGGGAAGGCGCTGGGGGGGGGGGGTGCAATGGAATCTTGGATGGTTTGGAGGAGGCGGGACTCCCTGCTTCCACGTTTGCAGCTCTAGAGCAACTGGGTGGGGGAAGTGGTACAGGATGGAGAAGCCAGTGGGGCCCTGCAAGGAGACCCCATGGCCTTCCCTACCACCTACACATTTTGGCAGAATGAAGACCCTAAAGAGATTGGGGGGAGGTAGAGCACTGTTAAGGGGGTGAGACATAGGGGAAGAAAGGACACTTGCTTCTATAGACATCTCTAAATACAACCTGCTGTTCTGGGGGCTTCCATTCTTTCTCAGAGCACAACTGATCCTCTCCTGATTACAAAGGCAAAGAGCAAAGGCCAGGGTTTTCAGCAAAGAAACGAGGCTGTGGGAAGTAGCCCTAAAAATATGGTCACTCTACATAGTGAGTTCAGGTCAGTTGGGACTACAGGGAGACCCTATCTCAAAAAGACTATATATATATATATATATATATAGTTACTCACCCCCCCCAAAAGCAAGGTCATTCCACACACTGAATTCGCCCAGGTGTCCCCACCCAAGTCCAGGTACAATCAGAAGAGAGGGCTTTCAGCAGCTTCGAGGACACCTCTAATCATGTGCTCCCTACCCAAGTTCTCTCTGGTGTGATGGTGCTACATAGGAGGGTCTCAAACCAGTCCTTGGCCATAGCTATGGCCAACACAAGACCTTTTTCTAAGGCATTCATAGTCACAGGCCTTCCCTTACAAATTCACTCCCCAGCTCCGGAGTGGAAGAGTTTAAGGAGTGCATTTGTGGGGCATGACAAACCCCAATCTACAGCTTCCAGTTCCCTGCAACGTCCCATCCCACATTGTCACCCCATCACTCCACACCTAAGCTTCCTCAGCTTCAGGGCTATTTCCCTCAGTTACACCTGGGGCTGGAGAAGGGCAAGTGAGTCTTGGAGCAATAGGTATGGCAGAACTGATCTCCTTCCAGAACCCCCTCCAAGTATCTGATTCTTAATGTCTATGAAGAGATTTCTAATTTGTTCACAAATATTCCTACCCACCGTACCCTAGCCACACCAAGAAATGTCCCCAAACAGGCACATCTGTTTAGCTCTTTAGTTCTGTTTTGGAGAGGCCCCTAGCTAGCCCATTCCCTAGTTCTTCCCAAGAATGTCAGAAAGGTAGATTAAAAAGCATGACCAGAAGGACCCTTTCCTAGTTATCCCTGACCCTGAACCCTTTGGAAGGCTCCCCACTCAAGAGTCCCAATTTCACTTCCTCCCGATTTGAGATCCCAGGAGGAAAATTCTAGGGCCATCTCTATCCACTCTTTAGCCCACCATCAGTATACTGAGGGCCCAGCTACACTCTGGTAGCAGCACCTCTGGCCCAGGCAGGTCTGGGGGGCAGGGGAGCAAGGCTGCAAAGGGGGGAGAGATGCGGTGGACTCCCTTCCCTTCCTTTCCCTCCTCCCTCTCTTGGTTCCAAATTGGGGGCCGGGCCAGGCAGCTCTCATTGGCTGGGGGACGGGCTGCCGGCTCCCCCTCTCCAAGGGGCAGGGTTCCTCCCAGTTCTCCATCAAGATAGTATAAAAGGGGCCCAGTCCAGTCGTCGGAGCAGACGGGAGTTTCTCCTCGGGGGACGGAGCAGGAGGCACGCGGAGTGAGGCCACGCATGAGCCGACGCTAACCCCCCACCCCAACCGCAAAGAGTCTACATGTCTAGGGTCTAGACATGTTCAGCTTTGTGGACCTTCGGCTCCTGCTCCTTTTAGGGGCCACCGCCCTCCTGACGCATGGCCAAGAGGAAGGCGAATACTTACACCAACAGGAAGACAGTAAGTTCCAAACTTTGGGGAGTTCGAGGCTACTTGGTATCGCGTCCTGCTCTGCGTCCTCGCAGTTGAGCCTTAAACGGAAACTAGGGATGCTCTAGAGGGTCAGGGATGGAAGGGAGATGGTGAGGATCTGGGAGAAGAGGGACTTCACCCTGCGGGTGAAGTGGCTCGCACAAGTTGGAGCACGGGGTGAGATGGCACACACACACACACACACACACACACACACACACACACACACACGGGGAGCGTAACAGGGCAAGAGGGGATCTGTGCACGAGTTGGGACAGAGTACGTCGAAGATGGGGTAGGGCCGCCGGACTAGAGATTCGGAGCCCAAGATGTGAAAGCGATCAGAAAGGCTGTGGGATGATTCATAAGGAAAGATTGTTTGCCCTCTCTGCAGGCTAGACAGTGTTGCTGGGGCCGCCGGGGTGCTGGGCTCGCGGGGGAGGGGACGCACGGAGTGGGCGGGTTGGAAGACGATAAAGTTTGGCTCGGACTTGACAGGGCGCGGTCCTTGCGCCCCCTGCTGATTAGCACTGAGCACTGCGTGTCTTGGTACTGCACCCTACAGCTCAGGGGCTAGAACCCGAAGGCTTGGGTTATAGCCGGGCGTGGACCCCTCCTCTAGACTTGGAGAATAAAACCAGGATGTAGGGTAATCCCAATTTCTGAAAGAAGTGACTTAGTCCGGATAAAAACGGGCCCCACTTGGTGCTCATTGCTTAGTGTTGCCTGCCACCTAGTGGTTGCCTTGCCCAGATGCTCGCGCGGCAGGCGTGATTAGCTAATCATTTGTAGTTTTTAATTCTTTGGCTAAGGAACACTTTGGAGGATTTGGGTTAGCCTCGAAGGCAAGCTTTTAAGATGTCTGGGAACTGGAGGTTAGGATGTATCCTACTTTAGGGGTACATATTACCGCTGTGGACCCGACCCTGCTCAAATCAGCACCTCCCCATTTCTAGCCCCGCCCACGCCATCCCACCTGCCAAGGGATGGAGGCGGGTCGAGCGCTGGAACTCCCTTCTCTCCTCCCACTCCCGCCTTGGGTCTCAGAACTAACCACTCCCCACGAGCCCACCTTCTAGTTGGGACCCCTCCTATTCTCCCTCCCAAGACTTTTTATTTCACTTGGCTCCCGCGCGCGTGGGGTGAAGTTGAGCTTGGAAGCAGCCCCAGCCTAAAGCTTTGTTTAAATTCCTGAGAACTGGGAAAAGTTATAGCCGCCCTGGCTAGGCGCCCCGGTGCTGTCACAGAACTGTGATGCGGAGCAGATCAGCATTTAAGGATTTGAGGAAAGAAAAGAGGGGGGAGGAGGCGGGAAGTGGAAAAATCTACGGTGCCTCTTAGACAAAGGAAAGGGTGAGTAGGGCTGGGGTCCCTGGTGCCCCAGATGGGGTTTCGTGAGCCATTCACATCTGGAGTCTTCTCCCCCTTTGCGCAGTCCCTCAAATCAGCTGCATACACAATGGCGTCAGGGTCCCTCATGCTGAGACATGGAAACCTGATCCCTGCATGGTCTGTATCTGCCGCAACGGCACGGCCCTCTGCGATGACGTGATGTGCGAGAAAGTCTCGGACTGTCTCAACCCCGAAATCCCCGAGGGCGAGTGCTGTCCTGTCTGCCCCGAAGAACTGGGTATGATTCGGGGCCTGGGGTTAAGGAAGGTCAGGGTCCCTGCCTCGTCTGTATCTAGCAAACCTTTGCCACCCCAAGTACCATGAGCAAACTTACTTCTGTGTCTTTTCTCCCCCAGTATCGCCAGACCAAGAAACCGCAGGAGTCGAGGTAATCCTCAGCCCTCCACGTTTGCCCACCCATCCATGACTCCCGCTGTTCTTTCTCTAACAGGCCTCTTGTTTTTTCTCCCTCAACCCCATAGGGACCCAAGGGAGACACTGGCCCCCGAGGCCCAAGGGTAAGTGTTGCACTTTATGTGAGCTGGGAAGCTGGAGGGGGCGTGGCTCTGGCCTGTGCTCATAGAGGCCCCGCCCTCTCCTGGTGCAGGGACCCGCTGGCCCCCCTGGACGAGATGGCATCCCTGGACAGCCTGGACTTCCCGGACCCCCCGGCCCACCTGGACCTCCCGGCCCCCCTGGACTCGGAGGAGTAAGTGGAACTGGAGCCTCCAAGGCCTGTGTGACTCCTCCCAGTTTTATGTTGGACATATTTTGAAATACTCTCACATTTACAGAACAGTTGCAATAGTACAAAGAACTTTCACTTGTCGTTCATAGTTTGTTAAAACTGCTTCACCACTCTACGTGCGTGCATTTCTTAGTTTTCCCCTCCTGAACCATTTGAGTTAAGTTGCTGACGGGCATGGTGGTGCAGGCCTTTAATCCAAATACTCAGGAGGCAGAGGCAGGCCCATCTCTGTGAGTTTAAGGCCAGCCTGGTCTACATGGTGAATTCCAGGACAGCTGGGACTACAGGGAGTCCCTGTCTCAAAAAGACCAAAAAAAAAAAAAAAAAAAGTTAAGTTGCTGAGGGCTTGCCTTGGTGCAAAACACCGGTGTCTGTTTCCTAAGAACAAATGTATTCTCTTAGGTGACCATAGTACCACGGTTCAATTTAATGTTGATCTAAAACTATTACCTAATATACAGTCCACATTCAAATTTCACCAATGTCCAAAAAGTGTCCTTGATAGCCTTTTTTCCTTCCTGACCAAGATCACCAATTATATTTCAGTCTCATCTCTTTGATTCACATGATTGTAGACTCTTCCTGAGACATTTTCATCCCCAACACAGAAAGGTTTTGGAGAGTCTGATTGTTTGCAGAAGCAGTTATTTTACAGACTGTCCCTCTGTTTGGGATTGTCTGATTAGACTAGAGGTTGAGCAGTCTGGGGCAGGAATATTCAGAGGCAATGTTCCTGTCCTTATTGGTAGATCACACCCGGAAGCAATGGTGTCAATTTGTGCCATTATTGGTGATGTCTCCTGCCTTCCAGTTTACTGTCTGAGCCCAAGTTCTCATACACTCTCTCTTGTTTTTCTAGAACTTTGCCCCCCAGATGTCCTACGGCTATGACGAGAAATCAGCTGGTGTTTCCGTACCTGGCCCCATGGTGAGCCACCAGGGGGAGCAGAGTTGACAAAGGATGGGGATCCAGAGAAGGACCAGTGATGGTCCTACAGCAGTTGGTTCAGAAGGTTTTGGAGGCGAGGGGGCACCTTAGCGACTTCAGAGTCTAAAGAAGATGGAGGGCAACTGTAGTCCCCACAGAAAGCAATGGAGACAGACCCCTCCCACGCTGTGCTGGCACACACGGGTGTCACATGACCCTCTTTTGTTTTCTGTCTGTAGGGTCCTTCTGGTCCTCGAGGTCTCCCTGGTCCTCCTGGTTCACCTGTACGTATCCAGAGCTCTTTGTATACCACCTTGGGCACGGGACTGTTAGAGGGATGAAGGCAGACATCTCTTGGTAGATGGGAACAGCCTGGCAGGGACCTGCCTTTTTTAATCCATCCTTCTCTCTTGTTTTCTAGGGTCCCCAAGGTTTCCAAGGGCCTCCTGGTGAACCTGGAGAGCCTGGCGCTTCAGTAAGTTCTCTACACAAACATCCCTCCCTCTACAAACGTGGTTTCTCCTGTGGAGAGACATTCCTATTATCATTTTCTTGCCATTTCCTCCCAATTCTGGTCTCTTATCCTGGAGTTCTAACAGCCTCTTCTGTCTCCTCTAGGGTCCCATGGGTCCCCGAGGCCCCCCTGGCCCTCCTGGCAAGAATGGAGATGATGTAAGTAGCCCCAGGGGAAGATACCATCTGACCTTGTGGCCTTCTTGGGGTGGGTCCTGGAATCCCCATATCAGGATCCCACCACCTTCCCTGGTGCCTAGATTGCCTTAGACAGTGATCTTTCCACTGAATGGCATGTTTTCCTGTTACCCTAACAAGGATGACAATTCTTCCTAAGACCCTAACCAGTAAGACATTCCCTATCCCTACCCCTTGGAGTAGACCATTCAGGTTTAAGAGCTCTAGCTGAACAGATGTTGAAATGAAAATGCTGGTGACAGAAACTGGAATTCCTTTGGAGAAACTCAAATGTCACCAAAGGTTTTATGGTATATCTAAACTGAGTTATAGGTTCAAAGTAAGATTCTGTGTACCTAAACCCAGCCTTCACCAACCCCAAGAAGTCCGAGCTCCTCTGCCTTTTCCCAGAACAAGAATGTGGGAGTTATGGCTTTTTCTCTCCATGTAGGGAGAAGCTGGCAAACCTGGCCGTCCTGGTGAGCGTGGACCTCCTGGGCCTCAAGTGAGTGGGACCTGAAGATGAGCCCTGGGGCTCGCTGCATTGGTCTGTATTTGGGTGAGGTGCCCACAGAGGCCTTCTTTGCCCTCATTTGACTTTCTCTCCAGGGTGCTCGGGGATTGCCTGGAACAGCTGGCCTCCCTGGAATGAAGGGACACAGAGTAAGTCCTTTCTGAGTCATAGAAGCTCTCAAAGTCCCAGGCCACCATTCTAACCCCTTCCCCCAAAGACCCTATTGTGTAATGTGGTGGGTGGTAGCTACAGATATCTCAAGGGTTATAGGTTAGACATTTGAAAGAATTTCCTCTCATGGGAAAGAAGTCCCAATTAAGAAATTGGTTGGGCTGGCAGGGAATTGGGGTCTAGTCTAGCTCAATCAGAAAGATGGCTATGGTGATCTCTTAAAGTGCCTTCGCAGATCTGGGTGGGTATCAAAATGTTACATTCCCTCCGTAGGTCTCACTTTGTCCTCTTTCCTGTCTTAGGGTTTCAGTGGTTTGGATGGTGCCAAGGGAGATGCTGGTCCTGCTGGTCCCAAGGTAAGAGGCTATCGGAAGGTCCTGCACACTTTCCCCCACAACAGTCCCACTACGAACAAATCCCTCACTCTGAATCCCTCACTCTGTTCTCTGTCCCTAGGGTGAGCCCGGAAGTCCTGGTGAAAACGGAGCTCCTGGCCAGATGGTGAGAATATTGGCTTGAGAAGGAAGGAGTATTGGAGGGGGAGGGGCAGTGCAGGATGGATGGAAGCTGGAGGAGGGAGAGGTATCGCCATCTCTCACTTGGCCTCTCTTGGTTTGGTTGTCAGGGCCCCCGAGGTCTGCCTGGTGAGAGAGGTCGTCCTGGAGCCCCTGGCCCTGCTGTAAGTACTCTTGGCCCCTTGGGATGTTCATGGGCTTTGGCTGGGATTCCCCAGGGACTGTAGGGACTGGCTAGTGCTCAGGGAATGTAATTGTGCTTCCCCTCTCTCTTGCAGGGTGCACGTGGAAATGATGGTGCTACTGGTGCTGCTGGACCCCCTGTGAGTATGGCCTGGACTTTGAGTTTGAGAGTGGGGAGGGGTCTCAGGGTCAGCACTTGAGTCTGCCATCAGCTTTTGAAGCTTGAGAACTCTTCTGTCCCTATATGTGCCTTGTAGCCAACTCTCCATTTCATTCACAGGGTCCCACTGGCCCCGCTGGTCCTCCTGGCTTCCCTGGTGCTGTTGGTGCTAAGGTGAGACCCTTTCCCTCTCTGAGCATGACTGATACAGACTAAGGGCTGGGTATCACCCCAGACCAGAAGAGTTCAGTGTGGCAAGGGCAAGACTCATTCCTCAACACCCTGGGGTCTTCTCTCCTGACTCTGTTCCTCCCCCCACCACCTAGAGATAATGCTAGGTACCCCGGGTTGTTTCTGATTTGCCCTTTCCTCCAATCAGGGTGAAGCTGGTCCCCAAGGAGCCCGAGGCTCTGAAGGTCCCCAAGGCGTTCGTGGTGAGCCCGGCCCCCCTGGTCCTGCTGGTGCTGCTGGACCTGCTGTAAGTGCCCCCCATTAGTGTCCCCTGTGCTATTTCCAACCTCAGAGCTCTTGAGTGTTCCTCACACTCTTTTCTCTGTACCACAGGGGAACCCTGGTGCTGATGGACAACCTGGTGCTAAAGGTGCCAATGTAAGTCTCTTACCAAGTCTTAGTCCTTCTCCCATGTCCATCTGCCTCTTGACCCATGCCCTCCAACCCCGGGCTCAACTGTATGTCCTGCCTCCTGCAGGGTGCTCCTGGTATTGCTGGTGCTCCCGGCTTCCCTGGTGCCCGAGGCCCCTCTGGACCTCAAGGCCCTAGCGGCCCACCAGGTCCCAAGGGTAACAGTGTAAGTACAAAGCGTTCCCTTCTGTCCACCCCATGGCTCCAGCGTGCCCCCTTGTGGGGAAGCATGAATTTGCAAACCAACTGAGTGCACCACAACTAAGCTGATCCTCTCCTGCTCCCTCCACACAGGGTGAACCTGGTGCTCCTGGCAACAAAGGAGATACTGGTTCCAAAGGAGAACCTGTAAGTCCCCTACCCCCCACTTCTCCTCAGCCCCCAAGGCCTGGGAGTCTCTTAAGGAAGACCCAGGAGGAAGGGAGCCCTTGCTCCATATCCAAGAGCCCCAGGGCTGGTGCCAGTCTGTCTCCTGGGCTGGTACCAAGATTGCCCCTCACCAAGACCGTTCCCTCTTTGCCCACTCCAGGGTCCTGCTGGTGTTCAAGGCCCACCTGGCCCTGCTGGGGAAGAAGGAAAACGAGGAGCCCGTGGTGAACCCGGACCTGCTGGCCTGCCTGGACCTCCTGGAGAGCGTGTAAGTGTCCCCTTTGCCCCTCATCCTTCTCTGCCCCCAGTGCTTACTCCATGCCTGGGGACAGTGTCTGAGCTCACTGCACTCTTCTCTTCTCCCTGCAGGGTGGACCTGGTAGCCGTGGTTTCCCTGGTGCTGACGGTGTTGCTGGTCCCAAGGTAATCTCTCTTCCTGACAGGGAGGCTGATCCCAGCTGCCTGGCATCACCTACTCCTGATAGTGCTGTCTGCCCTTCCCTGCACTCATGCCAACATCAGTGCTCCCTGCTGCCAGAGTACACCTGTGTACATCTTCCTCCTTTTCCTACGTGGCCTCATTTTGGCATTCCTACCATTGCTCCTCAAAGTCTACCTGGACGAAGAGGATGCTGGCCTATGGTAATGAGGCCCAGGTTTATGACCCTCATTGTCTCTGTGACTTCCTCCCAACTCAGGGTCCCGCTGGTGAACGTGGTTCTCCTGGTCCTGCTGGCCCCAAAGGTTCTCCTGGCGAAGCTGGTCGCCCCGGTGAAGCTGGTCTCCCTGGTGCCAAGGTGAGAGCCCATCTTGGCCAGGACCCTCTGCCCTGTGTGGGTCTGGGTTGAAGTAGGTGGGAGCAGCCCACAGCTGGTGTTCCAGAGTTCTTACACCACCTCCTCCTCCTGCCCCCATTCATGATTATGCCTCTCCCTAGGGTCTCACTGGCAGTCCCGGCAGCCCTGGTCCTGATGGCAAAACTGGCCCCCCTGTAAGTATGCTTCCCCTCTCACTCTTCACCCCGATCCTCCTGTGTGCCCACCTTAGCCCCTCACCACCACCTTTGTGTCTCGATCTTCAGGGTCCCGCTGGTCAAGATGGTCGCCCTGGACCCCCAGGTCCTCCTGGTGCCCGTGGCCAGGCTGGTGTGATGGGATTCCCTGGACCTAAGGGTGCTGCTGTGAGTATCCAATGGGGAGTGACACAGAGCCAGGGACAGGCACACTTGAAACCCAGAATCCTGACCTCTGGTCCAGCCTCAGCTGATTTGCTCTGTGACTTCAGGCACTACTTTACTGCTCTTTTCTGGGCCCATTGGTAAAATAAGAGACTTCTGGCTCCATGATCCTTGCTTTGTCCTTGGTTAATAAATAAATATTGTTGGTGGGCAGACATCCCCCAGCACACAGATAAGATTGGCCTTTTATGTAATAGTCCCTCCACCCCACCCCCCCCAAGATTGGTAGGAAGAAGAGGTCCTCGAGGAGATGACAGCAGTTCAGGTCACTGTAGGCATGTGTCAGGGAAAAAGAAGGGTGAAGGGGAAGAAGCCCTAGGGGACATATGCTTTAGGGGCAGGCGGAGAGGCCAAGCATTAGTAAACAACAAGGCCTTCCCCAGGGGCTGACGCTTGTGAACCTCCCATAACCCTTCCTCAGCAGAAAACTCCCTAGAAAAACTTCCATTCACAGTAGTCAGGAGTGCTGGAGGCCCTGGCTTCTCCCACAGCCCTCAGCCCTGCCTCCCTTTCTACACAGGGAGAACCTGGAAAAGCTGGAGAGCGAGGTGTTCCTGGACCCCCTGGTGCTGTTGTAAGTATTATCTCCTCTGAGTCTCTGTCCTCTTTCTGCCCTTGCCCATGGCACATGCCCTCCGCATGGGACACAGGAGTCTGCAGCCATTCTCAGAGCCTCAGAAGCCACTGGTGGGGTTTGCTTTGTCCCAGAGGCCCAGGCCCTACCTACTGTGCCCTCTCCTGTAGTTTCCCACCTGCCTCACCACACTGAGTTCATTTTGTTCCCTTTTCCCCATAGGGTCCTGCTGGCAAAGACGGAGAAGCTGGAGCTCAGGGACCCCCTGGCCCTGCTGTAAGTGTCCCTGATCAAGATGCTTGGGAGCAGGGAAAGGGGAACCCTGCTTCTCCTCTCCTCAGACTACCCATGACCACAGCTTTCTCTCCATGACAGGGTCCTGCTGGTGAGAGAGGTGAACAAGGCCCCGCTGGCTCCCCCGGATTCCAGGTGATGCCTCATGACTGTCAGTTTGTGGCACAGTACAGAATTGCTTCTTTATTCTCTTAGATTCTAAACCTTTCCTTTTCTCTTCCTATTTCCCACCTTACAGGGTCTCCCTGGTCCCGCTGGTCCTCCTGGTGAAGCAGGCAAACCTGGTGAACAGGTAAGAGGTAGTAGCTGGCCAGAGAGTGGACAATTCAGGAAATACAGAGGGACAGATCACTCACTGCCCCTAGCTGATCAGGCAACCAGCAGCTAGAAGGATGGAGTTAGATGCCAAGAGGGGACTTTGGTAACACAGAAGGAATAAGGGAGCTAGCTGCCCATAATCTGGAATAGACTGCATGGCTGCTAGGCAAGGTGACTTTATACAAACTGCTGGAATAACTGTGGCTTTCTCTCAAACCTTCTGCTTGTGAGGGACCAGAGGGATTGTTTGGGAAAAAAGTTCAAAGCTGAGAACAATTCATCTTCAATCATGGACCCCAAGATCAGCCCCTAGGAAGAGAGACAGGGGTTCTTTCTCATGGGGAGAAACCTTTGACTCACTGTTCCTTATCCCTTCCACACCCAGGGTGTTCCTGGAGACCTTGGTGCCCCCGGCCCCTCTGGAGCAAGAGTAAGTAGACTCTCTACTTCAGTCACGATGTTCTAAGCTTGGCCCTGCCTCAACAGCAGCCATCATGTGCTCTGTCCTTCCCTTCTAGGGAGAAAGAGGTTTCCCTGGTGAACGTGGTGTGCAAGGTCCCCCAGGTCCTGCTGGTCCCCGAGGATCCAACGGTGCTCCCGGCAATGATGGTGCCAAGGTGAGGGCAACATGCAAAGGAGGTAACGGCTGTGATCCAAGCTATGGAGATATGGAAGGTGGGGGAATAAGGCCAGAGTAGGGGCCCAAGGGCAGCCTGAAGTCTGGCCTGTGAGTCTGTCCTCTTGGCTGGCACCTGACTTTGGCTTTGGATCCAAACCTGGGAGATCCCAAGAGGGAGCTCAGGGCTTTGAGACACTTCTGGCACCCAGGCCTCACTCATCTTCTTGCTTACTACATAGGGTGATACTGGTGCTCCTGGAGCTCCCGGTAGCCAGGGTGCCCCTGGTCTTCAGGGAATGCCTGGTGAACGTGGTGCAGCTGGTCTTCCAGGCCCTAAGGGTGACAGAGTAAGTCAACCTTCCCCTCCCATGACCCCTTAGTAGCTCTCATCTGTCTCCCTGCTTTGGATGGCTGTTTCTTTCCTCCCCAAGATTTTTTCACCTTCTGTTTAGTTCTCTGTCTTCCCCTCTGACCCCTCTCCTAGTTAATCTTCTGCCTGTGATCCAGGCCCTTCTCACCATGAGTTAACATGGTGATGAAAGCTGATGCACCTCCCTGATGGAGGTTCCTTTATTCATCCCTCTATACAGCTCAGAGGCCTCTTAATCTAGGCTTCACCTGAATCCCTAGGATACAACATTTCCCCTGAAAGGATCTTGCACCCTTGGCATAGACAGATATAAGGAGGGACTCTGGGAGGCACCAGCAGAATACTGTAGCTCAACTCTTGGATTCCCACTGGAAGTCTCAGGCTTTTCCCTGTCTTTAGGGCGATGCTGGTCCCAAAGGTGCTGATGGTTCTTCTGGCAAAGATGGTGTCCGTGGTCCGACCGGTCCCATTGGTCCCCCTGGTCCAGCTGGTGCCCCTGGTGACAAGGTGAGTGGCAGCCTCCTCACCTTCCCTAACACAGAGCTTCCCTAGAAAGCCCAGATGGGGCTTTGCAGGGGAGGCAGGTTCTGTCATATCAAGCCGATGATCACAGAAGTTGGAGGGCTCAGAATAGAAGAGTAACCTGTTAGGAGAGTTCAGGGTAGCCTCTGACTCCGAGCTTTTGTCTTTCCCTAAGGGTGAAACTGGTCCTAGTGGCCCTGCTGGTCCCACCGGAGCCCGTGGTGCCCCCGTAAGTACAGAAGACCCTGATAAGACCCATGGTTAGACCTTTTCTCCCACCTACTTTGTATCCTTCCTCCTCTGTCCCTGCACTTTTTCTGTCCCTCTCCTTCCCCAACATCAGGGCAACTCTCCAATGTGCTCCTTTTCCTCTAGGGAGATCGTGGTGAGCCTGGCCCTCCTGGTCCTGCTGGCTTCGCTGGCCCCCCTGTGAGTACCAAGACCCTCTTCATCTTCCATCACCAAGTGGGACCTGGGACCTGGGACCTTGGGTGACTGAATGAAGACAAAAGTGTTACCCTGAGTCAGGGGAGAAGGGTCGGGAGGGACTGGTGGTCTCCAAGTGTCTCTGTAACTCTAAGTCTCTAGCTATGGCCCCTCATCCAGTCCAGGGGCCCTCTGCTCCCAGGCTTCCCCATCCACTCCTCTCCTCTCCACTCTCTCTCCTGCCCAGGGTGCTGATGGCCAACCTGGTGCTAAAGGTGAACCTGGTGACACTGGTGCTAAAGGCGACTCTGGTCCTCCTGGCCCTGCTGGACCTGCTGGCCCCCCCGGCCCCATTGTGAGTATCTCACCTTCTGTACCTTAAGCTGTTGGTAGCCTTGGACTTGGGGCTGGCCTGGGTCTCACACCTCTATGCTTCCTTGCAGGGTAACGTTGGTGCTCCTGGACCCAAAGGTGCTCGTGGCAGTGCTGGTCCCCCTGTGAGTACCATCCATCTCTCTGTGGAGTCACCCCTTGCCCCCAGCCAGTGATAAGAGGGCACCAGGACAGGTAAGCTGACTGCTGTCCTTTGACTGCACCTGTGTTCTCTCCTGCCAGGGTGCTACTGGTTTCCCTGGTGCTGCTGGCCGTGTTGGTCCCCCTGGCCCCTCTGTGAGTATCTATCACTCTGGGTTGACATGTGCTGTCAGGACGTTGGGCCAAGTTGAGGCCTGCCTCTGTGATGCTTCATGAAGCTTGAAGCCTGACAATCCCTCTTGTCCTCATCTAGGGAAATGCTGGGCCCCCTGGCCCTCCTGGCCCTGTTGGCAAAGAAGGTGGCAAGGGTCCTCGTGGTGAGACTGGTCCCGCTGGACGTCCTGGTGAAGTTGGTCCCCCTGGTCCCCCTGGCCCTGCTGGCGAGAAAGGAGCCCCTGGTGCTGATGGGCCTGCTGTAAGTGCTAGCTCTGGGGGCATCCAGAACTGGGGATGATCCCTGTGCCACTGTAAGCCCCCTCACCCTTGTCTGCCTCCCACAGGGCTCTCCTGGTACCCCTGGACCTCAAGGTATTGCTGGACAGCGTGGTGTGGTTGGGCTGCCTGGTCAGAGAGGAGAAAGAGGCTTCCCTGGTCTTCCTGGCCCCTCTGTGAGTGCTTCTTTATCTTGAGCTGCCTAAGAAGAACCATTCTAGGACTTGGAAGGGGCAGAGTAGCAGTGGTGGGGCCAAGATTGTGACAGAGGTGGTCTTAGGATTTGAACCCCCACCTCCAGCCTAACTCTTCTCCTCTTCTTTAGGGTGAGCCAGGCAAACAAGGTCCCTCTGGATCAAGTGGTGAACGTGGTCCTCCTGGCCCCATGGGCCCCCCTGGATTGGCTGGCCCCCCTGGTGAATCTGGACGTGAAGTAAGCAGCCCCTGCCCCCTAGCCAGTGCCCATGCAGGGCCACTGATCCTGGGTCTGACCTCTTCTCGGGGTGGACTCTCACTTTTTCCTCCCTCTACAGGGATCCCCTGGTGCTGAAGGCTCCCCTGGCAGAGATGGCTCTCCTGGCCCCAAGGTAAGAGATCCAGCCATACCCCAGGGCTACACCCTAGTCCGCCTTGGCCCCTCCCCAAGTTTGGGCTCTTCAGCTGAGGCTGACCCATGACCTCCACCCTCTCCTCCCAGGGTGACCGTGGTGAGACTGGCCCTGCTGGACCCCCTGGTGCCCCTGGTGCTCCTGGTGCTCCTGGCCCTGTTGGCCCTGCTGGCAAGAGTGGCGATCGTGGTGAAACTGTAAGTAGCTGCGCTAGGTTCAGGCCAGGGACTCAAAGGCCTGCTTAGAGGCCTTGGGAATGGCTGAATGACTTCACCCAGGCTGGAGAAAAAGGAGTCTCAGGAGATGTCTAGGCCCTTGGCTTCCCTGGAAAAACTCTGCCACAGCTTGACCTTAAGGCTCCTCATCTAGATAGGACTTCATCTCCCTGAAGACATGGGGCTCACCCCAGCTTATTACATGAAGCTTGGCTTTGAGAAGGTTTATCTGGGGGTCAGGAGAGGTGACCACAGGAGGAGGGATGTAGGCCAGGAGAAGTCTGGCTGAGGGGAGGGCCCCTGGCCCCCAGCCTCGGCTTCCCCTGATCAGAATCTAATGTGCTCCTTTCTCCCCAGGGTCCTGCTGGTCCTGCTGGTCCCATCGGCCCCGCTGGTGCCCGTGGCCCCGCTGTAAGTGTCCCACACTAACCCCACACCTTATAAATTTTACCCAGATGTGAGCAGTACCCTCACTCAACACCAATGGAACTTCCACCTGACAGCCTGTCTCCTCCTTTCTTTTAGGGACCCCAAGGCCCCCGTGGTGACAAGGGTGAGACAGGAGAACAGGGTGACAGAGGCATAAAGGGTCATCGTGGCTTCTCCGGTCTCCAGGGTCCTCCTGGCCCTCCAGTGAGTATTCTCAGCTTCCCAGGCCCTGAGGAAGCCTTCTGCATCATCTCCCAGTGCTTGCTGCAAGGTGGGAGGGGGAGCATTTACCTCAGTGTCCAACAGACATTCAGATTCCTCTCTAATGGGGATAAGGGTCTGAAGATCTCTAGGCGTGTCTAAGGAGCTTCTGAGAGACCCTGAAGCATAGAGAAGGATTATGGGAGTAGTCTCAGTGTATAGACAGCTAGGGACTAGATTTCCAGAATAAGGAGGGTATATAAATTACCTCCACTTCCTCTGGCTCCCCCAGGCAGTACCCAGGCTGCACAGGACCCCATTGGCCTAAACTGCTCTTGTCTGTCCTTCAGGGCTCCCCTGGTGAACAAGGTCCCTCTGGAGCTTCTGGTCCTGCTGGTCCCCGGGTAAGTCACACCTTCCATTGTTTCTTCCTGAGTTTCCCACCCAGATCACCTTGAGAACCCTGATCAATTATATAGGCATCCCTCCATTCACCAGAGACAAGTTCAGAGAGACTTGTCAGCGAATGGGGGCAGGGGAGAAAAAAAGAATCTTGAACATAAGTCAGGCATGGTGCCACATGCTTTTAATCCCAGCACTCAGAAGGCAGAGGCAGGTGGAGCTCTGTGACTTTGAAGCCAGCCTGGCTATACATAGGGAGTTCCAAGGCTTTATAGTGAGACCCTATCTAAACAAACAAACAAACAAAAAAAAAAAACAAAAAAAAAAAAAAAAAAAACCAAAAGAGTTTTGGACTTACATAGACTAGTCATTTCCTTCCATATCACTGCACATCGCTGGCCTAGCTGTGCAAACAAGTTGAGGACACCGCTTGAGGACAGAAGCCACATCTGGGCAGAGCTAGTAGGGAGAGTGGTAGGCTTCTCAGACAGAATTGGGGTTCCCTTGGTTTTTCTGATAGGCTTTCTCCAACTATCTCTCCACTTCCAGGGTCCCCCTGGCTCTGCTGGTGCTGCCGGCAAAGATGGACTCAATGGTCTCCCTGGCCCCATCGGCCCCCCTGGTCCTCGTGGTCGCACTGGTGATGCCGGTCCTGTTGTATGTAACCCATCATCCTCTGCCTCATTCGTGACCCTCCAGCCCCAAGAACACTTGGACACCAGTCCTGATCCCTGACTTCCTCTCTCTGTGCAGGGTCCTCCTGGCCCTCCTGGCCCCCCTGGTCCCCCTGGTCCTCCAAGTGGCGGTTTCGACTTCAGCTTCATGCCTCAGCCACCTCAAGAGAAGGCTCATGATGGTGGCCGTTACTACCGAGCTGATGATGCCAATGTGGTGCGTGACCGTGACCTCGAGGTGGACACTACCCTCAAGAGTCTGAGCCAGCAGATTGAGAACATCCGCAGCCCTGAAGGCAGCCGCAAGAACCCCGCACGTACCTGCCGTGACCTCAAGATGTGCCACTCTGACTGGAAGAGCGGTGAGAACTGACCCTGGCTGCCCCCATCCTCCTCTTCCCATCATGCTTTTATGTACCTTACTTTGCATATGGTGCTGGTTGCCGACCTCCCCTGACTCCACCTTGTCTCGCCCACTGCAGGAGAGTACTGGATTGACCCCAACCAAGGCTGCAACCTGGATGCCATCAAGGTCTTCTGCAACATGGAAACAGGCCAGACCTGCGTGTTCCCCACTCAGCCCTCCGTGCCCCAGAAGAACTGGTACATCAGCAAGAACCCCAAGGAAAAGCAGCAACATGTCTGGTTTGGCGAGAGCATGGCCGGTGGATTCCAGGTACACCAGCTGGACCTACAGACCCTTTGCAGGAGATGGGCTTCATATTCAGAAGGCATATGAAATCTTGGAGTGGATTTGATCTTTGCTGAGTGGGAGAGGGGGGGGGGGGGGGGGGGCAGGAATCCTGTGTCCTTGAATATTTATGAACAAATGATGCCCTTCTTTTTAACTTGAGATGAAAGTTAGTAGGGAGTGTTCTGGCAGACTCTAGGCAGGAAGTCAGAGACTAGAAGCTTCATATGGTCACTCATTCCCTGCTCTCTCTGGCCCCTGCAGTTCGAGTATGGCAGTGAGGGTTCCGACCCTGCGGATGTGGCCATCCAGCTGACCTTCCTGCGCCTGATGTCCACGGAAGCCTCTCAGAACATCACCTACCACTGCAAGAATAGTGTAGCCTACATGGACCAACAGACTGGCAACCTCAAGAAGTCCCTGCTTCTCCAGGGCTCCAACGAGATCGAGCTCCGGGGCGAGGGCAACAGCCGCTTCACTTACAGCACCCTCGTGGACGGCTGCACGGTGAGTCCCCCAGACCTGAATGGGCCCATCTCTTTAGGCTTTGACTTTGTGGCAGGCCAGAGTGGCCCTCACTCCATCATTCCCCTTGATCATGGTCATCTTCCACTGTCTTCATTCACTCCAGAGTCACACGGGAACCTGGGGCAAGACAGTCATCGAATACAAAACCACCAAGACCTCCCGCCTGCCCATCATCGATGTGGCTCCCTTGGACATTGGCGCCCCAGACCAGGAATTCGGAGTCGACGTTGGCCCTGCCTGCTTCGTGTAAACTCCCTCCACCCCAATCTGGTTCTCTCCCACCCAACCCACTTTCTTCCCATCCTGGAAACAGACAAAGAACAACCCAAACTGAATTCCCCAAAAAGCAAAAAAATGGGAGACAATTTCACACGGACTTTGGAAAACTTTTTTTCCTTTGCATTCATCCTGCAAACTTAGTTTTTATCTTTGACCAACTGAACATGACCAAAAACCAAAAGTGCATTCAACCTTACCAAAAAAGAAAAAAAAAAAAAAAGAATAAATAAATAACTTTTTAAAAAAGGAAGCTTGGTCCACTTGCTTGAAGACCGATATGGGGGTAAGTCCTTTTCTGCCCGCTGGGCTTGTAATACCCCAAATGCTGCCTTTTCTGCTCCTTTCTCCACCCCTTCTTGGGGCCTCTCCTCCATTGCTCCCCAAATCTAAGTCTCCCCCCAAAACACAGGAAACAATGCATTGTCTGCCCAGCAACCAAAGGCAGTGCTGAAACATCCAACTGGCTCCCAATCCCCAGCCCACTTACCCACTCAGCACCCTCAATTCCTGGGGAGACCTGGGGTTCTCAGACTGCGGAAAGAGCCTAGCCATCTGGCATCCCTATGACCTCTACAACACACCCCGCTTTGTTTTCGAGGGGCCGTGCTGGGGGAGCCACCAGCCCCTCCCTGGGGTTTGTAGCCAGGCTGGGGCACAGCAGCGTGGAAACATCGCACGTGCATGCGCAGGCTGGGTCGGGAGACTGCTCCTTGTGTAACTGTGTTGCTGAAAGACTACCTCGTTCTTGTCTTTGTGTGTCACCGGGGCAACTGTGTGGGGGCGGGGTTGGGGGTAGGGTAGCAGCGCGCCCAGTTTGGAATCAAAGGTGCTACATCTCTGTGAAGGGGTGGGGTGGGAAGGGATCTCTGGTGCTATAGAAGTTAAGATGCCCCCTAGGCCAGCAAATGTTCCTTTTGTTCAAAGTCTTTTTTTATTCTTTAAGTTTTTTTTTCTTTTTCTTTTTTTTTTTTTTTTTTTTTTTTTTTTTTTTTAATAGATGGGGACTCATGTGAATTTTTTCTGACGGTGCTATTTAACGTGGGGGGAGAGTGCCAGTTCCAGTCTGCAAGCTCTCCACTCTCTCTCCACTCCTATGGCTCCTGGGCCTGTCGCTCTGTGACCTCTCCCTCTCTGAAACCCTCCCCTACTGCCTCTGCACCCCACCCTCAGCCTCTCTCCTAGTCTGTCTAGCATCCGGGTTTCAGAGCACCACTTCCCAAAGCACAAAGCAGTTTTTCCCCTTGGAGTGGGAGGAAACAAGAGACTCTGTACCTATTTTGTATGTGTATAATAATTTGAGATGTTTTTAATTATTTTGATTGCTGGAATAAAGCATGTGGAAATGACTCAACACATGTGCGGTGGCCTCCTAATTTCCTTCCTGGGACCTGGGGTAGGGGGCCAGGGAGGGGATTTGGGGTGGGTAGACTTGCCTTCCATTCCTGCCCTTTCTCTCCTCCCACTTTTCATCACATCCAGCCACCTTCCTCTTGCTTTTCTTAGGCCTTAGACCTTTTTCTTGCCTCTTATTTTTCTCCCCTTCAACCCTCCTTGCATATTTCCAAGTCTTCCTCTTCTCTACAATGCCATACAGGCTGCCCACGTCTGCAGCAACACCTGCACACTCAGGCTTCCTCTTAGACCCCAGGTCGCCCATACCTCAGCAGACCCTCTCATCAGTGCCATCTACTCTCCGTGCAATGGGGCTGTGGGCTGAGGTGGTACAGCCCTCTGGTTCTGGGAAGCTCATAGGTCCTGAGGGGACCCAAGGGGTAGGGACAAGGAACTGAATAAGGAGGACTCAGAGGCCCTCTACAAGGTCTCTCCCTGGACATACAGGGCATCTGCTCCCTTCTCACCAGAAGGAACAAGCAGTCCAGTATGGAAGGGACCTGCTGAGTCTGCCTGGCCTGAAGGCCACTGGAAGAAATAAATGCTCTAGGCTTTCTCTCACTCTCCCAGAAGGGAAGGGACTCAGCCCTAAAGAGAATTTCCTAGGGCCCTTAGAGAGCTGTGGTTAAGGAATTTTGTGTCTCCTGGAAGAACAGAGGCCCCCACCTCACAAAAGTTTATGTTGATCTTCTGTATACCCAGAATATGTCCTGGCTGGGTCTGGGGTGACCCTACTTCCTGCCTGCTTCTTTCCTTTTCATTTATCTTCACAAATTCTTTCTGCTTCCTCCTTACTCCCCACCCCACACTTTGTTTTGCCCCTCCCTTCCCTTCTGCCTGTCTGAGAACTTGAGGTCCCAGAGGGAAAGTTGTTCCTTCATCTCAGGGAATGGGGACAGTAGTGGAGGGAGAGGGCCCAGAATCCAGTAGCCAGAAGGCTGGAACAAACCAGGACCTGGAGACCAAGAAACAGGAAGATGACAGCGGCCCCCTCCCACCCAGGGACTCAGGTCCTAAACTTGAAAAGGAGAAACCAGTATCCTACGTCCCTCCTTTGTGCTATCAGAGCGATGGGCAAGTCTACAGAGACCATCCATTGGAGATACTAATACTGTCACAGTGTTCATGACTGTATAATCATTTCCTTTAATAATTCATCATTGGCAATTTTACTACACTAAGAAAGTGTAAAAAGAAATTTATCTAGACAGGAAGAGAAATTAAGGAAATGGTAGTGTATACATGTCTGTGATCACAGAACCTGGGAGGCAGAGGTAGGCAGATCTCTGAGTTCAAGGCCAGCCTGTTCTACCTAGCAATTTATAGGATAGTGAGCACTACCGTCAGACCCTGTCTCCAGAAGAACAATAAAAAGAAGTTAAGGAGTATTGATGAAAATTTATTCATATACAAATTATGCAGAGCTGTGTGGCACCCGTAGACAGATTGGTTGATGCAGTGATTGGTAATGTCTGCCTTCTCAGGTAACCCCCATCTACCTGAACCTCTGGCCTTGGAACTCTTGCTGTTTAGACCCCATCTCCTTCCATCCTCATGGGACACTAGCATTCTGAGTTCAGCATCCAAGCCTTACCTGACCACTACCCACCTGTCCAAGCTCACTGTCCTCAGCCCACATCTGTCATATCAGCCAAAATAGATGTCTACAATTCTCACATTCACACCTCACTTCCCACTTTCTGCCCCTTCCTATGCCTCATATAATATTCTTTCTCTCTACCTACTCAAACCCTTATACCCCAAGGACAGGTTCAAATAGCTCATCACTCCCCTTCCCCGCCCAGCCCAGTCTGAGCTCTGCCTGCTGGGATCCGTTTGTTAGCTCTTTAACTGGAGATTGTCACCATGCTCCTGTGGTCACGGTTCACCCTGTTCCTTCCAGCCCAGAGGCCAGGTGATGCAGGATTGGGCACACTCTCTGTAGGTACCAGGGAGATGATAGGACAAGATAGGGAGATAGAGACCCTTCCTTAAGTGTAAGTACAGAGCCATGTGCAGGTGTGGGTAGATGTGGGAAGAAGAGCGATTGCAAACTTGTCATGTGGGGAAGCAAAGGGCAGTTCTGGCATCTCTAGGGCATCCTACCCTTTGTCTATGCTGTCCAATGGGGTAGCTGCCAGTCCTTTGCAGCTACTGAGCACATGAAATGTGGCTAGTGTGACTAAGGAATGCGATTCTTACTTTGGCTAGCTATAATTAATTTTAATAGCTACAAATGGGCTACTGGCAACAGAGGTCTAGACAAAGCAGTGAACATGTCTCTCAACACACATACAAATCTACACACAAGTCTGTATGTACACAGTGTTCATGTGTGCATGTTCATGATCACATATACCTTGTGTCAGGGCTGTGAAGGTGGCAGGCCTTGTGCGGCAGCACCCCTCTGTGACTGTGTCACGTGGTATGGACCAGTGTGTGGTTTCAGTGTATGTACACAGGACTGGAGGGAGGGGGACAAAGGGACCATTGTATCACACTCCCAACCCAAGCCCTCTTTTCCACTGACATCACAGTTGCCCTAAATATAGCTGCCAGACCCTGTCCCTGAGACCCTCATTGTCCCTTGTGCAGCTCTGCTCTGCCGTACTTGCCTTTGTCTTCTTTATGGAACAGACTAAGTTCCTAGGGCTGATTTTTTAGTCGAATCCAAATGGAATTATTCTGGAGAGGGAGAAGGCTTCGCTTGGATTTTTCCCTTTTGCTGCTGTTTTGGATCCTTGTCCCTTCGGGGAGGGACCTAAGCCTGGCCATCTCCTGGAGGAATTCACTGTAATCCAAAGATGGTGAGTTTTTCCTCATTTTTTTCAGCTTCTGAACCTTCAGTTTCTAGGTGTCTATAGACGAAGCTGCATGAGGCTGGAGAATGCTAAGAGGGCTTCTAGCTGGAGTTAGGGGGACAGTGTGAGGAGGGATGAGGGAACTGTGAATGGAACAGGTATGAGCATCACACTGCAAGTAGAAGAATGGGGGGCACTCACAAAGAATGGGGCCACTCACAAAGCCACATGTAGACATAACTAATGGCATGAGGAAGTAAACAGGAGCCTCTACGGGGCCGTGTTGTGTCTAGGTAGGGGTCTGAGTGGATGAGAATGTGTCTTTCTGTGCTCACACATCTGTGTCCATAGGACTCTCCATGCTTGTGGGGATGTGGGAGGTGGGAGAGGGTCTGCATGGTGAGAGCAACCTCCTTACCCATGGAGCAGTGGAGGTGTTACATAAGCAAAGAAAAGGTATGGATCACAGCTTTGGGACACATATGTTCTATAGGCCTGTCTGTGAAGGAGGATGGACTAGGGTAATCAGAGAGGCATTTGGAAAGATTAGGAAGGGCTGGGTGCGGAAAGAGACCACTCTCCCCAACTCCAAAGGCCCTGTGCTGGTGTGAGTCCAGTGCTCATGAGAGGCTGTGTCTGTGTTTCCCTCCTGGGTATATGTTCCAGGCTGAGCTAGGGCACATGGATGAAGGAGGTGAGACCCTGGAAGAAGGCTACACTGTCTGGGAGGATGATGGATTCTTTTTATTTTTTATTTTTTCTAGTCTTTTTGAGACAGGGTCTTCCTGTAGCCCCAGCTATCCTGGAACTCACTATGTAGACCAGGCTGGCCTTGAACTCACAGAGATCCACCTGCCTCTGCCTCCCAAGTGCTGGAACTACAGGCATGTGCCACCACGCCCGGCTCGGAAGATGGATTCTTGTCACATGGATATTTCAACTCTTTGCAGAGGATGTGCAAGCCCAGGAAGGGAGGGAGGTGAACTGGTACCAAAAGGAGCTGGACCAAATATGATTCTCCCTGTTTAAGATAATGGGAAGGATTAGAAAGGCAGCAGCCGAAAAAGGAAGACAGAGAGGGGACAATGAGAGCCATGAAGGGGACCAAAGCTGTTTCAGAGCATGGAGGCAGCAAACTCAAGTTGGAAGATATTCACTGCTCTGTGGCAAACTTGCATCTAGAAGGCCTGTGGGATGCCAGCAGGAGGTGAGTAGCAATTCAGTAGAGAACAAGGAAAGGGCTGAGCTCTGGGTATGAGTGGATTTGGAAAAGTCATTCTAGCAGCCATGGTTTAAAGAAGGGAAAAAAAAAAAAAACAGATGGACTGTGGCTGTAGCTCAACTGGTATAGTGCTTGTCTAGATAGACAAAGCCCTGGGTTTGAATTCTAGTACTACATGGGAGGTGGAGGCAGAAGGATCAGAAGTTCAAGGTCATATTAGGTTCCATATCTAGTCTGACACCTAGGATACATGAGACCCTGTCTCAAAAAAGGGGTGGGGTGGGGCTGGAGAAACAGCTCTGTAGTAAGAACACCAGCTGAGTACCCAGATGGAAGCTAACACCCACCAGTAACTCCAGTTCCAGGAGATTCAATGCCTTCTTCTGACCCCTGCCAGCATTGCATAGCACAGATGCACTTAAATACATGCAGGCAGGGGCTGGAGAGATGGCTGAGCAGTTAAGAACACTGGTTGTTTTTGTAGAAGACCCAAGTTTGAATCCCAGCACCCACATGGCAGCTAACAACTGTCAGTAACTCCAGTTCCAGGGGATCCAACAGCCTCTCTGTCCTCTGCGGGCATTGCACGACATGGGTACACTTACACTACATGCAGGCAATAAACACGTAGACATAAAATAAAAATAATAAATAAAATATTGAAAAAAATACATGCAGGTAAAGCACTCATATACATAAAATAAAAATGAAGTTTTTAAAAATCAGGTAAAACTAATTTACATCTCATTTAACCTAATACAGTCCCAAATGCCATTGCAACCTTCCGCATCTCAATACCCACGTTTCTGATGTCCACATACAACAAGCAGCAGTACTACACTAAATAGTGTGAACTTTAGCATCCCTCCATTCACAGGGAGATTTTCCTGAGGTCTTCATAGAAGTGGAGCCCCTCAGTCTGAACCTGAGGGGGCAGAGAGACCCCACGCACCCCTGAGCTTGGGGAGGTTGCATGAAGTGCTCATGAAATAACATTCCTGTTTCTGGGAGGCACCAGTATGCCTGTCCTGGCAGATTCTCACACCATCCCAGAAACAGGGATGACTGTCCCTTTACGGGAAAACTAGCTGTTGAGGCAGCTATGGTGTGCCAGAGCCACGTTTAAGCTCTGCCTTGGGAGGTGTGGCCCTGGGGGCTGAGGCCTGCTCTAGGTGTATTCTAGGGTCTGGAGAAGGGAAGGTGGTGAGGGAACATCTGGGCAGTTGGCCACGTGTG
The DNA here is from genome assembly GCF_000622305.1 of Nannospalax galili. Classification (NCBI taxonomy): domain Eukaryota; kingdom Metazoa; phylum Chordata; class Mammalia; order Rodentia; family Spalacidae; genus Nannospalax; species Nannospalax galili. The sequence goes on along the minus strand of NW_008342393.1, from coordinate 4,668,730 downwards.
CAGTCTGTGTTAACTGTGAAGGTGGGGGCCATACATCAGGCCATCTGAGCTGGGCCGTCAGTAGGACTAGAGGTAGGGTGGAGCTCAGTGTAAGGTGGAGTCAGGGGTCAAGGTAGGGGTTAAGGACCACTTACTCTTTGTCAGGGATTGTGGGAAATGGGTCATGACTACTGTATAGATTCTTGCTATTCCAGGAGGGGCTGCTGCCCAGGGAGCAGAGGGGCATCAAGTGTATCTGTGACATTCCTGGCATGCTGTCGGGCAGCTGGGCGTTCATGTGTGTCCAGGCATGGCTCAGTGTCCTCTGCAGTCACGCCACCCTCCCGGCTACTTGTCTGGGCCACTTCCTTTCAGGCAGGCAGCCAGGCAGGCTCCTGTGTGCCCCTCCGAGTCAGCTGAAAGATGCTGCCAACACTCCAAGGCAAGGCCAGGAAGCAGAGGGAAGAAGGAGCTGGCTTCTCATTTTCCCACGCCTGACCAGCCTGGAAGGGCATGCAAGGTGTAGAGGTCTGCCTGCCTGCAGGGACCAGAGATGAGAGGGGAGCCAGCAGCCCCTACCTTAAGGGGCCAGGGACCTAGGGAAGCCAGCTTGATCAAGGCTGGCTACACTGAGCCTCTATCAGAGCAGGTACTGTGCAGCTCCCACGCTTTCCATGAGATGATGGACCTCCAAGTAAGGAAGAAACAGCCAATGAGAAATCAGAGGCATTCATTCACTGAGTAAAGAACCATTTGGTTACAGACTAGGCACCTAAGGAGCCATCCCTTCAGGGTTCACTCACTGAGCACATACACTGTGCCAGCACTGTCCCCTGCTAGCCTCAGTTGATGCTTACAGACTCAATTCATTAATTAGGAAGCTAATGGGTTTGGGGTGCCAGAATGAGACAGGGGTATAGAAGATAGTGGTAGAGGCTTAGTTTTTGCCCAGAGAGGAACTGCAGCCCCCTTAAGAGTTCTGAGCAAACAGAGGCTGGAGAGATGGCTCGGTGGTTGAGAGTACTGGCTGCTCTTGTGGAGGACACATGTTTGGCTCCCAGTACCTCCATGACAGTCAACAGCCATCTGTAACTCTAGTTCCAGGGGATCCAACACCCTCTTTTGACCCCATGAGCATTGTACAACATAGGTACACTTACACAAATGCAGGCAATACATCCATGCACATAAATTTTTTTAATAATTAAAAAGAAAGAATTCTGAGCAAATTCAGACAGACAGACAGCAGTGTCCCTCAGGTAGTCCCTCCAAACAGCTTTCCCATATGCCTCTGTACACAGAGGCTGTGCTGGGTTGGGGGCGAGGGCTTCTGGGGATGGGTAGACAAAATCCTGAATCCATTTTCAGGAAGACTTGTAACCCACGAGCCAAGACAGCATCTCCTGTTAGAAAGTTAAAAAAGATGTGAAGGGTCTCTACAGACCATAGGACCAAAAAGACCCTGGTCTCTGCTCAGCTCTTAGGATAGGTGTTGGAGCAGAGACCAAATGATTGATAGATTGACCACCAGCCAAGGCAGTAGTGTCAATGGGGAGTTAAGGGGCTGGGAGCTCCCGGGAGAGGAGAAACCTTGAAGAAGGTGGTGGGCAGGAGGCCCTTGTATACATTCTCGTGAAGCTGCTACCAGGAGACGGGCTGGGCCACATGTTCTTTGCTCATTTGCTGTCCCTCTCTATTAGGGTCCCCTCTTGGGCTTATAGTCTCAGCCTGTCTTCCCATAAAAATGGTAAAATATGAGACTCAGGCAGAGCAGATGTCAGAGAGCATGGCATGGCTGGCCCAGTCTCTTGTAGCCACCTGGGAAAACAAACCTCAGGCCTATACACAGCCAGCTGAGCTCCCCAGGCCTTGTGACAACACTCAGCTCAGGGAACATTCTAGGCTGGCAGATCCCTTAGACCTCTTCTTTGTCACTGGAGGAACACCAGGAGGGGAACATAGGATGGTCAGTCAGTCCCACCTCCAACCACTCTGTATGGGTTAGCTTCTCCCCAAACAGCCTGCAGACTGAAGTCCCTCCAGGGGGGTTGTGACAGTTCAAGTGTCCAGTTCAAGCTCTGCTACCCACTTGCTCTATGATGTTGGGCAAGTCCTTACACCCACAGACCTTAGTTTCCTTGTCTAGAAAGTGAGGCTACTAATCCAATCATCTCTCATGGTCAGGTCCTGTGAATTTGAGAAGACTGAGATGCCAAGAATCCAAAGGGCAGGCTGGCAGTCCCTGCAGCCTCCAAGGACTCTCAGAGACAGAAGGGGAAGCAGAGTCAGTGATAATTGTTGGGAAGAAGGCACTAGAAGCAATACATGAGCAGAGCAGCAGGAATTTATTCTTGAGCACTGATTCCAAGCACCCTCACTCCTCCCCACCCCATTCTTCTGCCTGTTCATTTAGAGCCTGAGGTCCAGGAAGGCCAGGAACTGGAATCCATGGAGGATGTGACCACCAGCCAGCAGCTCTCAGAGTGGTGCAGCTAGGGCTGGAACTAAAAGGGACAGGAGGACTAAGGGTGCCAAACTCCAGTCATGCCCACCCTGACCCTCTGGCCCCAAGTGTTTGGCATTTGGGGTACCGTACTGCTAAGTACAACTGCACATGGGGGCAGGCAGGTCTGTGTGAACTACCCCACTACCTGCCCTAGTCTTAAGATAGAGACCCCCTTATTTCTTGATAGGAGGCTTGCACTGCTCAGCTAGACCCACCTGGCAGGGCTATTAGTGCTGGTCCAGGATGAGGGGCACCTGAGCGCTGTCCACACGGGGAGGCAGCCGCTCACCCGTGCGCACATTGAACATGGGCAGAGTAGAGAGAGGCCTGGGCACTTCACGGTTGGCTGCCATCTGCCGAAGTTCCTCCGTGTTCCCATGAATGGTGCAATGGTGAACCATCTGGATGCTGAAAGCACAGGCAGAGGGTCATCAGCTCGAGAACTGGCCTCCAGGGTCTAGCCTCGCATGCAATCTTCCCAGCAGGTCTCATTTAGGAGGAGACTCAAACACATGATATGAATGCAGGAAACAAACAGGAAATTCTGGGGTGCCTGCTTGTGTCCAGTGACTGAAACAAGACTCTAGGGGTAGATAGCCTGGATCAAAACTGTGTATTCCTGGAGTGCTGCTCAATGCCTTGTGCCTCAGTTTCCTCACTGTAAAATGGAGATGATAATGCCTACCTTCTAGATGGTTGTGCATAGAGAAAAGGCAGCTTGGTGTTTGCAACAGTGGTCAGCACAGGTAAGAACTCAGAAGATACCAGAACAGGAATGGATATCCACAGGGGATGTATATACAGAATGTGGTATTTGCTGGCTTTATAGCCTGGTGGTGTGTTGCATTTTGTTTTGTTGTAAGACAGGGACTCATGTACCCCAGGCTGGCCTCAAACCCTGAACATATCGTGATTCTCCTGCCTCCACCTGCCAAATGGTGGGATTACAGGTATGCTTGACCATACTCAGTTTGTGTGATTCTGGAGATCAAACCCAGGACTTTGTGCATACTGGGCAAGCATTCTGAGCCCTGTAATCTGTTATCTTCTGGTGGCCCTCTCAGCTTCTTCTAGGACTCAACAACTTCCCTCAATACCAATTCCAGACACCAAGCCTCTAACCCTGTTCCTTTCTTTCCTCTTTAATTAGTTTGGCTAACCTATATCCTCTGATCTTCTAGCTTTTGACCCTTCCAGAAGCACTTTCTCGGTGCCTCACCAAGCCCTAGAATCTCATCATTTGAGTTCCAACCCCCAACTCAGTCACTTGACACTTTGTCTCTGTTTCAGACCAGAGCTCCCTGAGGCTGTACCCAGCTCCACCCTCAGCAGCTTGGAAACCTCAGCAGCACCAAGTGGCTTCAAGTCCTTCAGAAGGCCCTTCCTGAGCTCCAACTCCAGGTCCCCCTCAGGACACTCAGCTCAAATTACATATCACATCCTTAAGGCCTTGCTTTCCCTAGTACCACATAAACTGAGTGTGGAGGCACATCTGTAATTCTTAGCACTCAGGAGGCAGAGGCAGTAGAATCAGAAGTTTAAGGTATGTTCAGCTACATAGAAGGCCAACCTGGGATATAAAACCTTGCCTCAAAAAGAAAAATGTTTGTATTCTTCCATCCAGAGGCACAAAGACAGAATGGATGGAGGCTGTTAAGAGTCAAATGGTGGGTTTAAAAATGAGGAGGCATGCCTTTAACCCCAGCACTCCACCTGGGAGGCAGAGGCAGGCAGATCGCTATGAGTACAAGGCCAGCCTGGTCTACACAGTGAGTTACAGGCCAGCTAGGGCTAGAGGGAGACTCTGTCTCAAAAAGACCAAAAAAACTGAGGGCTTGGACTAGAAATATATGTAGCTCAGTGGTAGGGTACTTGTCTAGCATGTGTGAAGACCTAGATTGTGTATCTAGCACCACTAAATAAGTAAATTAATTAGTCTTGAGGATTCCAAATGCCCTGGAATCAATGCAGGTGTATATGTCGTCTCTGCATGAGCACTCCCCTGTGTAGCCCACCCAGCTACAGCCCTTCTCTGAATGACACCTGACACATCAAATACCCACACTGATGCCTCTGCCTCTCCTAAGAGGGCTCAATGGGGCCACTGTGACCCGCAGTGGATTCTGACCACCTCACAATGGCCCCCTGAGGACACCGCAGAGATAACTTTACTACCCCCTGAGCCTACAGCACAAGTCTGCTGAGGCCAACTGTGGGTGATTATCCTCAGTCCTCCCTCCAGTCACCCAGAAGGGGTGGCCCAGATCCCTATAAAGGAGCCTCTGAGGGAAGCAGGACCCAGAACGCAGCTCACCCCCTACCGAGAGTGACCCAGTGGACACTTCCAGCCACCACCCTGGAAGTCTTAGCACCCAGAGTCCTTCAGTCATCCCCAGGAGAGATGCAAAGAGACACGTTGCTGTCTCCCTCCACGCCCTTAGCCCCAGATGCTACAGTGGCTGGAGACCAAGAAGCCAACACATCAGGGGACCTAAGCAAGAGTGAGACTGAGACTGAGACTGAGACTGAGACTGAGTCCTGCCGCCGCCCCAAAACCAAGCAGAGACCCAGCATGTTGAAGGTGATTGTGAGAGCTGTGGCAGACAAGGGGGCATAAAGCCGTGTGTCCCTGGCTGCCTTGAAGAAGGCTGTAACCATCACAGGCTACGACATGGCCAACAACACCTTGCGCTTCAAGCGTGTGCTTCAGAATCTGGTGAAGAAAGGCATGCTCAAGCAGGTGACTGGCAAAGGCGCCTCGGGCTCCTTCTGCCTGGGTAAGAAGCAGCCTTCAAGTCCAAGCGCAAGGTCAAGAGAAGGCAGCGGAAGCAGAGGCCTGGGCAGCCCAAGTCTGGACCAAGTGGGAGCTGCTGGGTTCAAGAAAGCCTTCAATGGCTTCACAAGAGAGTTCGTAAGGTGGTCAAAGGCCACCACCATTAATAATGCAAATCAGGCAAGCAGGCAGGGGTGCCAGGCCTGCCACAGGCTCAGTGCAGTGGGAATAAAAACCGAACTTATTTCACACCTGCCTCTTGGAATCTTTGGGGTTCAGGGAGTGGGAAAGGAAGAAGGCTAGGAGGCTCAGAGGAGGGAGGCGTGAGATGGGTTTGGAAAGCAATGGTAGGATTGAAAGCATTCACTGGTATGGGCTACAACCACATCCTCTAACACAAGCAAAATTGAAGGCCAGGTTTCTGATTCCGTGTGTGTGTGTGTGTGTGTGTGTGTGTGTGTGTGTATGTGTGTGTGTGTGTGTATATGTGATGAGAGAGAGAGAAAGAGAGAGAGAGAGTGAGAGAGAGAACCTCTTAAGAGGAAATCTCTTAAGTTGCTTCTCAAGCCCTTTGTGCAGGATGGTGGCAGGTTCCCTTCCCTTATGCCACAATAGCCTCTTCTGTGACCAGAACATAAGAGAACAAGGTCAGGACACAGGCCCAGCCTCCAGCCAGCCCAGGGCCAGGACACAGAGGTCTTTGTTTCTCATGCAGATTACAGGATCCAACTCAACAATCTGGGAGGGGGGGGCTCCCCTCCCCAGCCCCCAGCTTTCTTCTACTCACTCAGAGGTGGCCATGTCTCTCTTCAGCCTGCAGAAAAGTGGGGGGGGGGGTTAGACCCAGTTTGGCCTTGCTCCATCATGTCCCCAGGGGTCTCATGTGTGGAAGTTTATAGGCTTTTGTCCAGAATCCCCTCCAAATTCCAAGCCAAGCAGCACTGAACCCCCAACTTCCTAGAAAAGGGATCTGACATTTCTTACAGTTGAGAACCCCATTCCCTACTAAGTGCGGTTTCCCACAGAGCACAAGCTCATTGCTCTCCCTGTGCTCTGACCCCCACACTCACCGTCCTTCCCTCCGGCAGCACATGATGTAGGCCAGCAGCAGGGTGAGCAGCAGAGCCACCAACAGGGGCACCAGGAGGGTGACCAGGGCATCTGTCAGGAAGTCTTGGCCTGTGGCCTCCGTGGGTGGGCAGAAGAATGGGTCATGCTCCAGAATCCCATCACCTGGGGTGGGCACCTCATCCAGAGGCTCTGGCACTGACTTATCCACCTGCACAGAGAGTCCAGGGCTGACCCAGGAATTGGCTTAAGGACCTTGAGGGGAATAAGGACAGAAGTCCTGTGGCTGCCCTATCTTTCACCCCCATGTAGCCATGTAGCTTTCCTCCTACCTGCCTCCCTTAGTTCATGTGACTTCAGAAAAACACTGGATGAGGAGCCAGGAGGGGCCCATTCTAGGAAGGGCAGGAATGTACAATGGTTAATGCCACTGATATATTTAGACCACATGAGGCTGAGTGCTTCAGTGGGGTGACTTGTCTCAAGGGGGCTTGGTTTTCTCAGCTGTAAATTCAGATTGATCATAGTGAACCTGTTCTTGCAGTGATTATGACAGTGAAACATGCTGAGGATTAGTGCCCAGCACACAGCCTTCAGGAGGCTGTCAACCACCAGGGATGATGGTATTGGACCTGAAGGAGGCCCCTCTGTTCCCGGGAGCAGAGCACACCATCAGTTCCCAGCCCAGGAATCAGGATCTCTAAGCTCCCTCTGGTATCCCCAAGAGCTACAATGAGCCTCTTAGGTTATGGGCAGGCAGGCTTTTTTGGTGACACCTTCACAGGTAGCAGACAGAGCTGTCACACATATGCCCTTGGAATGAGGGCTTTGGGAATCCTTGTTTGTTTTAGCTGTCGGGCTGGGCGCATTTAGGACTCTGGAGCTGGAGAGCCCAGGTGGTGATCTGTCGCCATCTTGTGGGCAAAAGTAAAACTTCAGGATGTGTGTGTGTGTGTGTGTGTGTGTGTGTGTGTGTGTGTGTGTGTCTGTCTGTCTGTCTGTGTGTCTGTGTGTCTGTGTGTGTGTTTTTATAATAGAGGGTCTAAACTGTCTGTCTGTCTGTCTGTCTGTGTGTCTGTCTGTCTGTGTGTCTGTGTGTCTGTCTTTCTAAGTTAGGGGCTACAAAGGCTGAGACCCAAACTGACACTATCAGAAAAAGAAATGAGTTGGAGAAATTAGAGACAGAGACTTGATGAGGGCCATGCCCCAACCCCAGGTCTGGAGTCAGGATTCCTCCTCACCAGAGACACATTGCACCAGTCAACACGGAAGTGGGGTGCCAAGCTGTCGTAGCAGGACAGAAGTGGAGACTGGCCCCGGGCACAGCGGGAATGGCTGTCAGGGGATGCCACCATCTTCAGGCAGGTGGAGAAGGGTGTGGCAGAGCCCACCTTGATGTATACCCTGGAGCAGAGAGAAGCCACAGAGCAAAAGTAGGTAGAGCGCTACTCTATAGGCAAGAATCTGGAGACAGAGTAGGGGGAGAGGACCAGGGGAGGCACACCAGGGCATTGTGGGAGAGGTCATAGCCCCAAGACTGAGGCTAAGGTAAGAGTACACCCCACTCTTATCTCCCAGGAATCTCTGGGATGGATATCATGTCTTATGGTGTGCCAATTCAGGGTAAGTAGGGTTTGGGCCCAAGAAGGACAAGGAGTTGGGGAGGAACGGACTTGTTGCAAACCTGAGAGGAGGGATGGGCACCAGGAGGGTATACAATGATGGTAAAGCCCCACCCACCACGAAATTGGAGACGCCCCTGTTTTATGCACACCCCTAGACAGCCAGGAAGTCCTCCCAGGTTGCCCACTTACCCTTCCTTACGGCCCTCAATGGGAAGAGGGACGCGACCTCCACGGTCCAAGGCAGAAGTAATATTGAGCAAGTGGAGCTCCCCTGGCTCCCAGAGGCCCCCCAGGGCAGAAAGGAAGCGATTGGCAGGTGTGGACGGCAGCACTTCCTCCACATCATGGCTGCGCACCAGGAACTCAGCTTGGTATGGCAGCCTGGGGCCTGGGGAAGCCAGCTGGGCACTCAGCTGCACAATATCCTATGCTCTACACCCAGGTCCTTCTAAGCCTCCCTCAAGTTTTCCCATAGCTCATGTACCACTTCTGCCCCCAGCAGCCTATATACAACATAGGTCAGGTTCCATGTTTCCTTTCCCAACCCTGTGACCTTAATGACTTTCCCAGGTCTCTGCAGTCTGTGAGCAGTACAGATAGTAATACAGCCCAAGGCTAGATCTCAGCTCAGATTTCTTTCCCTAAAACTATCAACATCACATCCTCCCCAATGCCTCCTCCTTAGGATGCCTTGGTTCCTACTACTTCCCAAGCCTCTCCCTTCCAGAGAAGGTCCTCCAAGACTGGCACAGGTGGGGAAGGAGTGGAACAGGGATGGAGGTACCTTCTGGGTCACCAATCAGCAGAATCAGCCTCTGTCTAGTGGTGTCAAAGCTGTCTCGATTGTAGGCTGTGACCTGGGGGGATGGGAAGAGGCCTGAGGGGTGGAGCTAAGGGGAAGTTGGTATAGCTAGGCCTGGCAGAGAGCACTGATGCACTGCAAATGAAATGTATGCAAATTGTATGCAAATGAACATGCATAAGCACCCATTCTCTCTGACAGGGCTGCTCCTAGGAGACCCCAGTGACACCCCCCCAGAGGCCCAAGGGTATCTGTGTTGGTACCTCAATGACCTGGCGCCCACGATCATCAGGAGTTGGGGTGCCATAGAGAAAGCCAGGGTTGTAGGGACCTCGCTGAGTGTAGCGTAGCCACCGGGGCAGGTCCGGATGTCCCTGGAGGTGGGCATGGTAGGTGAGGCGAACACTGGGTGGCACCGCTGATGAAAGAAAAAAGAGGGGATTCGAGGATGGACAAGAGCCCTGGGCATGCACACCCCAACCCATGTGGTCCCCCTCTCACCAATGTGCTCAGGAAGGTGCAGGAAGGTGGCATGTTCCAAGGGGTGCACAAAGATACGGCCTACAAGTGGGTGTAAGGTGGTCTGCTGGGCCTCAGTCCCTCTCAGTCCTGCAAGGAGACCTATAAATCCCATAAATCCCAAACATACAGACAGCTACGGTCACAGGCAGGGGAGGAGTCCCCTTCCCCATGGTGCTCCTAACACTGAGAGCTGAGGGCTCCCGTGCTGGCTCTGGGACTGTGGGAGGCATAGAGACAGATCCTGTTCTGCTGTAGTTTAGTAGGTGATAAAACCTAGGCTTTCATTGGCTTTGGATTCATGGGAAGGTTCCCTACATCAACCTTTTCACTCTAGATTTGGGGGTCACGGTAGGAGGGAATTAATGTTTGACAGAGAAAGGAATGTGAGGTGTCCTGTGGAATGTGAATGTTCAGGACACTTGGAAAAGAACCCCATGCTAAACATCTGGGAGGCTGGAGGAACCAGGAGCTTTCAGAGGGGTCTAGTTATTCTGAAACCCCAACCCCCAGGGACAAATATGGAACAGGGTCTGCTTTGGAGGCCAATAGGAGCCTAGCAAACGGGACTTACCCAAGCTGCCCCCGCCTTCTCTCTTAATGCCAAATTTAGCCTGGTCTGACAAAAGCAGTGCCCCAGCCAACTCATTAAAGGGCCCACGACCCTCAAGGACTGTGCAGTAATGCTTACCTGGGCCTTAGGACACCTCTACCCTCGGAGCTCCCAGTACCCATACCCCAAGAGCTTGGCTTCCAGCCCCTGCATCCTTGCCTGCCTTGTCACTAGCACCCCAAAGCCTTTCAAGTCCTGGTTCCCTCCCCCTATACCCTCCCATAAGGACCTCCTATTCTTCGACCTCATAACCCCTAAATCCCACCAGTTACCCTGAACCTCTCCCTGAAGAAGACCCCAACTTGCCCACAAGGAGAGGAATCCAAGTTGGTGCTGCTGCCATGGCTGCCCCAGCCTGGCCTGCCCAGTGAGTGACAGAGACAGCGGCCAGAAGGCGAGGAGGGAGGGAGGAAGGGAGTGGAGGAGGTGTGCAGAGCAGCTGGGACCAGCCTTGCCCAGCAATGCCTTCCTCTTCCATTCTCAGACTCAGGACTGAATCTGAGGTGAACACTGTCCTCATACACAGTTTTCCCCACTCCCACAACTGTTCCTTCCTGTTGGCCACAGTGGGGTTTATTTTGTTTTTGATTTTTGAGAGGGTCTCATATAGCCCAGGCTGGCCTCAAACTTGCTATGTAGGCAAAGATGATCTTGACCGCCTGATCCTCCTGCCTCCATCTCCTGAGTGCTGGGATTATAGGTATATGCCACAACGCTTGGTTTTATGAAGTGCTAGAGATAGAAAGAATCCAGGACTTTGTGCATGTTAGGCAAGCACTCTACCAGCTGGGCTACATTCACAGGCCTGCCTTTTCCTTCGTTTTTGTTTTTTGAAGCAGAGTCCCACTAGGTAGCCCGAGGTGCCCTCATTACAGGAGTATATCACAGTATGTTTTCTAACCACCGACCTGGCTACTTGGGCCCTCCTTAAAATCTTAATGGCTCCCATTTCCTTTGAGTTCCCAGCTCATCCCCATTGATGACTTTCTGGCCCTTTCTCCATCTTGCCATTTTGTTTAGAATCCCTAGGCTCTGGCCCCACTCTGCTCCTGCCTAAGTTACTATGGTTTTTAAAGTTTATTTTCATATGTGTGTTTTGCCTGCATGTATCTAAGTGTACCACTTATACACAATGCCCATAGAGGATAGAAGAGGGAGTGCGATCCCCTAGAACTGGAGTTACAGACAGATATGAGCCACCATGTGAGTGCTAGGAACTGAAGCTAAGTCCTCTGCAAGAGTAGCCAGTGCTCTTAACTGCTGAGCCATCTCCCCAGCCCTGTAATGTTTTCTTAATCTCGTGGCCTCCATCCAAGCTGTTCCCTCTGCCTGATGTTCCCTTCTGCTTTGTCCCATGGGCAGACTCCCACATACTTTCATAAGACTGCACAGATCCCCTCCTTTCTGAAGCCATTTCCTCTTCTGCCTCTTCCTAGGCTGGCTGGATACTGCTTATATCCTTGTGCCAACCCAGTCTTACATCATCATGACATGGTACGGGTACCTTGGTTTCTGATCTCACTCTCTTCTTATATCTGCACCTGGCACAGGGTCTAGCAGGTATAGGGGCTGGGTAACAACTTCCTTAACAGCAGGCAGAGGTGCCTGTCCCTCCCATCTGAGCCCCAGGCCAAGCATTCCCCCATGTGAAGGTCTGTTTGGATGGTAGCTGCTAGACGGAGACAGTTTAGGTGGAAGAGGTGCTCTTTCTGGCTCATGAAGTTGGAGCTAACTGCACAGGCTTGGAGTCCCAGCTTGACACTTCCTGGAGATGTAGTGTCAAGTCACTTGCCCTCTCTAGACCTCTGTTTTCACCACTACAAACTGCATGAGTAGTACCGGCCTGTTGGTGCCATTGTGAAGAATCAACAAAATACCAACGACAGCACGTGCTTAGACACCTACATCAAGGCAGGTGCTGAAGATGTACAGGTGAGTAAACTCTGTTTGACTGGGGCTTGTGTGATGATGGGAGAGACATTGGACCAGTCTGCCTCCATGCCAAAGGGCTCACATGCATTTATGAGTATTGACCCATTCTATCCCTACAGCCGTCCCATGAGACAGGCATTACGGTAGCCCCCGTTTTACAGTCGATACCACTGAGGCCTGGTGGTGTCTAACTTCTCCAAAAGGTATGCTGCTGCTGAACTGAATGGGAAGTGCACAGTCCAGTGCCCGGCTCCCTCACTGATAGCCAGATGATGGTGAACACCTCAACCCCTTCCTCCCTGTGCCTGTCAAATGGCCTGACCTTCCACTGAGAACAGGCATCAGGGTGCTCTTTCCCAAGAAAGAGACAATACCCCACCACTGCCAGCATTCCGCAGTCCTTGCTTTCTGTGAATGAACCCAGGTGACGTGCTAAAGGGGCTTCCCACCTTACCCCCAAATGTCCCAGCAAGGATACCTGGGACCTGCCCTAGATTAGGCCTGCAACTCAGGTGACTAGTGGGCAGGTTACTTAGTCCTTGGTCCTTCTCTCTCCCCACCTGACCACCACCCCACTTGTCCCTAGAGAATCCCAAAATTCCAGAGTCAGCATCCATTTGGGCTTCCAGGCAGGTGTTTATCCCCAGTTCACCTTGCCATCTCCCTGCTTGCTCAGAGATGGAGAGGGGAAGAGGCTCAGAGATGGAGGGGAGAGGAAGAACGGCTTGGAGGTAAATCAAGAATGGAAGGGCCTGGGAGTGTGCGGAGTGCAGAGCTGGCAGCTGCCCTGGCCCAGCTCCTGAGCCTCCCTTGTGATGTTATCTCCTCATGATGCCTCATGAGATATTTTTGGAGCCACTATCTCACACCCTCAGTTGTTTTAAGGTAGAATGTCTATGCCCCAGTGTCACCTCCCTCCAAAGACACAAGTCCCACCGAGGCCTATCCTTCAATGGAAAACTGACAATCGTTTCCCTTCCAAAATTTCCAAGAGCATCCCCATTCAGGAGAGACAAGGACTGTTCAGGAGTCCACTGGAGCCCTTGAAAACCTCCTCAGACCTAAGTCACCAAGGGACTGCCAGACCTCAGGACTGCTGCAGTAAACACAGCATCTTCAGTCTGTTGAGACTTAGGGACTGGGGTGGGGGTGGGGGTGTCACAGAGACCTCAAACTTCTTGTTTGGGAAACATCTTTTTTAGGAAACTGGAATTTATTTATTTATATGTGTGTGTACATGTGCATATGTGTGTGGTATATGTGCATGTATGTATGTGGGTATACATGCCTGTCCTAGTCCCTTGAGACAGGATCTGTCACTGAAACTAAAGCTAGGCTGGCAGCCAACAAGCCCCAGTGATCCTGTCTCCATCCCCCACAGCCCTGGGGTTACAGGTGTCTGTTACCATGCCTGGATTTTTACATTAGTTCTGGGGATTTGAACTCAGGTCCTCATGCTTGTACAAGTGCTCTTACCCACTGAGTCATCTCCCCAGCCCTTGTTTGAGAAACCTTTGAAAGAACACAGAATAATAAAATGAGCCCTTGTATAGACCCAGCTTCATTCAACAATTATCAACTCCTGGTCAGCCTCTTCCTCTATTCCCTTCCCAAGTTCCCTCTTCCATTTAATTTCATCTGACATTGTCTCAGCGTGCATCTTTAAAAGATAACTTTTTTATTTTATTATTTTTATTTTATGTATATGAGTGTATTGCCTGCACGTATGTAAATGCACCAGTGTTGTGCAATGCCTTGGAGGTCAGAAGAGAGCTTTGGATTCCCCTGGAACTGGAGTTAAAGACGGTTCGTAGCCGCCATGTGGGTGCTGGGAATTGAACCTGGGTCCTCTGCAAGAGCAGTCAGTGCTCTTAACAACTGAACCATCTCTCCAGCCCCTAAAAGATAACTCTTTTCTTTTCTTTTTTTTTTTTTCACAAGGTCTCCCTGTAGCCCCCAGATGACCTGGAACTTGCTGTGTAGGCGGGCCTGGATATTACAGAGATCTGCTCAAGTGCTGGAAATTAAAGGCATATGTCACTATGCCTGGCATTCTTTTTTTAACATACTCACTGTCCTAGTTTGTTCTTCATTGCTGTGACAAAATACTCTGACCAATACCAACTTGGGGAGGAAAGGGTTTATTAGGCTTACATCTCCTGGGTCACAGTTCATCAGGGAGCCCAAGGTAGGAACTCAGGGCAGGAACCTGGAAGCAGGAGCTAGAGCACAGGCCATGGAGGAACGCTGCTTACTGGCTTGCTCCTCTGGCCCCTGCTCAGCTTGCTCTCTTATCCAACACAGGCCCACCTGCCCAGGGGTGGCCCCACCCACAGTGGGCTGGGCCCTCCCACATCACTCATCAAGAAGATGCCCCTCAGACATGGGCACAGGACAGTCCAATAGAGGCAATCCCCCAACGGAGGCTCCCTCAACCCAGGTGTGTCAAGTTGACACTAAAGCTATCCAGCACACTCACAAAACATAATTATTAACACAATCAATACTCCCTCAATATCAAACTTCCAGTGTTCAAATTTCTAACTTCTTGTAAATTTCACATTTATCCTAAGGACACTGGGTCTTATTATGCTGCCCACACTGATCTCAAACTCTTAGGCTTAAGGGATCCTTCTGCTTCAGTCTCCCAAGCAGCCCACGCCTTCATCCTTGGCTAATTTCAGCCTTAATTTTATTTGTCTTTGGGTCTCATTATGTAATCCAGGCTGATCTAAAATTCATGACCCTCCTGCCTCAGCTTCTCAAGCCCTTGGGGTTACAAGTGAGTGCCACTACACACCACACATTTCACATTTTAAAAATAGATTTTTATTTTTTGCGTATGAGTGTATTGCCTGCATGTATGTAAGTGCACCTGTATTGTATCGTGCAATGCCTACGGAGATCAGAAGAGGGCGTCGGATCCCCTGGAACTGGAGTTAACACAGTTAGCCCCCCTGTGGTTTCTGGGAACCAAACCCAGGTCCTCTGCAGGAGCATCCGGTGCTCTTAACCACTAAGCCATCTCTCCAGCCCCAATTTTTTACAAATGTATTTCTTTGAGTCAGGATCCTAATAGGCAGATACATTACAACTGGTTGATAGACTTAAATATCACCAAGTCTATAGGCTTTTCATCCATCTCTTTCTCTTCTCCCCTCCCTCCCTCCCTCCCTCTCTCCCTGTATCTCCCCTCCTCCTTCTTTCCCTCACCCTCCATTCTTTCCATCCTCCCTTCCTTTCTCTAACTCTCTCTCCTTGCATGAAGGAGTCAGGTCAGTTCTGCAGTTTTCCACAATCTGGATTTGCTGATGGCATCTTCTTTGCCATGTTCCTCTGACCTCTGCACCATCTTATAAATAGTATTCTCTGTGCACCATTGTCTCCTGTAAATAATAGTTGGATCTAGAGACCTGGTCATATTTAGGTTCTTTCTTCTGCAAGCCCACTTTATAGGTGGTGGCAGGCTCTTCATCTGGAGACAGTGTGTACTGTCAGCTTTTACAGCTTTTGTTTTGTTTTGTTTTGCAAAATGGTGCTACTCAAATTTCAATTTCTCTGTTAGTCGTTCATCAGCTGGGATATTTCTAGATAGAGAAATTGTCCTCATGATTTGGTTACAAGGTATCACAGTTTATAGAGAAAACATTATAAATGTTTGACTCCCTATATTTACTGTTTTCAAAATAATGAGTTGATTCCCCAGCATCTTCCATACTGTGACGAATTAATGCCTTTGTTTTCACTAAGAATGTAATTATTAATTTATGGTTTACACATATTTGATTGCTTCAATCCATCACAAATTGCATCCCTCCTGATGTTCAGGGTGTCCCAGCTTTAGCATTTTATTTAGGCCTCACCAGTTGGAGCATGTGGTCAGGGGGGAATCGGTCAGGTCTCTGTCTCTCTCAGTCTTATCCCTGCCTCACTTTTTCCCATCAGCGTCCATTTCCCCAGCTTCCTAGCCCATTGCCCATCCCGGTGAATGTTAAATGAATGAATGAATGAATGGTCTCCCCAACTCTGCCCATTGCACTCCAGTCCGTGAGTCAGTCTCCCCAAGTCTTTTGCTCTGTAAGGACCATATTTTCTTCAACTGCATCTGAAACGCAGATTATACGTTGTCAGGAGGGACAAAGAAAAGGCATTCTCGTTGTGATCTGATTCTAGCATCTGCCTCCCGAACTCCTCCCACATTTCTCCCTATCCTCTTCCCCGCCCCCAGCATAACAACAAAGAGTGCAATGGGGTCAGTCCACCACAAGAGGGCGCCTTCGCTGGAGCGTGTCCTCTCCGCGCTTGCGCAATGTTGGCCCGGAGCCGGGAGTGAAGAGACTGGAGGAGCCCGGCTGCGCTTTGCAGTCCGGGTGGGCGGGGCGTGGGGGTGGGAGGGTGGCAGTGCACGACCAAGGGGCATGCGTACTGAACGCAGCGGTTAACGAGGTGACGCCGGAGGACACCCAAGGCTATGAGCCTTGTGTCGTCCTCTTCCCTATCCAGAAGATGTCGTCTTCCTTACTGTGAGAAGGAGTCGCGTGGGGGTAGGGGATTGGACGTGGTCTCCACCCCTCCCCCACCCACCCGTCATCTGTCAGCCCTTTGGCTTCTAAGGACTCTTCCTACCCCTTCCACACACAGACGTTTTGGGTGCCACCCTGAAGATCTGGATGTAACCAGAATTGCTTCCCAACACCCTGTCCCCATTTATATTTTTCCTTTGTCTTGTACTGGGTCTCCCTGTAGCCCCAGCTAACCTGGAACGCTATGTAAAACAGGCTGGACTTGAACTCACAGAGATTCGCCCACCTCTGCCTCCAAGCCGAGGTGCTGGAATAACCACCCCAGCTTGTTTTGTTCTTAAAGAAGGGTCTCATATAGCTCAGTCTGGCTGTGTAGCTGAGGATGACCTTGAATTTCTGATCCCCTTGCCCCCAGTGCCAGAGGGTCAGGATCACACCCAGGGCTCTATGCCTGTTAGGCAAGCACTCAACCAACTAAGCTACATTCCCTTTCTGTCTACAGACTTCAGCTCCTCCAAAAGCTCCAAAATCTGAGTGCTAAAGGCTATTCTTGGCCAAACTTTTTAGATGACATGAGAAAGGGAGGGACTACCCAGGGTGCCACAGCCATTTCCACGGAGACACTTCCTCTCTAAAGTGGGGGTAAGAAAGATCAATGAGTTAATGGAGGGGAAAGTGCTTTGTAAACTGTAAAGCTCGGGAGAAAGTATGGGCTCTTTTATGTATTTATAACTGACAATGCAAAGCAATAGTTGGCCAGCCCACCACAGGGCCTGAGAACTGAGACAGGTCAGCTTTAAAAGGATTTGGAAGGACCAGAAAGAGAACACCAACTCCCTCAAGGTCCTCTGACCTCCAAACTCACACACACACACACACACACACACACACACACACACACACTCCAAATAAATGTACATTTTGCAACACCACCACACCTGGCATTAAAGAGTTATTCAATTTTGGGGGCTGGAGAGATGGCTCAGTGGTTAAGAACACTGGTTGTTCTTGCAGAAGATCCAGTTCAAATCCCAGCACCCACATGGCAGCTAACGACTGTCCTTAACTCCAGTCCCAGGGGATCCAACAGCTTCTTCTGACCTACTTGGGCATTGCATGACACGGGTGCACTTACCTACATTCAGGCAATACACACATACACATAAAATAATAAAGATAATAAAAAATTTAAAAAAGAAAAGTTATTCAGATAATCTTGTGAGGAAAAAGACATCTTTGCCCTTAGCCTGAAGCACAGAACACATTTTTGTATCAATTTCAACTCAAAAGAGGTACAAGCTAAAGTTTATGTCACAGCTTCCATTAGCCCAGAATTGAAGCAACTAGCTTACTCTGTGTAGCTTGCCTGCATGTATGTGAGTGCACCCGTGTTGTGCAATGCCATGGAAGTCAGAAGAGGGCTTCAGATTCCCCTGGAACTGGAGTTGACGGTTCGTAGCTGCCATGTGGGTGCTGGGAATCGAACCCGGGTCCTCTGCAAGAGCAGTCAGTGCTCTTAACCGCTGAGCCATCTCTCCAGCGCCATGTTATTTTTATTTTTTATGTGTATGAATGTATTGCCTGCATACAGTAAGAGCACCTGTGTCATGCAGTGCCCTCAGAGGTCAGAAAAGGGTGTCAGGTCTCCTGGAACTGGAGTTACAGATGGTTGTTAGTTGCCATGTGGGTGCTGGGAATCGAACCCGGGTCCTCTGCAAGAGCAGCCAGTGCTCTTAACTGTTGAGCCTTCTCTCCAGACCCCAGATTTTTTTTTTTTTTTGTCTTTTTTGAGACAGGGTCTCCCTGTAGCCCCAGCTGTCCTGGAACTCACTATGTAGACCAAGCCTGCCTCTGCCTCCCAAGTGCTGGGATAAAAGGCATGCACCACCACACCTGGCTATTCTATTTTTTTAAATTATTTTAATTTTATGATTTTGAGTGTTTTGTCTCCATGTGTGAAAGTGCACCACTTGCATGTGATGCCCACAGAGGCCAGAAGAGGGCTTTGGATCCCCTGGAATTGGAGTTATGAAGTGTTATCTGCGATGGTGCTGGGAACAAAACCAGGGCCCTCTGCAAGAACAGCCAATGTTCTTAACCACTGAGCCATCTCTCCAGCTCCAAAGATTTTTTAATTGTATGTGTATGCACGCGTATGTGCGTGTGCACGTGCTTGAGGAGGTCAGAGGCATTGGATCCCCTTTGGAACTGGAGTTGACAGGTGGTTGTGAGCCGCCTGACATGGGTGCTGGGAGTCAAGCTGATGTTGTCTGCAAGAGCAGTTTGCTTTTTCAACCACTGAGCCATCTCCCCAGATCGCTAAAAAATTATTTTTAAAAGAAGGATTGAAGGTCTGGAGAGATGGCTCAGCAGTGGAGAGTGTGTACCACTCTTGCAGAGTTCCTATGCATGCAAGTGTGTGCTTCTGCATGCTCATGTGGATGTCAGGAGTGGATTTCATGTACCTTCCTTTATTGCTCTCCACCTTATTTTTTGAGACAGGGTCACTCACTGAACCTAGAGCTTGCTGTTTTGGTTAGACTGGTTGGCCAGCAGGCACCCTGGAATCTGCTCATTGCTGCACCCCCAGCACTAGAATTACAGGTGCATGCCCTCACACCTGGCTTTTATGTGGGTGCTGAGGATTTAAACTCAGACAGGTCCTCATGCTTACATAGTAGGCATTTTATCTACTGAGCCATCTCTCCAGCCCCTATATTGTTAATGTTATTAAGGAGCTCAGTTAGGTCACTGGACAAAGGTCAGTATCTAAATACAAACAAAATAGGAAGTTCCACAGGATTTTTACATACTAATTACTCATTAAAACTTATATTCTTTTAAAAATATTATTTACAAGTGAGGATAACCTAGCATTCAGGAGGCTGAGGCAAGAGAATCATAAGTTCAAGTCCAGCATGGGCTACATTGAGAGTTCAAGGCCAACCTGGTCTACATAGAAAAACCCTGTCTTAAAATAAAATGAAAAAAATGTAAATGTTCACAATAAACTTGACATGGCGGTGCACATCTTTAATCCCTGCAGTAGGGAGGGAGAGGAAGGCAGATCTTTGTGAGTTTGAGGCCAGCCTGGTCTACATAGGGAGTTTCAGACCACCCAGAGTTACATGGTGAAGCTCTGTCTTTAAAAAAAAAAAAAGTATTCACAATAAAAGTAATATTGTAAAAATAAAAAAAAACATCCAGGGAAAAATGTACATAAGATGTTACAAGATATTTATGAATGAAGCATTAACTGTTATACTCTATAAAAAGAATAAATGGAGAGAAGTAAAGGAGGGATGAGAAGCCCCAATGTCGTTCTCAAAGACAATTTTCTCCACATTTATCTGTCGATTCCACATGCTCAATAACTATCTCAATAGGATGCTTCATAGAGCCAGGCAAACTGATTCTTAGCCTCACCCAGAAGAGCAAAGGGCCAAGAAAAGGAGACTGCTGAAGAATAAGGAAGTAGACCTGCCTCTAAGAGACACTGAGACTTTCTTTGAAAGCAGTAGTAATTAAAATAATGTGGTATTGGTGCTGGGCTGGACAAAGGGATCAATAGAGCAGATACAAAGCCAAGCATATGTGGGAATTTGATTTATGATGGGGGTGGCATGGCAACTCAGGGAAAGAAAACAGACTATTCAATAAAAAGTGTTGGAACAATTGGCTTTTCATATGAAATGTCTTTATGCCATCCCTAAATATTAATTCCAGATGGACTGAAGATCTAAAAGTGAAAAACAAAACTTGAAAATAATTAGGAGGAAATGTAGATCTAAGAGTAGGAAAACGTTTCTGACACAAAGGACAACTCAGAAAAGATTGACTGATTTTTATTGTGTTATAATCCCCCACCCCCCAGTCCAAAAGCCCTCTGCTATAAAAATGGCATTATGAACAAAGTTAAGACAAGTAACAGCCTGGGTGGCAATGTTGGGAGCACATAAAACAGATAAAGGGTTTGTATTCGGAATATACAAAGACCTCCCAGATATTAACCTTCTAGGGGCTGAGGCAGGAGGATATGGAACTACAGGCCAGCCTTGGCTACATAGCGAGGCCCTGTCTGAAAAAACCAAGGGTTAGGGATGTGGCTCAGTGGCAGAATGCTTGCCTAGCAAGTGCAAAGTCAATCCCCAGCACTGAAAGCTTTTTGCTTTTTTTTTTTTTTTAAGGATAAAGGACAGACCTTTTGAATGCATCCTAAACGGCATCCTGTCCCTTCTTCTAGCATAGTCGCCTGAACAGTGTTTTGGGAACTGGGGAATGATGGGTTTTCCCTAGCCGCATCCTGAACTACGTAACGGATCTAAATATACCAATAATTTTGTTTCTCTTGTCAGTGACTGGTTTAGGCAATGACATGTATGGAATTCTGGTTACCAACCAGGACAGAGTGATTACCTGACTGGAGTGGGGAGGGTAGCTCTGGGAAAGGGACTCTGAGATGACAAGCAGCTACTTCTTCTACATCTGGACTCTGTTGGCTGCATGAACACCTGGAGTTGAACCGGTAATCCTGGGACCATGAGGGGGCCAATTTAAGGGGCAAACTAACATAAATAAGGGCGGCATTGTCCTGAGAACAGAAAAATAGAAAAGATGAAAGAACTTGGTTTTTGAGGCCACAGTTGAGTCTCTGAATTAACCAACTCTGGGATTTCTTGTTATGGAAGATAATACTTTTTGTTCAAACCACTTCTACTTGGGGTGTGTGTGTGTGTGTGTGTGTGTGTGTGTGTGTGTATACCAGAGGTCAACCTTGGGTTTTGTTCCTCAGGAACAATCCATCTTGTTTTTTGAGACTGAGTCTCTACCTAGGACTTGGGGTTCACTCATTAGACTAAGCTGGCTGGCTGGCAAGCCCCAGGGATCTGCCTCTCTCCACTTCCTCAGCACTGGCATTACAAGCATGTGCCACCACTCCAGCTTTTGACGTGGTACCCCTATTTGTGCTTTTTATGGCTTGCACCAGAAGCAACTATAGAATAGCAAAGGATATAGACTAAAGTGATTTATCGAGAGGAAACCCAGATGGACAGTGGGCACAGAAACGGGCTTGACCTCACAGTCAGGGCATGCACATTCAAGTGAGTACCACTCCACATCTGTCAGGCTGCCCAAATAAAAAGTCCAGGCTGACTGGGCATAGTGACACACACCTTTAATCCCTGCACTCAGAAGGCAGAGGCAGGTGGATCTCTGTGAGTTCCAGGCCATCCTGGTCAATATGTCAAGTTTCAGGTCACCTACGGCTACACAATAAGACCCTATCTCAAAAAAACAAACAAACAAAAACTCCAGCTGGGAATGTAGTTCAATGGTAGAGCTTTTATTTAGCTTGCATAAGATCCTGGATTGGATTCCTAGCACTGCAAAAAATAAAAGCATGAGGACAAAGGCTAGGAGGATGGCTCAGTTGGTAAAGCACTCACCTTACTAGCTTGAGGACCTCTGAGTTCAATTCCCAGAACCCACATTAAAAACAAAAACAAACAAACAAAAAAAACTAAAAGCAGGCATGCTGGCTGGAGAGACAGCTCAGGGTTAGGAGCAGGTACTCCTCTTGCGGAAGACTAGAGTTTGGTCCCCAACAGCCATGTTAGGTATCTCACAACTGACTGCAACTCCAGATCCAGGGAATCCAACTCCCTCCTCTGGCCCCTGCAGGCACCTATACCCATATGCACAAACACAAACACACATAACACACAGGCACACACAAGTACACATAATTAAAAATAAAATCGGGTGTGGTAGCACAAGCCTTTAATCCCAGCACTTGGGAGGCAGAGGCAGGTGGATCTCTGGGAGTTCAAGGCCAGCCTGGTCTACATAGTGAGTTCCAGGCCAGCTAGGAGTACAGTGAGACTCCGTCTCCAAATTAATTAATCAATTAATTGATTGATTGATTGATTGATTGATTGATTAAAATAAAATTTTGAACGGGGTGTGGTGGTGCATGCCTTTGATCCAAGCAGAAGCAGGTGGATCACAGTGAGTTCAAGGCCAGCCTGGTCTACATAATGAGTTCCAGGTCAGCTGGGACTACAGGGAGACCCTGCCACAAAAATACATACATATATATAAAATCTTTAAAAAAGCAAACAGACATGATAACATGTGCTTATAATCCGGATGTTGGGGACGTGGACACAGGAGGATCCTGAGACTCATTGACCAGGCAGTCCAGCCTAAGATAAGCTTCAGGCTAATAAGAGACTCTGTCTCAAAAGAAGTGGACAGCCTTCCTGGAGATGACACTTGAGGTTGTCCTCTGTCCTTCACATGAGCACACCCACATACCATGAGCATACACATACACACACATTAAAAAAGTATAACAAGAGTAAGGATGCCTGGCTCTGTTGCTGGTAGCGAGGGGGTAAGGGGTTCATCTGCTGTAGAGAACATCTTGGCAAAGATGTTCATCCACCCTGCAACCTGGCTTTCTGCTTCTAGGTAGACAGCCCTAAAGATGGGTTCAGATCAAAGTCTTAGGGTGTTCACTGCATCGCTGGGTACAGCAGCAAAACAGAGAAACGACCTAAACACTAGTTAAATGGGGAACTGGCAACAACTACACCATGGCTTATTCACATGATAAAATGATAAACAGAAATTAAAATGAACAAACCACAGCCATGGGTTATCAACAGGGACCCATTGTGAAAAATATATCCGGTGGAGAAGGTACAAAATGATATACATAGTATTGTTATTGTTATTTGTTACACAAATTGTAAATATACAGAAAGTACTACTGTATTATAAATATGTAAATGTATGGGGAAGATGGGAAATTATGGGCTGAAACTTGCTACAACATATGCGAACCTCAGAAAAATAAGCCAGTTACACTGCTGGGCATGATACATGCCTTTAATCCTACTACTTAAGAGGCAGAGACAGGTGAGTTCTTGAACTCTGTGAGTTCAAGGCCAGCCTGTTTATGTATAGAGTTCTAGGCCAGCCTACCACGCAGTGAGACTCTGTCTCAAAAAAACAAAACAAAACAATAAGCCAGTTTCAAAAGGACAAATTCTGTATGATGCTTCTTACATAAGGTACCTGGAGGAGTCAAGTTCATAGAGACAACAAATAGAGTGGTGGTTGCCAGGGGTAGCAGGCAGAGGGAATAGGGAGTTACTGTGCATGGAGCTAGAGTTTCAGTTGCAGAAGATAAAAAAGAATTTGGTTTGTTTTTGCTTTTTTAAGACAAGGTCTAGCCAGGCGTGGTGGTGCACGCCTGTAGTCCCAGCACTTGGGAGGCAGAGGCAGGCGGATCTCTGTGAGTTCAAGGCCAGCCTGGTCTACATAGGGAGTTCCGGGAGAGCTGGGGCTACTGGGGGCCCCGGCTTCAAAAAAACAAAAAAAAAAAAAACAAGGTCTCACCGGGCTTGGTGGCACACGCCTTTAATCCCACATTTGGGAGGCAGAGGCAGGCAGATCTCTGTGAGTTTTGAGGCCAGCCTGGTCTACATAGTGAGTTCCAGGCCAGCTAGGGCTACAAGGAGAGGGAGACCCTGTCTCAAAAATAGACCAAAAAAAAAAAAAAACGGAGACAGATTCTTGCCATGTAGCCCAGGCCGGCCTATAACTCAATGTGAAGGCTAGGCTAGCCTCAATCTTATAATCCTCCTGTTCCTGCCTTCTGAATACTGGGGTTATAGACCTGTACCACCACACTGACTTAAAAAAATGTTTTGAGGGGCTGGAGAGATGACTCTGGTTAAGAGCACTGACTGCTCTTGCAGAGGACCCAGGTTTGAATACCAACACCCACAAGGTAGCTAACAACCATCTGTAACTCCAATTCCAGACCATTTGACGTCCTCTTCTGATCTCTGTGGCATTGTATGATATGGGTGCACTTACACATGTGTAAGCAATACACATGCACATAAAATAAAGATAATAGCCGGGCATGGTGGCGTATGCCTTTAATCCCAGCACTCGGGAGGCAGAGGCAGGTGGATCTCTGTGAGTTCAAGGCCAGCCTGGTCTACATAGTGAGTTCCAGGACAGCTGGGGCTACAGGGAGACCCTGTCTCAAAAAGATCAAAAACAAAAAAACAAAAACAAAAACAAAACAACAAAAAGTGTCTGCTGGGCTGCCATGAGTTTGAGGCTTGCCTGGGCTACATGGTGAGTTTCTGTCTCAGAAAACAGAAATAAAAACCAGAAAAAAAACATTAGGGGCTGCCTAGCATTTATTCCAAATGTAAGAATAGGAAAGACAGGCTTCAGGACTGAGGAGAAAGTAAAAGCTCAAACTGCAAAGTTCAACTTCTTTCTTTTTAAACTTCAAGCTAGGCCAGAGCTTGCGATGCTCCTCCTGCCTCAGTTTCCCAAATTAATTTCCTCTGTGCGTGCATGTGTGTGTGTGTATGTGCGTGCATGTGTACAGGTGTATGTGAAGGCCAGCGGTCAACTTCTGACATTGTTCCTTAGGCACCATCCACCTTTTATTTATTTATTAATATTTTAATATTTTATTTATTACTTTTTATTTTATTTTATGTGTATGTATGTATTGCCTGCATGTAGGCAAGTGCACCCGTGTTGTGCAGTGCCCATGGAGGACAGAAGAGGCTGTCGGATCCTCTGGAACTGGAGTTACAGACAGTTGTTAGCTGCCATGTGAGTGCTGGTCTTCTGCAAGAACCACCAGCGTTCTTAACTGCTTAGCCATTTCTCTAGCCCCAACCATCCACCTTTTAAATATTTTATTTATTATTTTTAATGTGTATGAGTGTATTGCCTGCATGTATGTGAGTGTACTGTGCCATGCAATGCCGCAGAGGTCAGAAGAAGGCATCAGATACTCCTTGAACTAGAGTTAAGGACAGTTCATAGCTGCCATGTGGCTGTGCTGGGAATCAAACCCGGGTACTCTGCAAGAGCAGTCAGTGCTCTTAACCACTGAGCCATCTCTCCAGCCCCCCAAAATATAATTTTTGATGTATTTTTTTAATGCATATGAATGTTATGTTGCATGTGTGTAAGTACACCCATGTCATGCAATGCCCTCGGAGGACAGAAGACAGTGTCAGATCCCCTGGAACTGGAGTTACATATTTGGTTGTTAGCCACTATGTGGGTGCTGGACATCGAACCCAGGTCTTCAAGAAGAGCAGCCAGTGCTCTTAACTGCTGAGCCATCTCTCCAGTCCCCATCTTCTTGTTGAAACAGGGTCTCTCACCAGCCTGGAGCTAGTCAAGTAGGCTAGGCTGGCAGACCAATGAGCCCCATGGATCCTCTTATTTCTGTCTCCTCAGCTCTGAGATTACAAGCATGTGCAACCACACCTGGCTTTATTTTCACTTGGGTTCCAGGGATCAAATTCAGGTCCTCATGCGTGCACAGCAAGCACTTTACCAACTGAGTCATCTCCCCAGCCTCCAAATTAATCTCTTCTATTTGGAAAAACCTGAAGCAAAAACGGCACGGTGCTGGCATTTGTTAGTTCTGTTTGTGATGTGAGTCTCCGAACTTTCCTTATTTTCAAAGAAACTTTTAAAACAAAAAGGTTAAAAAACAATAATTTTTCTATTAGAAAGAAGAGTTCTCTGAAGTAGAATTGCCCAGAAGTAACTCCTTATATGTTTCCTCCAACCCCACCCCCCAAGTCCACTTGAGGAGCAAGGGGCTGAAGTGGAAGAGGCAAGAGCTGGCATTCTGGAAATCAAACTTGTGCTAGTCCCCATGGGAGCCCAGCAGAGCCTGGTGGAGCCAGTCAGGCGGGAGATGGTTGACAAAGGCCGACAGAAGAAGGTGCCTCTAAAAGTCTCTTCCCTGCACAAGGTCCAGAAAGCAGATGAAAAATAGTGGCCATCAAAACACACAAATGTAAACTATTAGCAGTTGGAGCAGGCAGTAGAAATTCTTCGAATCTGTTGATGACAAAATATGTTGCCTAATCTTTCCCGTTCTTTCTTTCTTTTTTTTTTCTTTCCTTTGACCTCTCTGAATGTCTCTGGAGCTCCCATGGCTACAAGCTACCACATTGCAAAATACATATTTACAGGCTCATCTAAGCCCAGCTAAATATAGGCTTTCCTTTAAAGCAACTGATGATTTGGAGAAATCTTTGCTGTGTCCCATTCCTCCCCCCAACCCTCAATCCCTCACACACACACACACACACACACACACACACAC
>NW_008342393.1:4617192-4641924 GCF_000622305.1 Nannospalax galili | reverse complement strand
CTCTTCTCTCTCTCTCCTTGTCTCTCCTCCCCGCCACACACACACACACACACACACACACACACACACACACACACACACACAAACTCTAATGCCTCCCTAGTCTCCAAGAAGCATATGAACTTTCCAAGAGTGCAAGATGGAGACTGATAGAAGAAAACTGGCGGCTAGAAAGAACAAGCAGTGGGCTGTCCCCCATCTGTGGGAGACAGGATCCCATCGTCCTTCTCCTGGCAGGTGCAATGGGAGACTTGAGACCCATCAACAAGCAGGAATGAACGTCCCTTTGGAGAGTTCAGAAGAAAGGTCACCTTCATGAATAATTCAAGGGGCTGGGGGCATAGCTAGGAGGCATAGCACTTGCCTAGCGTGCTTAAGGGCCTGGCTTCAATCCCCAGCACAGTGACAACAAAAAGGATTCCAAAAGATTTGGAGGAGCCATGGGCAGAAATGTTATATTTCAGAATTTTACATAAAGGACCTTGAAGGAAAACCAGAGGCCTTGGGTTTTCTCATGGAAACAAACTGAAAGCGGCAGACAACAGTGCTCATTGCTGCCACATCTGCCCATACTCTTCATGCGTAGGCCCCATACATGCTCCAATACAGGTGCAGTGAGGTGACAGCCTACACTCCAAGCTCCTCTGTGCTTTATGAACTCAGAACCTATTTAATACCCTCAGCAACCCCATGAAGTTGTTACAAAAGAAGAAACGCGGCAAAATCTCTGAGTTTGGAAGTGGCAGCTTGGAAGTTCTAACAAAAATGGCCTGATTTAGGGGCTGGAGGGCTGACTCAGCAATTAAGAGCACTGGCTCTTGCAGGGAACCCAAGTTCGGTTCCTAGCACTCACATGGTGGCTCACGACTGTCTGTAACTCCACTTTCAAGAGATCCAACGTCCTCTTCTGGCCTCCACAGGCATTGTGCGCATGAGTGCCCTTATATACACTCATACACATAAAATAAAAATAAATAAAAATTTAAAAAATTTTTAGTGCCCTGACTTGAAAGCTCTTGTTCTTACTCTACACAGGAAGTAGAGGGACACCCAAGATCACCCATGCTCAGAAGACATCATACATTCAAGTTAAGCATGTTAGGAATTGAGGCTTAGGGACAAAGATGACTAGCTTAAGCTCACTTAGCAAATGAGAGAACTAGGACTCAATTAGCTGGGTCTCTAAAACTGTGTAAACCACTGCTTAGCCCCTCCTGTTCCCTATGACCAGTCAGCCGAGCACCTCTAAGGCCCCCTCAGACAGTGCCACGTTAGAGTTGAGCTCTCCGGTTTGGGCACAAAACCATACCTTCCCAGAATCCCAGAACCAGCTCAAGGCCCTGGCAGATAAAGAATTGGGATGAGGGTTATTGGCCTACCATAGAATGATGGAAGGGTAGGGTCTAGAGCAGTTTCTGCTCTGATGACTGTGGCCATGGAAAAACCACTTTCACAGGCTGTCTCAAAGCCCCAGGGCTCAGAGAGTAGCCAGTCTTGGCACCTAGCCCATGCTGAGCCCAGGGTACTGAGGGCTCAGGACTTAAATCTCCTATCAGGCCCTGCCTGCCTTCAACACCATTTTCTTTACTGTTAGACCTGGTGTTTAAAGCCAGCAATCCTCCAGGCACAGTCTTAAAAGAGCACCTTCCCACAGGGCCTTCATCAGATGGGGTGTGGGAAAGCAGGGAGGGGCTTGACCTGGAGAGAGAGGATTATCTCTGCCTACAGCAGTTTCCACCACCTAGCTGTTGCTGGGAAAGCTTCCCCTTCCCCAATACTGGCTCAGCATCTCAACTGCTGGCAGCTCTCCTGCGCCTCAGTTTATCTTTTCAGAGAGTAGAAAAGATGGTGTTTGCACAAGGTCACATAGCTAAGAAGCAGTAGAGACAAGATCTGAATCCTGGGAGCCTGGATCCTGGGTCAACCTCAAGAGCCACTCCATTCTCTACACAGTGCAAAGCAATAGAGGGACCACCAAAATCCACCAGGCACCTTGGCAAGGAAATCAAGATTTCCTCCATATGAGCTTGGGGAGAAAGACAGGACAGTGCTAAATTATCCTAGGGTGCTGAGCAGGTGGGAATGGGTGAACGTTACAGCCTGAGGAATCAAAGTTTGCTTCAGACAGGCAGGGAGGGGGATGGAGGAGGTGTGACCTTGTGCCCCACCCATCTCATAGGCAGGCAGCATGGTGCCTGACTCCAGGGAAAGAGTGAAGATAAAGATAAAGAAGTTATCACTCCCTAAAAGCTTCTTCAGGAATTTCAGCTTGGGTGTTGCTCTGACGACTAGGAACCCATGAAATAATAATTCCCACTTTTTGGCCTCAGTTATCCAAGCTCCATGCTGGCTTTACTTCCTCACATCCCAAAGCCCTTAAAGGGGTTTTACTCTCGGAAATCACTGGACAAGGGAGGCCAGAGGGTACCAATCAGTCCAGTTCGCTGCCAAGGGTATTGGTGTGTGTGTGTCCCAGGGTCTCTGGGCCTGACAGCTGGTTCTCAGCCCCTCCTCCCACCTGGGCAGAAGTGTAGGCAGAGACCCCTTGGGCTAGGACCAGTTAAGATGACTCACCACAAAGGGTGTGGGAGATTCTGGGCAGAACATCCAGAGGCACCTTCCCCCAATTCACACAGGAGCTTCTGAGGACACTGCCCAAATTCCCAACTGGCAATGGGGTGAGCACTAGGGCTCCTCCCAACTGCCACAGCGGAGGCTGGGAATGTAGCTCAATTGGTGTAGGGTGCTTGCCTGCATGTAGAAAACCCAGGGACATGATAGCACAAGCCTGTAATCCCAGCACTCTGGAGGTGGAGGCAGGAGGATCAAGGTCATCCTTGACTAGTTACAGAGCTAGTTCAAGGCTAGCCTGGAATACATGAGCTCTATCCTCTCTCAAGAAACATACAAACAACAAACAAAACAATCAACCAACTGTCATAGTAGAGTGGGGTTCAAAGAAGCCTTCCAAGGGTCAGAAGCTGGGGGCGGTGGGGAGGGGGGTGCTGAATAGTTTCTTCACCCGTTGGCGCAGATCCCCTAGTAGAGAACTGGGGAGGGGAAATCTCCAAGCCCACTTAACAAATATGTCAGTGCCATCTGAAAGCCTGAGGTCTGGGTTCATTTCCGGCTCCACATGAGAACAAAAATCTTCCCTCTCCAATACACTACTCCAGGGATCCAGTCCAGTGGTTCTTGGCCCCTCCCCATCCCAATCTTCAGGGTTCCCAGGCGGCTTCCCCACGTCCCATCCCCCACGCATTGAGCCCCTTTGCACGTGCCAAGGGTTACTGTCCCATAAAACGCACACTCGGAAAACGGAGAGGTAAGAGGGCTCCCTCCGCCAGCCAGGGCAGGCCAACCAGAGACAGTGGGAGAACCGGGAGAGGAAGAGGATGGAAGGGAAGCGGGCGGGGGAGGAGGCAAAGGCTGCAGGAAGGCCTGAGATGCAGGAAGCAGCTGGGAGTTGGGGTGGGGGGGGAGGCTTTGTGCCTGAGTTGTTCCCTGGGTCCTAGTGTCCATTCTGTTCAGTAGTTCCTGAGATCTGCCAACTGGAGGAATACCTCTAGACCTAGAAGGTGGATCCTCACCCCCAAGGCCCAGGCAGCTAGGGAGAAATAAAAAACCCCAGGCCCCCTGTGCATGTGAGGAAGCGGGGATGCTCCAAGTTTTCAAGACAGAGGCACACACACACACACACACACACACACACACACACACACATACACAAACGCTCGCGCGCACGCACACTTGCACATTGTGGCCAGAATCCTTTAAATCAGAGACCCAAGTTAGAACTCTCAATGAGGAAACTTTGTCCGTAGGCCTCTAGAAATATTCCTTCCAAACCCCATCTTCCTGTTTCAGAGAAAGGAGTTCCCTGGCAGGTGATGAAGACCAGGATTCGACCCGCTTTCTACCCAGGAAAAAAAAGAGTGGGCAGGTAACAGAACACCTAGCTTCAAAGGCAGTTTTGGTAACTCCTGCCAATTTGGATGATGGAAGTCAATCTCTCTCTCTCTCTCTCTCTCTCTCTCTCTCTCTCTCTCTCTCCCAGTTCTTCATTCTTCCTCCTCCACCTCCAGCGCTGCAAGGAGTGGTGGGCCGTGGTTTTACATCGTGGAAGGAGCAAAGGTTCGCTAAGGTAGCTAAAATGCAGACTCCCGGGTCCGGCCTCTTAGATTCTCTTCTCAAAGTTTGTACCGGGCTCGAAATCTGTACTTTGACCAAGAATTTTGATGCTGACAGCCCCGAAGCTGTCTTTAGAAGACCTTTAAGGAGTCTTTAGAAGACCTTTAAGGAAATGATTCTCCGCCCCTCCCCACAGAACCCCCTCCACTTTGGGAGAGGGGAAGGGCAGCCCTGAGCCTGAGGTGGCTGTAGGGCTTGCCCTCAGGGTTAAATGAGAGTGCGCCTGTGTGGGCAGTGAAAAGCCGCAGAGGTTGGGACCGAAGAGTTGAAGAATAGCCAAGGTCCAGGGAGCAGTGGAAGGCTCTCCGCCAACTATGGACTGGAGAGGAGAGACGAAGTGGAAGGGAAGGGGAGGGCTCATAGGCTGCGGCCCCGGAAATCCGATCCCTTTAGGACCCAGAGGTGCCAGTCCCCCAGCGGCGGCGGCGAGAAGGGCAGCCTCTTGGTCTCCGGCAGCAGGAGCTCCGGTAGAGCCAGAGAAAGAGCGAGGCTCGGGGCGCGGGGGGGGAGGGAGGGGGGGGGGCGCGGCGGAGCGGCCCGGGCCGGCCGAGCAGCCACGGGCGCGGGGATGCCGGGCGCCGGGAGAGCCGAGGTCCCCGGCTGGAGTTGGGGGCGCCCGCGCAGCCAGCCCCGCTGACACCGCCTCGGACGATGTGAGCCGGCGCCGCCGCCTCTGCTTAGCGGGCTGGGCGCGCGGTCCCAGCGGCCCCGGCCGGCCTCTGCTTTTCTAATTTGGGTGGGGGCGACCGCACCAGGCCGCCCGGGCTTGCGAAGGGGGAGCTGGCTGCCTTCGACAGCTTGATTGGGGGAGGCGACCCACACAGGGCGCTCGGAGATTCCCCCCCCCCTTTTTTTTTTTTTAAACAAGGTTAACTGTTTTTTGGCAGCTTGATTTCTGGGAGACCCTAAAGAAGGCCTTTCGGGATTTCTTTCTTCGGGGGAGGGGGCGGTGGTCCTGACTTGGCCAGCCGCCTGCTGGAGGGGGGCAGCGGGGAGCTGGGGGATGCGAACCCGGCTCCCCCCACCATGATGAAGACGGAGCCTCGGGGGCCCGGGGGGCCCCTCCGGAGCGCCTCCCCGCACCGCAGCGCCTATGAAGCGGGCATCCAGGCGCTGAAGCCGCCTGACGCGCCCGGGCCCGACGAGGCACCCAAGGCGGCCCACCACAAGAAATATGGCTCCAACGTCCACCGCATCAAAAGTATGTTCCTGCAGATGGGCACCACCGCGGGGCCGCCGGGCGAGGCGGGGGGCGGGGGGGGCCAGGGCCGGGCCCCGCGGGGGGGCCCGCGCGGCGGGCGGCCGGCCCCCCCGCGGGGCCGCCGGGCGAGGCGGGGGGCGGGGGGGGCCAGGGCCGGGCCCCGCGGGGGGGCCCGCGCGGCGGGCGGCCGGCCCCCCCGCGGGGCCGCCGGGCGAGGCGGGGGGCGGGGGGGGCCAGGGCCGGGCCCCGCGGGGGGGCCCGCGCGGCGGGCGGCCGGCCCCCCCGCGGGGCCGCCGGGCGAGGCGGGGGGCGGGGGGGGCCAGGGCCGGGCCCCGCGGGGGGGCCCGCGCGGCGGGCGGCCGGCCCCCCCGCGGGGCCGCCGGGCGAGGCGGGGGGCGGGGGGGGCCAGGGCCGGGCCCCGCGGGGGGGCCCGCGCGGCGGGCGGCCGGCCCCCCCGCGGGGCCGCCGGGCGAGGCGGGGGGCGGGGGGGGCCAGGGCCGGGCCCCGCGGGGGGGCCCGCGCGGCGGGCGGCCGGCCCCCCCGCGGGGCCGCCGGGCGAGGCGGGGGGCGGGGGGGGCCAGGGCCGGGCCCCGCGGGGGGGCCCGCGCGGCGGGCGGCCGGCCCCCCCGCGGGGCCGCCGGGCGAGGCGGGGGGCGGGGGGGGCCAGGGCCGGGCCCCGCGGGGGGGCCCGCGCGGCGGGCGGCCGGCCCCCCCGCGGGGCCGCCGGGCGAGGCGGGGGGCGGGGGGGGCCAGGGCCGGGCCCCGCGGGGGGGCCCGCGCGGCGGGCGGCCGGCCCCCCCGCGGGGCCGCCGGGCGAGGCGGGGGGCGGGGGGGGCCAGGGCCGGGCCCCGCGGGGGGGCCCGCGCGGCGGGCGGCCGGCCCCCCCGCGGGGCCGCCGGGCGAGGCGGGGGGCGGGGGGGGCCAGGGCCGGGCCCCGCGGGGGGGCCCGCGCGGCGGGCGGCCGGCCCCCCCGCGGGGCCGCCGGGCGAGGCGGGGGGCGGGGGGGGCCAGGGCCGGGCCCCGCGGGGGGGCCCGCGCGGCGGGCGGCCGGCCCCCCCGCGGGGCCGCCGGGCGAGGCGGGGGGCGGGGGGGGCCAGGGCCGGGCCCCGCGGGGGGGCCCGCGCGGCGGGCGGCCGGCCCCCCCGCGGGGCCGCCGGGCGAGGCGGGGGGCGGGGGGGGCCAGGGCCGGGCCCCGCGGGGGGGCCCGCGCGGCGGGCGGCCGGCCCCCCCGCGGGGCCGCCGGGCGAGGCGGGGGGCGGGGGGGGCCAGGGCCGGGCCCCGCGGGGGGGCCCGCGCGGCGGGCGGCCGGCCCCCCCGCGGGGCCGCCGGGCGAGGCGGGGGGCGGGGGGGGCCAGGGCCGGGCCCCGCGGGGGGGCCCGCGCGGCGGGCGGCCGGCCCCCCCGCGGGGCCGCCGGGCGAGGCGGGGGGCGGGGGGGGCCAGGGCCGGGCCCCGCGGGGGGGCCCGCGCGGCGGGCGGCCGGCCCCCCCGCGGGGCCGCCGGGCGAGGCGGGGGGCGGGGGGGGCCAGGGCCGGGCCCCGCGGGGGGGCCCGCGCGGCGGGCGGCCGGCCCCCCCGCGGGGCCGCCGGGCGAGGCGGGGGGCGGGGGGGGCCAGGGCCGGGCCCCGCGGGGGGGCCCGCGCGGCGGGCGGCCGGCCCCCCCGCGGGGCCGCCGGGCGAGGCGGGGGGCGGGGGGGGCCAGGGCCGGGCCCCGCGGGGGGGCCCGCGCGGCGGGCGGCCGGCCCCCCCGCGGGGCCGCCGGGCGAGGCGGGGGGCGGGGGGGGCCAGGGCCGGGCCCCGCGGGGGGGCCCGCGCGGCGGGCGGCCGGCCCCCCCGCGGGGCCGCCGGGCGAGGCGGGGGGCGGGGGGGGCCAGGGCCGGGCCCCGCGGGGGGGCCCGCGCGGCGGGCGGCCGGCCCCCCCGCGGGGCCGCCGGGCGAGGCGGGGGGCGGGGGGGGCCAGGGCCGGGCCCCGCGGGGGGGCCCGCGCGGCGGGCGGCCGGCCCCCCCGCGGGGCCGCCGGGCGAGGCGGGGGGCGGGGGGGGCCAGGGCCGGGCCCCGCGGGGGGGCCCGCGCGGCGGGCGGCCGGCCCCCCCGCGGGGCCGCCGGGCGAGGCGGGGGGCGGGGGGGGCCAGGGCCGGGCCCCGCGGGGGGGCCCGCGCGGCGGGCGGCCGGCCCCCCCGCGGGGCCGCCGGGCGAGGCGGGGGGCGGGGGGGGCCAGGGCCGGGCCCCGCGGGGGGGCCCGCGCGGCGGGCGGCCGGCCCCCCCGCGGGGCCGCCGGGCGAGGCGGGGGGCGGGGGGGGCCAGGGCCGGGCCCCGCGGGGGGGCCCGCGCGGCGGGCGGCCGGCCCCCCCGCGGGGCCGCCGGGCGAGGCGGGGGGCGGGGGGGGCCAGGGCCGGGCCCCGCGGGGGGGCCCGCGCGGCGGGCGGCCGGCCCCCCCGCGGGGCCGCCGGGCGAGGCGGGGGGCGGGGGGGGCCAGGGCCGGGCCCCGCGGGGGGGCCCGCGCGGCGGGCGGCCGGCCCCCCCGCGGGGCCGCCGGGCGAGGCGGGGGGCGGGGGGGGCCAGGGCCGGGCCCCGCGGGGGGGCCCGCGCGGCGGGCGGCCGGCCCCCCCGCGGGGCCGCCGGGCGAGGCGGGCGGCGGCGGGGCCATGGCCGAGGCCCCGCGGGCGTCCGAGCGCGGCGTGCGCCTGTCCCTGCCGCGGGCCAGCAGCCTGAACGAGAACGTGGACCACAGCGCCCTGCTCAAGCTGGGCACCAGCGTGTCGGAGCGCGTGAGCCGTTTCGACTCCAAGCCCGCGCCCTCGGCGCAGCCCGCACCGCCGCCGCACCCGCCGTCCCGGCTGCAGGAGACGCGGAAGCTGTTCGAACGGAGCGTCCCCGCGGCCTCGGGGGGCGACAAGGAAGCCGCGGCGCGGCGGCTGCTGAGGCAGGAGCGCGCTGGCCTGCAGGACCGGAAGCTGGACGTCGTGGTGCGCTTCAACGGCAGCACCGAAGCGCTGGACAAACTGGATGCTGACGCCGTGTCGCCGACCGTCAGCCAGCTCAGTGCGGTCTTCGAAAAAGCCGACTCGAGGACCGGCCTCCATCGGGGACCTGGTCCCGCCCGGGCCGCGGGGGCGCCCCAGGTCAACTCCAAGCTAGTCAGTAAGCGGTCCCGGGTGTTCCAGCAGCCGCCGCCGCCGCCCACCTCGTCCGCGGATGCCCCGAACGAGAAGGAGCGTGGCCCTGGAGGGCAGCAGCCCCCGCAGCACCGAGTGGCTCCTGCCAGGCCGCCCCCCAAGCCCCGGGAGGTGCGCAAGATCAAGCCGGTGGAGGTGGAGGAGAGCGGGGAGTCCGAGGCCGAGTCGGTCGCTGGGGAAGTGATCCAGGCGGAGGTGATGGTTCATGCAGCCTTGGAGAACGGCAGCAGCTCGACCACCGCAGCCAGCCCCGCACCCGAGGAGCCCAAAGCCGAAGCGGTCCCCGAGGAGGAGGAGGCGGCGACGACAGTGGCGACGCCGGAGAGGGGGGTGGACAATGGCCGGGCCCCGGACGTGGCCCCTGAGGAGGTGGATGAGTCCAAGAAGGAGGACTTCTCGGAAGCGGACTTGGTGGACGTGAGCGCCTACAGTGGGCTCGGGGAGGACTCAGGGGGAAGTGCCCTGGAAGAGGACGATGAGGAAGATGAAGAGGACGGGGAGCCCCCCTATGAGCCAGAGTCTGGGTGTGTGGAGATTCCCGGGCTCTCCGAGGAAGAGGACCCGGCCCCGAGCCGGAAGATCCATTTCAGCACTGCACCTATCCAAGTGAGTGAGCCCCCTGTGCCGCCCTGCCTCGTGCATGTGGTCGCCCCCACCCCAACATCCGTGTTTGGCAGGCTGAGCCAGCCCCTGCCTACCCAGCCCCCTTCTCTGAAGTTCCCACCCTGAGGGGGGCGTGGGGGACTTCCAGCTGTTTGTCAGAGTGAGATGGTTTTCAGGTCTGGGACTGGGGAGGTGGCCTGCCAAGACCTGCCCTTGGGTTCCTTGCCTGCTGCCCCACCCAGCACCCTGCCCTGTCCCACGCCTATCCTGGGACACCTGCTCTCTTCCTCCCCCGGCATTCCTTCCTGCAGAGGCTGCCAGAGGCTGGGGCTTGGCCTTGGCCGGCCTTGAAGGAGTGTATGCATCCTCAGGATATGTCCCCACATCTGCCCTACTGTCTGGGAGAGAGAGAGAAATGGGGAGCTTGGAACACTTCCTGCTTTTTGCTGTACTGTCTCGCTCTGTGTGGGGTGAGAGAGAAGGGAGCCAGGAACTTCCCAAACAAAGACACAGGGAGTCCCTTCTTCCTTGTCAGTACCCCTGCTCCAACTTTGCAGAAGTGAAAAAAGGAAGCAGGTTGTGAGGGGGAGCTGGGCCATGGTCATGTGACTGGGGCCAGGGGAAAGGCCCAGCACCCCAGGGTCTGTGCTGGACCTGATCCTGGTGTGGGTCTGTCCCATGCCCTTCCACTCCCCACATGGAGAGGGGACTTGAGAGGTAGGCCTTCAGTAGGACCCAGAACTGGGTGGTGGAGCTAAGAGATTCCCCCAAGGTGCCTTGCAGAAACACAAGACTAAAGCCTTGGGAAGTCCCATGCTCTTCCCCACATCCTCTGGGTACCTTGAAAGAGGGTGGGGGCTTGCTCCTTTTTGGGGATCTCAGCCGCCTCATCTCCAACATCACTATTGGTGATTGGTTTGTGGGCTGTGCCAGTAGTCAGTGCTTTGAGATCTTCTCAACAGTGGTGGTGGGGAAAGGAGGCCACCCTGACTCCCAACCATCCTCCACCCTCAGCTGGTACATCCAGCTTTATTGGTCATTTCTCTCCCACCCTAGACTCTACTGTGCCCAGCCCCTGGCCTGCCCCTTGGATTTATGCAACAACAGGGACTTGGCCTAGACCCTGCCCAGCCTTGCCCTCCCCAGCCAAACCCTATGTGTTTGCTTGCAGTTTCCATGACTACTCCTAGACACTGAAGCTACCCAAGTTTCTCTCACCCTCTGGCCTCTCCCACTTCCCAGAGGGGCCTAAAAGATGAAGGGTGGCTGCCCTACTAGCCCAGCCCCCTCCTTGCCTGGGACCTGGAAGCCTTCTCCATCCCCTTTTTCCTCAGAAGGCAGTGGGATCTCCAAAGAAAAGGAGGCTGTGGTGTTCCTGGGAGGATGTCAGGGGTCCTTGATACACTCACAAGCTCTCTTGAGTAGTCCCATGCTTCAGGGAGGGAGTGTGGTCTGGGCC
This sequence comes from Nannospalax galili, assembly GCF_000622305.1. Lineage (NCBI taxonomy): Eukaryota > Metazoa > Chordata > Mammalia > Rodentia > Spalacidae > Nannospalax > Nannospalax galili. The sequence goes on along the minus strand of NW_008342393.1, from coordinate 4,631,297 downwards.
TCTGTCTTTATCTTATCCTGATTTTTTTGGTAAAAAATAGCACATGATTTGGAGCAGTGCTCCGGACTCCCTGGTGACTGACTCTGAAGCTGGCTGCCTGCATGAGAGCCAAGGCTGTGGGGAGGCTCTGAATATCTGACTTTTGGCCTTGCTGGGGCTTTCCTCCTCCCCACCCTGGCTCAGGGCCCTGGGCTTCTCCCTGCCCCACTGCTGCATTGGTTCAGAATCCAGGATTCTCTGCCCCTCCATGACCTAATTATCGGCACTTATGGAGGTAGAGGTGTCGGCTAAGGGTGAAGAACCCAGTTCCAGACTGTCAACCCAGGAGGTAGGGCTGAGCCCAAGTTCTGATAGGAAGAAAGACAAGGAGTCTGAGGCCTTCGGGGCCTGAGGCCTGGGATCCTACAAGGTAGGATGGGAAAGGTGAACAGGAAAGACAGAGTCCAGATCAGGCCTCCAGGGTGTTTTGGAGGTCATAATGGAGTATGAGTGGTTAGAAGAGAGGGGTTGATTAGCTAGGAGAGGGATGAGTGACTGTCTTCTAGGCACAGAGTAAGGATAGACACCTCAGATGAAGAAGGGGGCCACGGCCACTTTGCTGATCCTGACTTAAGCCAACCCTTGTCCCAAGGCTTGGGACACCTTTGTAGTGGGGACAAAGTCATTGGTAACTACCCACTATAGCCCAGCTAAGTTTGGTGCCATCCTGACCTGCCACTGGCTAACCAACTCTTTGTGACCTTTAGCAGTGGATTGATTATATGTGGAATAGGGACCTTGTTGCTTCAAGGGGCTGGAACCACTGGCCAGATGTTAGAGAACAGTCCACTGGTCACTGTACAGTAGCTGGTACAGCATGAAGGACCTGAGCCCAAGTGTCTCTGACACTGTGTAGTTAAGTCTATTAAGCTAGGTGAATGTATAGATCCTGACTGCTTCTGGCTGGTCCTATAAGCACCCACTCCCCATCCCACCATAACAGTGAACCTTTGAGCTGGGGGGTTGAGGTTTGGGGTGGCATAAAGCAAGCCCTGAGCAAAGCTGGAACATAGACATGCTCCTGCCTATCAGGGTGCCCATGGGCTTGCTTCTGGAACAGGGAGGTTCTGGAAGGGGCCTTGTGGGGAGACAGTGCCCAACTCTACCGCCTCAGGATTCAGGTCCGGCCATCTGATAGAGCTGTACCCACCTCACCCCTCTTGCCCCACATGTCTCCAAGTGATGCCATCCTGTCACAGCTAACTGTGAAGCCAAATAAGTCATGGTCCCCCAAATGGTGCTCATTAACTGCCCTGGCGATGCCCTGTCTGGAGCCAGCATCAGGCACTCTGCAGAGCCCTGTCCCACCTCCCCTAGTCCTGTGAAGAGAGAGACTGCCACTGCCCAAAGATCCTTAGGTCAGTTCCTGTGAGAGGGCCATAGGGGCTCAGCTTTCACTCCTGCCATCTGAGGCCCACCTGAGGGTGGGTTCTTCCCTTCTCCATAGGGCTAGAGAGGATCCTCTCTGCTTCCTCCCCTCCCCCAATGGTTGTCCACTTCGGCTGCAGGGCAGAGGAGAGTCCTGGTGCCTCTGCTTCCCCCCTTACCTACCCCCCTCTCCATCTGACATCATCCAGTGTCTTCTCCATCCTTCCTCCCTTCCTCCTGCTCAGCCTGTTCTTCCTCTGTGTAGGACCCTTGGCTGTCTGGCTCTTGGGTTCTGTCTCTCACAGAGAGACACCCCTGGTGTTGGGGTTCCCAGACCTGGCAGTTGCCCCAGGAGTATTCATCCATTCCCACACAGACTATGCTATATGGAGTGGATCTGACAAGACCTGGTGCCTTTTGCTTTCCTGTTCCAGAGCTCCAGAACCAGGAAGAGCTGGATTCCTTATAGAATTGGTGTAGGAGAAGGGCCTCTAGCAGGAGGGGAAGTAGGCCCTCAGCAGGCTCAACTGTTCCCCAGGGCCGCCTCCTGTCAGTTCTGCCCTCATTCTCCCATGGGTCTCTGACAAGCTGCTCCTCCCCAGGTGTTCAGCACCTACTCCAATGAGGACTACGACCGGCGCAATGAGGATGTGGATCCTATGGCGGCCTCTGCAGAATATGAACTAGAGAAGCGTGTGGAAAGGTTGGAGCTATTTCCTGTGGAGCTGGAGAAGGGTGAGAGGCCAGACCAAGGAGCACACTGGGCACACTAGCACTGTGGTGCTAGCTTCTGCCTTACACACTTGTGGATACCTACTGATATGGTAGACTTCTCTGACTCTGGTCCTTGCTGGCCTTTTTTGGCCTTTCTGGTCAGTGCTCCTAGCCATTGGTGTCTCCAGTCCAGTCTCAGTGTACTGCCATGGAACTCTGTTTGGTCATTTGGTGAACACATCTCCCAAGTACTATGTGCCTGGTCCTGAGCTCAGTTTGAAGTACAAGGACAGGTAGAACCAGGCTTCTGAGAGGCAGCTCCTCAAGGAGACTGACAAGGAAGTGGACATGGTGGACAGTCCCTCTGTGTCCTTATGTGCCGTCATATGTGCTGAGAGGGCAAGGAGGCTGCTATTAGTGCATTTGACAGCACCTGGCCATTCTGGAAGGCTCCCAAGGAAGTGATACCTCAGTTGGGAGCTAAAGAGGAGACATTTGGAAAGTATGGGATAAAGGAGAGAGGTGCAGCCTTTTCATGGCCAGCACAGGAGGAGTTTGACCAGGATGGCATGGACTATGATGAGGGATAGACCATGGTGAGGGCATAGTCATTTCTGAGAGGGATTGGGAGCCATTGCAAGGCATGGGAAAGCTATTTTAAAGGATCACAGTGGGATGGGTACAGGGAGAGGTCACAGTGAATGAAGGACCCTATTGTAAGGCCAAGGCAATGGCAGAGTAGAGGTGGATGCACTGGTTAGGGACAGTTAACAGGGCCTACTGGTTCCTTGAGTTGGTAGAGCCTGGGATGGGGAAGGAAGAATCTCATTGCTTCCCAGACCTGGTAGCTGGTAGGTGGGGGTACCAGTCAATAGTCAGTGAAACTCTGGGCATAGAAAAGACTAGGGGAGGGGGGGGATTAAGGCTTAGGGGTAAGTTCTTTTACAGCCACCATCCCAGCCACACACTCTTATCTTCATACACTATAGTTGGCCACACCCCAACTACCAGAACACACCCTGCTTGCCTATCAGCTCATTGGCTGGGTCAAAGGTCAGGGAGTAACCTAAGAACCATCTGAGTTGGCCTGGCAAAGGGCTATGTTCCTTCCCTCATAGGATGTTCCCTAAGCTTGGGGATGGTTCCTGAAGCAGAGCTGCTCTTTGGGGTGGGTTCAGGATGAAGGATTCCCTGCTATGGTGTCTCCCCTTCTGCCCCACAGACTCTGAGGGCCTGGGCATCAGCATCATCGGCATGGGAGCTGGAGCCGACATGGGCCTGGAGAAGCTGGGCATCTTTGTCAAGACTGTGACTGAGGGTGGTGCAGCCCATCGGGATGGCAGGTACTACTCCTCCCCCTCTACCCTGCTCAGTTTCCTCTACCAGCCATCATCTGGGGGGGTAGCCTCTGGATGGCTCCTGGAAGACCTGTGTGTGCTCTGTGTATCTTTGGATGTTCAAGGAACGCCACTGTGCAGGTGCTATGCTAGGCTTTGGGGTGACAGCCATAAACAGATGGAAGCCCTCCCCAAGGCGCTTAATATTCTAGGGGGAGGAGTGTGAAGCTAGGCTGTACCTAGTACGGTGTGTACTGGCCTAGGGCGTTTGTTGGCTCTGGGAAGAACACAGCCTGCATGTCTGGAATAAGGCTGAGCATTTCTTTTCTTTAACAAATACTAAGGGCCTGGCTTGCATTGGGCTGGTGACAAGCCCTAGCAATTTGGGGGGGGGGGGGGGCTTGTCTTCAGGAATCAGGCAGTGGTAAGGTAGACAGATACCAGGTGGAACAAACAAAAACTGACCAAATGGAGGAAAAATATATGAAGCCACAAAGTAGGAGGGTCTGACTACTCTGATAGGGAGGAAGTAATGTTAAGTAATGTTGGAATTAAGAGCTAAAGGCCTATAACTGTATTAATTCAACTGTGAACCTAAAATTTTACAACCAATTTTGAAAGAGATGCATCTTTGCGCTGGAAATTGATATTGAATATGTTAATGCTGTAATGAAATGCTGCTTCTAATCATGTGGTTAAATAAATAATTTAAAAAAAAAAAAAAGGAGCCAAAGGCCAAGCAGGGACCAAGCCAATGCAAGGGATTCCTTCACCCCACAGTCTCATGCACACAAGGCAAGCACTCTGCCAATTGAGCTATATCCCCAGCCTGAGTGCAAGGGGTTCTAAGAAGTCCAGAGTCAAAGGCAGTAATACAGCTAGCCAGGGGTCCAGGTGTGGATAGGACTAGGCTAGTTGTGGCCCTGTTCTGGAGCTGGGGTTGCTCATTGTCTGTGCATAGATATGTGCCTGTGTGAAACATCTATGACCAGAGGAGGGTTGTGTTCTGTGAGTTGAGAGGGATCATGGAGGGCACTGGAGCTCTGGGTGTCTGTGTCCCCTCTACCAGCTGTTCCTCTATGTGTGTTGCAGAGGGAGGAAGTGAGAAATGCTGTAGGGCTTCCCTCAGGAAGACTGAGAGGTTGACACCCACATTCCTTCCATGTAACAGATGTGAGTGGGTCTGGGTCAGTAAGGGCTGGGTTACTGTGGGGTCATGTTGTTGGAGGCATTGGCCCAATTCAGGGAACTCTTTCCTGCTATGGTCCAGATGGCATGGAGTCAACAAGAACAAAGAATGGTATCCACTTTCTTATACTTCTTTCCCTTTCTTTCTAGACTCTTGTTCACTGTCACCTGTTGATTGGGGGAGTGTGAGCATGAATGAGTGTGTCCATGGCCTAGTATCCACATGAGGGTTCAGACTGTAATTTTACATCGGGCATTATCTCCATTTCTGCTTGAAGCCTTGAGAAGCCCAGGACCTCCCAGGAGGTTGGAATGGAGAAAGGAGGTGCCCAAGGCTGCCCTCAGCTCCTGCATCCCCTCCCAGGCTAGCCTAGACCACCCCATCTTCCTCTTTCATGTTGAAGGCCAGGGCTTCAGGAGCCACAGCTGGAATGTGTTGGGGTTTCAACTCTGTGGTTATGGGTTGGTATGTGAGCACAAGCGGGCACTGCTTGGGTCTTAGACATTTGGGAGGACCTTGGGGCTGGGGGACTTAGGTCTGGGCTGGAGTGCCATGTAAGAGGGTGGTAGCACATGTGTACATGTACAAATGAGCTCTTAATATGTCATATCACCCTGTTAAATGTGACAGAGAAGGAAACAAAGAGTGTGATCATCACAGGAAGTATGCCTACCACCTTTCCTAGTTCTGGATACCTGTGTCTTGTGTTGCCTGCCTCTCCCTGTCCTTACTTCTTTTATGCTGGGTCCCTGTGGGAACTGAGCCTTAGTTTCCAATGGGAAGAGTCCACTGCTACCCCAGCTCTCCTGTTCCTCTCATGACCCCTTAACAAAAGTTACTTCTTCCAGGATCCAAGTGAATGATCTACTAGTGGAGGTGGATGGAACAAGTCTGGTGGGAGTAACCCAGAGCTTCGCAGCCTCTGTGCTCAGGAACACCAAGGGCCGAGTGCGGTAAGAGCCAGGAATGGGAATAGGCAGGAAGCCAGTCCTCAAGGCCACCAGCTACCTGCCTGAGGGAATTGCTGTACCCACAGCTCCTGCCCCAGACCTGCCTTCCTATCCCCAGCTCCCTGGCTACTTCTGGCCACCAGAACTCATGACCTTCCATGTTGTCCTCTTGGGCTATTCTTCTCTGCTCCTGTCTCTGGCTCACTCATTGAAGAGCCAAGCTGTGCAGGGTAACTGCCAACCAGACTAAGTTCCACCATCTTGAACTTCATCTTCCCTCCTGGCCCACCCCATGGCATGCTGAAAGACTGCTCTGTTGGACCCTAAAAACTCAGGGTGTTGAAAAGCCTGTGTGTATTCCACCTCTGGCAAGACAATCGAGGATCACTCCCTGCCCCCTCCAAGAGGGGCACTGCCCCCAGGAAAGGGTGGTGAAGAGAAACAGGATGTGGGTGGCCAGGGGGAGGAGGAGCTGGTGCCTGGAAGTTCTACTATTTCCTCTCCATCCTAATCTCCAGTTGCCATCATCCTGCCCCTTCCTGAAACGTAGGGCTTGGAGCATACCCAAGATACACCTCCCCAGTCTGTCCCTCACCCTCCTCCAGGATGGGTCATTTTAGCCATCCCCTACCTTGTTTTTTTTTTTCTCTCTTATGGTGGGAAAAGCTCCTGTGGTGGCAGCCCCTTAGCTCATGTACCCTGCATGTCAGCCCAAAGTTTAGTTGACATCCCCTCCCCAAAGCTGGCCAGGAGGACTAGCAGGTCTTCCCGCCTCTCCTGGTAGGCAGCCTGGTGAGGGCCCCATCTCTCACATTGATTATTAATACCACAACCTCTGGACTCAGCCTCTCAGTTCATCTCCCCTGGGAGGGCCTGGGTTTGGAGTCGGGGAACACCAGCAGGGAGGACAGTGGCATTCCCAGCTGCAGACAGGCTGGGATGACGCCGGGCTAGCAGATGACTCTGGCGCCCTGCAGGTTCATGATTGGCCGGGAGCGGCCTGGAGAACAGAGTGAAGTGGCCCAGCTAATTCAGCAGACCTTGGAGCAGGAACGATGGCAGCGGGAGATGATGGAGCAGAGATATGCCCAGTATGGGGAGGATGATGAGGAGGTAGGAACTCTGCATGATTGCCCTCTAGTCATTAGATGAGCAGTGCAGCTCTTTGCCTCAGCCACTTGCCCAGGCCTGGTAAAGAAGCCCAAACCCCAGAGGGGCTAATGGTCTGAGAGAAAAGTAGGTCCTTCCCTCAGAAAACCCCTGTCCTAGTTTGCCTTCAGTTGCTGTGACAAAACACTCTGACCAATACCAAGTTTGGGAGGAAAGGGTTTATTTGGCTTATATCTCCCAGGTCATAGTTCATCACTGAGGGAGCCCAAGGTAGGAACTCAGGGCAGGAACCTGAGGCAGGAGCTGAAACACAGGCCATGGAGGAATGCTGCTTACTAGCTTGCTCCTCTGGCCCAAGTTCAACCTGCTTTCTTATACAATGCAGGCCCACCTGCCCAGGGGTGGCACCACACACAGTGAGCTGGGCCTTCCCACATCACTCATAAATCAAGAAAATGCCCCACAGACATGACCACAGGCCAGTCCAATAGAGGCAATTCCCCAGTTGAGGCTCCCTCTACCCAAGTGTGTCAAGTTGACAACTAAAGCCAATTAGCACAACCCCTAATGAAATGGAGAAGTCATACCGTCTCTTTTCAGAGGGTCTTCCTGTAACTAGAAGGTACTGTAACTAAAGCAGAGTACCCTGAGTTCTACTCTCAGGGGTATAGTCTCTAACCTAGGAAACCTAATCTCAGAAGGAAGACAGATTCTCAGGGAGGCTAAGTTACTGGGGGAGCAGTGCAGGCAGTTTCTTCAGAGTCTTTCAGGGGACCTACCCTTGTCTGGGATACTCCCCTGGCTGTTCCCAGTCTGACCTGGGCATGCTGCTGCTGGTCTCATACCTGGCAGCAGGGTGCTGAGTGAGCTGGAGTAGATGGGTCCACACCACCTGTCTCCTTCCACAGACTGGAGAGTATGCCACTGATGAGGATGAAGAACTGAGCCCCACATTCCCAGGGGGTGAAATGGCCATCGAGGTGTTTGAGCTAGCAGAGAACGAGGATGCCCTGTCCCCTGTGGAGATGGAGCCTGAAAAACTGGTGCACAAATTCAAGGAGGTGGGAAGAGGGGCCCTGGGGTGCGGGCGTGAAGGCAGGTGGGTAGCTGGCCCCCAGAAACTAAGTGCCACCCTATGTCCACAGCTCCAGATCAAGCACGCTGTGACTGAGGCTGAGATCCAGCAGCTTAAGCGGAAGGTGAGGGTGTGCATGCACATGTGCATGTGTGTCCACATGAGCATGTTGAAGAACTGGGCTGAGGGCTGGAGGCTCCCCCCACCTCATACCAGCACCCTTGACCCTCAACATTCCACCAGAGGCACAAGCACCCACAGACTAGGCTGCTGTGAGGCCAGAGATAGCAGAATTAAGGGCCCAAGCTGTGGCCCATCTGTTGCTCTATTCACTCATTGGGTCTTCATCCCCTCATATGTAAGGTAGAATAAAAGTACTGCCAATATAGAGCTATGTAGGTGAGAGGCCAGTGCAGTGATCCATGGAAAGCCTCAGCATAGTGCCTGACACAAGGTAGGTGCTAAATCAAAAGTCAAGATGTCAGTGATTTCTCAGAGACACACCAAGTCCCGCTTTTGTTGTCTGTACTGTCCTATACACATCCTCTGCACAGGCCTAGGGATAGGCACAGAGTGTACAGGGGCGCACATAATGACACATGTCAGCCTGGATCCATAGACCCACTTATCCAGATACCTTGGCACCCCCTCTCCGCACAGATATGATCATTAGATACCCATGATTGATTTCCCAGGGGTGTCAGCATGAGTAAATAGACCTACTCTGAGGTCATGGAGACATGTGAGCATGACCACCATTCAGGCCACCTGGCCTAGGAAGTGTCAAAACATGAACATTCTCATCTGGGCAAGCAATATGCACATGCTGGTGCTGAGAGCACCAGCTGGTGACTACGTATGTATACCAGATGCTTATGAGCACACTGGGTACCCACACGCTCCAGGCATGTAGACACACAGCCTATTGAAAGAGTCCCAATTCCCACCTGGTATCCAGTGTGGTAAGAAAGGGATCTCCAGGGGCCATGCAGATTTGGTGCTCTTAGGGTATGTGTGTTCTCTTCACACATTTGGGTGGTGGAGGGTGGGGGCAGCTGGTGGTGGTTGGATCAGAACAAGGAGTTTGGAGCCTAGCCTTGGGAGGAGGCCTGCCAGGCTATGGCAGCTGTTCTTATGGGGGAGAGGTGGGAAGTTCGCTGAACTGTGGGATAGCTGAGACTGGCATTGTGTAGATCCCACCCCTCCAAGGACTATAGCCCTGGTCTTACGGACATGGAGCTGTGGCCCATGGGGTTTTTTGGAAGTTCAGTGCCTTGGAAGTGGGAGGACTTGAGGATAAGCAGGACTTGGATATAGGCAAACTGGTTAGAGGTCTAGGCCATGCCTGTCAGGGTGAGCCAAAGTACAGGCCAACAGTAAAGGAAGAGAGGCAAGCATTTGTGGGGGTGAAGTAGCAGGCTGTGTTCCTGAGTATTTGCATGGGTTGAAGCAAAGGTTAAATCACCCGTCTCCTCAAGCCCAGAAAGGAAAGGGGCAGTTAATTAGCAGACATCTAAGGTACATTCTAGATATTCAGCTCTGCTCCAGTCACAACGATGAGCAAAAGCAGAGTTGTTCCTTGTCCTTGTGAGTCTCAGAGTCTGTACACCAGTGACTGTGTTGTTACAACCTGACAGGGGTCTGTAGGAGAAGGGTTGCTGAGCCCCTAGAGCAGGAAGAACTCCCCCCAGCTGTGGGGCAGGTATAGGGGCTATGCTCCTGGAGTCCCAGCAGGCTTCTCTGGGGAAGTGATACAGGGTAACTGCCCAAAGAAGAGTAGATGGGGCATTCCTAGCAGGAGGAACAGCATCTGTGAAGGCCCTGTGGCAATTCTGAGTGCCTGTGTGTCTGGACACAGAGAGCAAGGAGTGTTTGCAGCAAGCTGGGTGGCAGGGCCACCAGGGTCTGGAGAATGAGTCCTGGGATGGATGTGTGACAGTGGTGCCTTCCAACAGGCAAGCAAGTCAGGAAAGCAGGCCTTTTGGTTTGTGCAGGTTGCAAGGAAGGCCTGTTTGGGACATGGTGACTGAGATACTGGGAGGTGGGGTTGGCACTTGGGATTTGGAATTCTGTGCATAAAGGTGGTGTGGGAGGTAGGGCTGTGCCCTGGGGAATGGTAAGGAGAGAACCTAAGGATCCAAACAGCTATATCAGGAATGGACATCTGGGAGCTGGAGAGGGGCTAGATTGTTCATGGGTCCTCAGAGGCAAGGACTGGTCAGCAGGCTGTGGTTTGCAGGGGAGTGCAGAGTGGTGGTGTCTTGTCTTTTACTTCTACCATCTCACTAGCCCTTGAGACTAGAGGCAGGTATCATTCTTATCTGGATGAGGCAGAAGTTGCTAATCAGTGACTCACGGGGCTTACTGCCTCCTTGGGAAAGCTCTAAGGCTCGGTCTCAGAGAATTAGTAGTTGGAGGCCAATAGCCTTCATATTTGCAGGAATCCCTGGAGACTGTGTCCCCAGGGCTCCTTGTGCCCACCAACCCAGGACTGCTCTTTCCTCACAGCTGCAGAGCCTGGAGCAGGAAAAGGGGCGCTGGCGGGTAGAGAAGGCCCAACTGGAACAGAGTGTGGAAGAGAACAAGGAGCGCATGGAAAAGCTGGAAGGCTACTGGGGTGAGGCCCAGAGCCTGTGCCAGGCTGTGGATGAGCACCTTCGGGAAACTCAGGCTCAGTACCAGGCCCTGGAACGCAAGTACAGCAAGGCCAAGCGCCTCATCAAGGACTATCAGCAGAAGTACGTGGTGGCAGGGATTATGGGTCCTGGGCCCAGTGGGCTGGAGAGGGCTTCAGTGGTATTCCCCCCAGCCCTCCCCCAGCTGAGTAGGTCGACAAGGCACACAAAAGTTGGAGGGCCCCATAGTGAGGTATCTGGGCTGGAATGGCTGGGTATCAGAAGCAGCACAAGGCCCAGAGGCCTTGGGAAAACCTGCCAGTCCCTGAACTGAAGCCATAACACACACCCTAACCCACCGTCTGTTCCCTGTCTCCAGGGAGATTGAGTTTCTGAAAAAGGAGACTGCTCAGCGTCGGGTTCTGGAGGAGTCAGAGCTGGCTAGGAAGGAAGAAATGGACAAGCTTCTGGACAAGGTAGGTCCTAGAATGCCCTGGGGCAGGACCCTATAGAGGGTGCAGCACAGAAGCCTGCATCTAGCACTCACCCTAGGATCTTTGGGGAGGATTGTGCTGCTTGCTGAAAGCTCAGGGTCATTGCCTCATGAGAAGGCAGGATCCATGCCCAGTGGCCAGGCCTGATTCCCCCGCCTCCATCCCCCACTACATCACCAACACTACTTTGTTTTCCAGATCTCAGAACTGGAAGGAAACCTGCAAACACTGAGAAATTCCAATTCTACTTAACAGGAATCACTCCTTAACCGGACAATAATAGTCCCTTCCCGTTATCCTCACCCTCCTGTCCTCAATACCCCATCCTACCCCTACCAGCCTGGGGACAGGTGCCCCAACTCTCCCCACTCCTCCACCCCACCTCCCCCAGCTTCAGGGACCAGAGGGCCCATATCACAGGCCTCTTTAAGGTGGCCCGGGCAGACAGTGGTGGCTGGAAGGGTGGCCTCCTCATCCCATGGGGCTGAGGCACAGAGGCCTTAGGGAAGCCGAGAACTGGCCTGGGTGTGGATGGACACAAGGACCTGCAGACCAAACTGCCAGACTTTACAACCTCCAGCCTTTGTCTCTGGACCGGAGTGGAGCTGGGACTCTCCCAGCATCTCATCACCTGGAGGCTGCTCCCTGCCTGCAGGGCTCCACCGGCCCCTGGACCTCTTGACTTGAGAGTCTACCTTCTTGGCCCTTTTCTCTTTCCTATCATTGTCCTGTCTGTTTCATTCTGACCTCCTGCTTGGAGGGGTTGCCTCAACACCTCCCATTCCTGCTCTGAATCCCAGGAGGGATAGAGCCCACCCTTGAGCCGGAGGCTGGCCCTGCACTGACTTCTCATGTATCCTTGGGGGCGGCGGGGAGAGTGGGAATAGGAAAAAGGGAGAGTCCAGAACACCTGGTGGCCAGCTCCTCTTTCCTAGAAAGGGCAACAGCCCTCAACTTCTCCTTGTGCCTCCCCTCTCCCAGGTGCCAAATAGCCATAGACTCTTCCTGGAACCATCCTGCAGCCACTCTGGGGTTCAGGTTTCCTTGGCTAAGCCTGGGAATGCCAGGAGGGAGGGAGGTCAGTATAGGTGGTACACCTGCACTGCAGAGCTCTCACTTGAGAGCTAGGCCCTGCTAGGGCCACACCTGGAAGCCTTGTACTAACAGAGACAGCCTCCCCCCCGCTTCCCCCAACTATTTTCCACTGTTTTCACTGGAGGGCAAAATTTTATTACTCATCTTTTTGGAGACCAGGGCTGCATGCAAGCAGCCCGCTTTCTAAGTGAAATTGACTCTGTTTACCCACTTTAACCCCAAATTGGGGCTTGGACCAAGGGAGGTGAGACCCCCCTCAGGTACCCTCCCCTTTCAAAATCCATCTCATTTTGCCATTTCCTTGTACCGGTTCCTAAGTCTGGGTTTCTGTTCATTTTTTAAAAAACAACCCTGTTCCATCGGTTTTGGCTTTTCCTAGTCCCCTGTAAATAGACCATACACATCGATCAGTATTTCTTGCCCTTCCCTTCTGCCCCCTCCCAACCCCCAGACGTGCCCCGACAGCCCCAAAAGAGCTGGCTGTCACAGTGCCCAACCCCTGTACTTCACCCCCAGCAGATGGAGGGGGGGCAGGGCCTCGATGTGCTTTGGTCTCTGCTGGCAGCATCTCTGCCCCACCTTGGAGGACCCCGTCTCTGTATATAATATATATATATATATGTACGTATTGTTCCTGGTTTTGTACGGACCATGCCCTCTGTCAGGTCGTCCCCATAAAAGCAGCCCCCAGAGCCTCACTGCCTGGTTTCTTGATGCGCTGGAGTGTGGGGAGGGTCAGGGATATCAGGTGGTCCCCCCCTTCCCCAATTTTGCCTGGGACTCTGAGATCTTTGTTAGTTCCCTGGTCACAGCATACTCACTTGCCACCATTGCCCAGTTTTCATAGTGTTTCTAGACAGTTCCTTCAGCTCATAGCAATCTTTTGGCAAGGTATTTAGATGAAGCCAGAGAATGGACTGAATACAGCAAAAGTGACTTCCCTGAGAGACTTTAGGGGCCCTGTATGAGGTATCAGGAGGACCAAAGTTTTCTTGGGGTGACCTGGGAGATGATCTCTCAGAGCATTGTTGCCCCAGGGTCCAAGAGACTGTTTGGCTGCCCCAAGCTGGCCTGAGAGGCCCCAGATAGTCCTAGCACCCCCGACTCAGAGCCATCAGGTTTAGTTGCTGCCCCATTAGCTCCAGTTCCAGGGACAAATTTTGGTGAGTCCCACAGGTAAACATAGACTTGTACATTCATAGCACAGCCTTTCCTTGAACCGGTACTGGGCATTAAGTCCTATCTTTGAGCCCAAATAGATTCTTACCTTCCCTTCTCCTTGCTTTAAGGAACAGAAGTCCCAATCTCAGGGCTCTGGTGACACCAGAGACAAGTGGTCTCTATGAGAACTCCGACAGTTCCTGAGCCAGCCACTCTTGTAGGTGGCTCTGTTAAAGAACCTGTTTTATGTCAAGCCAAAGTGTGGCTTCCCAGTAACTACCTTCACAACTGGGTTCTGCACCTCAAGGCCATGTAAGCCCTGTCCAACCCTGCTACCTACCTGAGAATCGCCTGGAAACTTAACAATGGTGACCATGCCTCTCAGGGCATCTCACAGCAGATCATCCTTGCTTGGGATATTGGAAGCCCTGGAAATATTGAAGATAGTAGATCCAGGTAATTCCATGATCACAGAGCCCCAAAACAGGTCTCAGGTCATTATACCTAGGTTAGAAGTCCCTGAGCCACAAAGTCACAGTCCCTGCTCAAGAAACCTTGGTAAGAAATGACTGAAGCTTCCTGGGTAGGGAAATGGATATGAGGGTTGTGGTGATAACTTCTGGTCTGACAGGCCAAATGTTTAGTGGGAGTCCCCTATCAGTCCCATGTATTAGGTGAGGAAGGAACCTTACCTAGATGTGCCAAGGGTTTAGGTCAAATAGCACTTCATTTTTAAGCCTGTGTGTATCCTATGGCTGGATATGTTGTGTATGGCTTCATTGGGAGTTTCTTAGGCCTGAGATGTGATTTGCCCATGAAATATGTCCATATTTGGGGCTGTCATGTGTCTATGGTCATACTGAGGCTTGTAACCTTACCTCCCCCACTCCTATCCCATCCATTACCATCATCTGCCCAGTTATGGGAGCTTGAGCAAGTCTGCCACAACTCTAGATTT
>NW_008342393.1:4578473-4617024 GCF_000622305.1 Nannospalax galili | reverse complement strand
GTGTGTGTGTGTGTGTGTGTGTGTGTGTGTGTGTGTGTGTGTTGGGGGGTTCCCAACCTTAGGTCTGAATAGGACAGGAGCCTTTGGAGGTCCTGTGGCCTACCTAGTATCCTTTCACAGAATGTCTGGTCCAACACTGACCTTACATCCCATTATCCCCAACCACTTGGGATCTAATCAATCTCCCCATTCTAGCCCTCCACCTAGATCTCAGGAGATGCCTGCAAACCATGTCCTCTTTAAAAACCTCAGACACTGGGGTCCATTCCAGCACCAGGAAAAAAGAAACCCTCTCATAGGCTGTCCCCAGAGACCTCACCTCCTCCACAGGTACCTACAGTCTAACCAGCACTCATGGTTTTCAGCAATTCTAAAGACACCTGGGGCTCCCCCAGCTCTGGGATGCTCCGAACCCCCTCACTACTATCCTCACTCAGTTTTATCGAACTCCTGGCTCAATATGCCACTGCCCACAGGTCCTTGGCAGCCTTTAGTTCCCATGAGCCATCGGGAGCTCTCTGCCTCTCCAGACCCCACACCTCTCTAAGCATTGGACCTTCTCCAGCATTACCACTTACTCCTGAACACTTTCCTTTTAAGTCTCTGGTCTGTGCAAAATAGGGGGTAACAGGAACTCATACTGCACAGGTTTATTGTGAGGGTGATGTTAAATAATATGAGAAGCACACCCAAGCCTTGCTGCTCGGTAGCTAGCTGAAGCTGATTACATGATTCCCCTTGACTGGCCTGCCATCTCCAGTTCACCAGGTCTAAGGCTGAGCTCATCCACCCTACTGTTTATCCCCAGCTGCTCCAGCACTGCCAGGTCCCCAGCCAAGACCCACAGGCATCCTAGACTCCTCCTTCTCCCTCAGTTCTTTGTCCAGCCAGCCCCAAATCTGTGTCCAGTTCTACAGCCAGAATAGCGCTCAGCTTGATCTTTATAATCTTCATGTCCACTACTGTCATCTTTCAACAGCTTCCTGAGGCAGTGCCAGCCTTCAGGCTGCTCTCTGCAGTCTGTTGTTTCCATTGGGGAGCCCAAGGGGTCTTCCTAAAATGCATATCGGAGCCCTTCCCTCCTGGGTTAACTTTTTTTTTTTTTTTTTTTTTTTTTTTTTTTGTAGTAGGATGAACTGCCAGCCTCTCCAGCCTCAACTCACCTTCCCCTCTTGTTTATGCCCCCCATAATCCCCACGTTCTTCCCTAGCCTGAGCTGCAAAAGGCCACACGTCATCTTTAGGAACATACCCCCCCGCCCGGTCCCCTGCGCCAGTGGCTTGAGTGCACCCCCCTCCTTAAGTTGAAGTGTCCTCTGAACGGGGGTCCATAGCCCCTGAGGGTTGGGAGAGACTCTGCACTTGGCTGTGCCCTGACTGCATCAATCCCCGGGGGTCCTGTTCACCGTGGGACCCTTTAGCCTCAGCGCCCAAGCTGGCTAAGTGTAGGATGGATGGATGGATGGATAGTTGGGTGGATGGTGGATGGGTGAATGAATGAATGAACGAGGAACCCTCACAGACCCTGCAGACGAGGCGGAAGCCCCGTGGATCCCTAGTCGGGACCGCCTCCCTGATCGCTTTCCCCGCCACTCGCCAGGTCCCCGCGCAGACTCCTTTGCGCTGCGTCTCCCACCGTCCGAGAAGTAGCGGCAACTGGGATCCCCAGCCCTGCCGTGGCGCCAGCTGCCTCACCCCTGCCGTCCTCCTCCTCTTCCTCCTTCTCCTCCTCCTCCCCCCCCCCTTCCCCGCTCTTTGTCTCTGGGGCTCCCGGCTTCCCCACCACGCGCCCCCAGCGCCCCGCCACCGCCACGACGCTGAGGGATTTGTCCTGTGGCTGGGGTCCGCGATCGGGGCCTGGCGGGGGCGGGGCTAGAAGGGGCTCGCTCGCTCTCTCTCTCTCTCTCTCTCTCTCTCTCACACACACACACACACACACACACACACACACACACACACACGTACACGCACGCACACAGGGAGCATCCTCCCGTCAGGTCTCCCGGTCCAGCCCCGCCCGCGCCTCCTGCTTCCTGCAGACCTTCTCCCTGCATCCCGGTATAACCCCGCTCTCCATTCCTTCCGGCTCCTGGACCCTCCTGGTCTATCTCCACACAACACCCTGGGATGGAACGACTCGAGCCAGCCCGGAGCCCCCCGCGGCCAGGGTGAAGGTCTCCCGCCCCTCTCCTGCCCGGCCCTCGCCTTGAGCACCATGGGCCTGAGGGGTTCCCGTGACACAGGACGCTGAAGATGACGGATGCTGGAGGTGAGGGTCCGGGCCCCCTCGGGTGGACCGGGAAGCCGCAACATCTCGACTCGCGATGGGACCCCCCCCCAAGTGGGTGTAGATGGAACCAAGCCACAAGGGCCTTTCTTCCTCCCTAGGGGGACCTCACGGGCTGGAGAGCTGGACTGTCAAGGGAGGGGACATAGATAGGATTTGTACCCTTAATCCCCTCCCTCGCGCCCGGGGAAATTAATAAAAAAGAAGAAACTGGTGTGGGGGCAGGGGGACAGGGGTTAACTCCTTCCTACCAGGCCGGCAGTTGTGCTGGTAGGTCGGAGAAACTGACCACCCTCTGTGATTGGGGAGAGGGGGCTCTGCGAGTGGAGTAGGTGTTCTGTCCCCCAACTCCATCTTCACAAGGCTTTGAGAGGTTGTTGAACTCGTGTGGGCTGCCCCAAGCCTGGGGCTGGCTGGGAGATTGGTGACAACGGCAGGGGTATGCAGGGGTACGGCGTCCCTTGCGTCACAACTGCCTCCCCCAGGCCAGCTGCACACTTTCTCTCCTCTGTCTCTCTCTGTCTCTCTGCCCCCCCCCGTGCGGCTGCCCCCGCCCCCCCTCCCTCTCTCAGACCCTCTCTACTTGGGTCCCTTTTTTCCCTCTTGCCTGCTGGGCAGGTGTACAGAGCCCCTTAGCTGCCTTGCCTGACTCCCCCTGTCTGCTCTTGATCTTCCTTCTCTTTGCCCTGTAAATGCTGCCAGTCTCTACCACTGGGTCTGCCTGCTCCTACTTCTGCTCCATCCCCAGATTGCCTACCTTTTGTTTTGCTTTCTCCTTCCCTTGGGCCTTAGGTAGCTTAGAAGTCACCTGCCTTCCCTTCCTCCCAGAGAAAGGTCAGAGGTTGTTTATGCTCCTCTAGGAATTGGTAGCTGTGGAGGGAGTAGTCTGGTGACAAGGGAACCCATTGGGTGTCCAAGGGAACAGGTTAATTTCCACCCTTCTGTAGTTGAGCACCTAAAAGAGGGTGTGTGTAAGAGTGGGAGGAGGGGTGGGTCTGTGTTTCCAATTTTCCAAGGCTCAGTGTTTGAAATGAGAGGGTTGGGTGGCAGGGCAGGTGACCTCTTAAAATCTGGCTTCCCTAGAGTTCCCCATGGAACAGTACAGGAAGGCTCCCCCACATAGCCCAGGGAGCTAGATGCTGAATGGAGAGATAGAGAAAGCAGTTTGTGCTGAATCAGGATGGACTGACAATGTGAGTTGGAGGCCCCAGGCCATCTGAGGGGTCTAAAACAGACCTCAGTGCACAACAGGGCCTCACTCTGGACTGGGGCCTTGAATAAAGAACACATGGACTGGCCTTCTTCATGTTTAAGAGAGGCGGTGCCACAGCTGTTCACAAAAAGCAGACATTCTGATGGGAGATGCAGCTACTATCCTGAATCTCTAGTCTGAAAGGAGAGCCCATGGCCCATGTGAGGTGGGGAGGTAAGACTCAAGTAGGAAATCAGTAAAGTATGAAATGGTCTCTATTCCCAGGGATTGGAAAAGTGAATTTTAAAACAACATAGATAAGTGGCTGGAGAGGTGGCTTAGCGGTTAAGAGCACTGCTCTTGCAGAGGACCCGGGTTCGATTCCCAGCACCCACATGGCAGATACAAACCATCCTTAACTCCAGTTCCAGGGGAATCCAAAGCCCTCTTCTGACCTCCGCGGCACTGCACAACACGGGTGCACTCACATGCAGGCAACACACTCATACACATAAAATATTTTTAAATAAAATGACAGACAAATAGGAGTTGGGGGGCAATCTAGGACAGTTCTCTGGAGTAGGGGGCAGCTGGATCCTAGTCAGATAAAGCTTTGCAATGAAGGAATATAGTTCATATTGAAGTCCAGCCTACACCCATCTAGCCTCTTAGGCCAGGAAGGAATGTTCTAGATCTTGGCTACTAGTTCCAGAGTTCATGAACAGCACAAGGATACTTGGAGCGTCATCCTTGACCCCCCACATGGCATTTCTTGACTTAGCTCCAGGTACCCTAGAAGCCCAGCGGAGGTGGTTTTAATGCTTGCCTTAACCTAGCAGTATGGACCTCTACCCTATTTCTTCCCCGAGCAAAATCCTTCCCTCAAGAACACCTCCAAGAACTGTAGATACAGTCTCCAGGATAGAGCTGAGAGACAGGAAACATGTCAAAGGAGATTTTGGCCTCTTAGTGTCTACACCTATAAAGTGGGGATACCAAGATTCCAAGCCTGGCAGCTCACAGCAACATAATGTCTTTGTAATGACAGGAGAGCTAGAAGGCATGCAGTCTAGCCCACTGTCCTGCCCTTCTCCTGGGACCTGAGTGTCAGAAGTCACTAGAGATCACATCTCCCTGCTTTAAGCCATCAGTGGTTCCTGAGCTCCCTCTCTTCTCATCCAGTATCTTCTGTACCTGCTAGAAAGCCTGCCCAAGGTGTTTCTGCTGCATCTTATCCTGCTTCCCTACCTGCCTGCCCTCCTTGCTTCCCACAAAACAAAACACCAAAAAACATGGCCCTGTCCATCTACACTTCTCAGAACATACTTATTGCTTCAGAAATGTTCTGCTGTGAAAACTCCTTGTGCCCTCCTGCATCTGTGAGTCTGTCAAGAACCGTGAGAACTCTATCTAGAACAGTGGCCATGCTGGTGGTGCCAGTTCCCAAACAGTTCAGAAAAGCAGGTGGTAAGGACCCCAGTGATGGAGTCAGAAGAGCTGGATTGGGTGATGGATGGAAGAGAACTGAGAGATGCAAAGATGGGTAGATGCATGGACATAGCAGTTGTTGGATGGGTGGGGGCAGATATTGGATGGATGGGTGGATAGATGAATGAATGGGTGGATGGGCAGATGGACAGAGGGACAGACAGGCAGATGGATAGAAAAATGGATAGGCCTTGGAAGACAAAAAGAAAAATGAGGAGGAACCCAATAGAGGGATGCTTTTGGAAGCCCTTGTCAAGAAATTCCAATGAATTCTCATATGAATGTTTGAAAATTGCCCTGTTCTGATATTTTTCTAGTTCCCTGTCTAGAACTTGTAATGCTAATTACTCTTGCCTTTACTTCTTCATATCTCCTATTCACGATCCAAGGACTTTCTTTTCCCCTTAGAGATAAGAGTTGTGCAATTTGGGAGTCTTTTAGATAGACCCACTGAAGGGGTACTCCAGTTGCCTCACCCTGCATCCCTGTTCAGCATGGAAGAAGCCAGAGCAGTCTGGGTCCCTATTCCCTATTGGCAATTTGGGTAACCTCTTCAGAGGATGGTGTGATAAGAATAGGAGGTAGGAATTGGCTAGGCAATTAGGGTAAAAAGACCCCAAAGAAAAGTAGCCAGTTTCTTGGCTAAAAGTCAAAATGTCCTTGGGCATTTTAGTAACATACTCTATTCCAAAAGCCAAAAATGTCTAAAGTATTTGGGAGCTTGTATCTAATCCTTTAAAGATTTTAGGGTTACCTCTTCAGAGGGAGGAATGTAGGAGTAGCCAAAAGCCCCATAAAAATAAATAAATAAATAAATCAAAGAAGAAAGTAAATGAAGTTATCAGAAAAAAAGTGATGGAGAGATATGGGAGGAGTTGGAGGGGAGGGAGTGGGCATGGATTTGATCAAAACACCTTATATGCATGTATGAAATGCTCAATAAATTATTTATTTAAAAAAAGAAAAATAGCCGGGCGTGGTGGTGCACGCTTGTAGTCCCAGCACTTGGGAGGCAGAGGCAGGCGGATCTCTGTGAGTTCAAGGCCAGCCTGGTCTACATAGTGAGTTCCAGGACAGCTGGGGCTACAGGGAAACCCTGCTTCAAAAAAAGACATAAAAAAGAAATAAGAAAAAAGAAAAATAGGCAAATGGAAGGAAGAACCTGGGCGTTTTGTTTTGTTTTTTGGTCTTTTTTTTTTTTTTTTTTTTTTTTTTTTTGAGACAGGGTCTCTCTCTCCTTGTAGCCCCAGCCGGCCTGGAACTCACTATGTAAACCAGGCTGGCCTTGAACTCACAGAGATCCACCTGCCTCTGCCTCCCAAGTGCTGGGGTTAAAGGCGTGTGCTACCATGCCCGGCCAGAACCTGGGTTTTAATATGTACTTGCCATTAACTGCTGCATGGTCTTGGACCAGCCATTCCTTCCCATTTCTATGTAAAATGAGAGGACTAGATTTAATCATCTCCATGACTTCTAGATTTGATGTTGAACAGTTTATGATGATTGAGAGCTTTTAGGGGATGCTAGCAATGGGAGGGCCCAAGGCAGTGCAGGGACCTATGTTAAGTCAACAGTCAGCAGCCGGGCCCAGCTCATAAAACCCAGCCTGCATCTGTGCCCTGGATTAGCTTTTCTCCTGTTTATGCCTCCTGTCCCAATGTCCTCCCTGACACAGATGGCTTCTCTTGCAAGGGTCAAAGGAAGTGTTTGTAAGGGAAGGTGAGCAGCTGGTGAGCCAGAAGCTGGAAGCCACTGGCTTCTTTACTACCACAGGCATCTGAATCTCTTATGTGGGATCTCTTTTTTTCTTCTCTCCCTCTTGTCTTCCCTAGCTCTCTTGAGTCATGGCTTCTTCAAAGCTCCGAGAACCTGCAGATGAGGTTTTTGGTAAGTTCTATGTGAATTTATGTCTAGCTCCTCCCTCCAGTCCACTAGGCATTGCATGGGGAAGGGCAGACTGTGGGTGCTGCAATATGTATGTATGTGTGATCTCACATGCGGCATATCATTTAATTCTCACAATGCTAACTGTACAGACGAGGTGTGTAGGGTACAAAGTACTGAAATGACCTTTAATATTTTATTTATTATTTTTATTTTATGTGTATGTGTGTATTGCCTGCATGTAGGTGAGTGGACCCGTGTCATGCAATGCCCGCGGAGGACAGAAGTGGCTGTCCTGGAACTGGAGATACAGACAGTTGTTATCCACCATGTGGGTGCTGGGATTCGAACCTGAGTCTTCTGCAAGAACAACCAGTGTTCTTAACCGCTGAGCCATCATCTCTCCAGCCCCTTTAAAGATCACATGGGAGCTAGTGAGATGGCTCAGAGAGTAAAGGCACTTGCTGTACAAACCTAGAACCTGAGTTCAATTCCCACAACCCACGTAAAGGTGGAAGGAAAGAACCAACTCCACAAAGTTGTCCTCTGACCTCCACATGTATGCTGCAGTATGCACACTCACCATGTGTCATGTACATACACACAATAATAATTTTTAATGTTAAAAAATGGTCATATAGAGGCTGGAGAGATGGTTCAGCAGTTAAGAGCATTGGCTATTCTTGCAGAGGACCCAGGTTCAATTCCCAGCACCCATGTGGTGGCTAACTCCAGTTCCAGGGATTCCAACACCCTCTTCTGACCTCTGAGGGCACTGCATGACAGAGGTGTACTTACATACATACAGGCAGTACACGCATACACTTAAAAAATAATAATCATAAATAAAATATTTTTTAAATGGTCAGATAGAGGATGGGTTAGGAAGATGACTCAGTAGGTAAAGTCCTTTTTGTGAAAGCATGAGGATCTGAATTTGATCCCCAGCACCCACATTAAAGCTGGGCATAGCAGTGCATAGCTGTAATCCCAGTGCTGGGGAGGAGAGAACAGGAAGATTCTCAGCAGTGCCTGGCTAGCCAGTCTAGTGGAATCAGTGAACTCTAGGTTCAATGAGAGACCCTGTCTCAAAAAATAAGGTGGAAAGGGATTGAGGACATGAACTTCTGGCCCCCACATGTGCACATGCACTTGTGTGCATGTGGGGAAACACGCACATATACACACATGAACACATACACAATAAATAAATAGAATAAATAAATAACATGGCAAGTTAGGGGCAGAACTGGGACTAGAACCTTAGAGTGGCTGGCTCTCTCCTTTAGTCACTGGGCTGTACCCTGTATACTCCAGCTCAGATGACACACATTCCCTACAGGCCACATACTTAAGTGCCTGGGACCTCACCCTCTGGGGCTGTGCGTATACGTACACACACACACACACACACACACACACACACACACACACACACACAGCTTTAGTATCCCTGCCTGCCCATACTCTCAACACCCACTGTTGTGCATGCACACACTATCTCTTAGAGAGACCACTCTACCGGGGCAGAGTTCCCAGCAGACTCTGTGGGTGGAAAGGCTGTCTTCCAACTAGATTTGGGTAGAAGGAGGATTCATGGGTGTGGCTGTGGTTCAGAGGGGCTCCTAAGCATGGAATTCCAGGGCTCCAACTTTGTACTGCTTTCTTCCCATCTTTGCCCTCCCCCTCCCTTCTCTTCCATCCTGCCTCTGCTCCTGACCCTGGCCATACCAGTATGGCTGCTTCCTAGCTTCTAGGAGAGCACTGTTCCCCACCACAGGCCCCCAGTGTTCCTCTAGGCCCCTGTCTCTGATTCTGGCTCCACACAGACCCAGCCTAACCTTAGCTGGCCCACAGACATGAGCTTCCCTTGGGGGAGGGGGATTCAGGCTCCACTGTCCCCACCTCTTACCCCCTGCTCCTGGACCCATCCCTTCCTGTTTTTCTCCTCTCTGCTGAGGTAGCTGGGCCAGTTTCCTGATGTGAAAATCAATTAAATATTCATCACTCCCACTGCCCAGGGCCCAGAGGGGGAGGCAAGGAAGGAAGTAGGTGGAAGAAGGGTTTGAGGGACCTAGTAGACCAAGGAACCCCAGGTGAGACTGGCCCCACCTTGCCTTATACCCCTAAGTCCTCAAGAGGCTGTTTGCTCTCCAGACTGTGGGTGATACCCATGTGGCCCAGTGGAGCAGGGGCCCATTGTCCTGGTGCCGGTGGCTGGGCACCAGCTGAGTGCCAGGAATGGAGAGGAGGCCAGAAAACTGGCCTTGGGACCAGGAGAGACCTTATACCACTTTTACCCTCTCTGCATGACTGGCCTAACCTCTCTTCTCTGAGTTTAGTTTCGCCACGCAGAAAATGGGGGCATGGATTCAGTGCTGCCCCCTACTCTGTTCAGAACAGACACAGCCAATCTATCTGGTGCTTCCATACAAGTCAGACTGCCTGTCTTTGGCCCTGGCTGGCTCTTGCCAGCTCTGTGCCCTTGGGCAAATTAAGGCTTCCCTGGGGATCTTTAGTTCTTCTTGAGTTCTTTCCTCCCAGATTGTGGGAGGTTTCTACAAGCCAGTAATTGTGAAGCACTTAGAGCAAGGGCTGCAGCAGCAAGCTCAGGGAAGTGTGAGCTATTACCCGCTCCTGGATACTTCCAGAGGCACCTGGAGGTTCTTCACCAGAACTGAAGTGGGTCATACCTGGGTCCAGGAGAGCAGTTCTGACAGAAGCTGTCTTCTCCCAGCCCTCACCACGCCCCTGGACAGTTTTCATGGCTGTGGAGTCTATTTCCACCTTCAACCAGGCCATTCCCCAGCTCCTTTGGGCGAGATTAGACCCCTGGCTGTTCCTTGACAGACATTCCAAGCCAAACCTGCACCATTCCCTCTCCTTAGAAAAGAACTGGTTCTCTCTACAACCTTGGTTCTGTATGGTCACTCAGACCTCTGCCTGGCTACCTATTCTAAAACAGTAGCCCTAGTCACTCCCTGTTTTCTTGTCTGTTCAGCAAAGGTCCTAATGTGCTCTGGGGAGACAGCAATGGGCTTGTCCATGGGGAGCAGTGCTAGGCAGAAGCCTGAAATAGGCAGGGCTGGAGGTGTAGTTCAGGGGCAGAGTGCTTGCCTAACATGCATGTGGCCCAGCATCACAAAGGGACAACAGGATGGGATGGGGCCCATAGGTAACTCTCAGCAGCCCCATGGTGCCCAGAGTCCATCTCTGCTGAAGCACAGTCTAGGCCCTGGAAGTGAGGCTTGGCTTAGCACCCACTGGGGCACTTGCCTTCTCTGTGGCCCAGCACTGGGCACTCAGGACTCACAGTGGCTAAGGAAGGACTCTCCTTCTGCCACTTCATCAAACTTATCATGTGCCAGGCCTGCGGAGGTGGGATGAGCAGATGATGTGCTGGGTGACCAAAGGCGTGGAACTGACTGAGTGTAGGACCCAGGTGGGAGTGGAGGCAGAGGCAGGCTATATATAGGAGTATACACAAGACTAGTATAAGCAACTCAGCACTGTTCCCACTATCAATAGCAAAAGACTATTGTGCAGCCACTAAGCGGCATGCATTATGACCAACCACTTTATATGGAGTGTCCCATTTACTGCTCACAATAATGCCCTAAGGCAGACCCTGCTAATTGGAGTCCAGTTTTATAGATGAGGAAACTAATAACTACATGTAGGGTTATCTGGTCAGCAAGTGAATTAGATTTGGTCTGGCTCATTTGGCTCCAGAGCACAGAAGAGGAAGGAGCCTGGGAAACACAGAAGGATGGGTAGATCTCTCAGGCCTTGAATGGAGGGCTGAGGAAGTGGTCTTTATGGTGTTGGCTTTGGGATTCTCCCTTCTTAGGGTTTCAAAAGCAGGGGAGTCCCCAGTGGATGACCCCACACCCATGCACATATGGGCAGTACTAATTGGACTCAGTGGATTAAATAAATTAATAATTAATTAATTAACCCAGCCTCCTCTCCTCTTGTAGTAAACTCAATAAACCAGTCTTCCTCTTTTTGAGACAGGGTCTCCCTGTAGTCCCAGCTGTCCTGGAACTCGCGCCACCACGCCCGGCCAGTCTTCCTTTTAAAAATATAAAAATAGGGACTGGAGAGATGGTTCAGCGGTTAAGAGCACTGACTGCTCTTGCAGAGGACCCGGGTTTGATTCCCAGCACACACATGGCAGCTACGAACCATCCTTAACTCCATTTCCAGGGGAATCCAAAGGCCTCTTCTGACCTCTGCGGCATTTCACAACACAGGTGCACTCACATACATGCAGGCAATACACTCAGACACATAAAATAAAAATAATAAAATATTTAAAAAATAAAATAAAAACATAAAAATAAAGCAGAGAATAGAAAATATGACTGGAAATATGCTTTAGAAAGTTCTTTCTAGCCTGTGGAAGGTGCAGAGAGGAAGGTCAAATAGAGACAGAGGCAGAAGCCACACTTGAGGACCACAGCCACAGGTAGGAGGTGGGGCAGCTGATGGAAGCCTGAGCTGAAGCAGGTCAAAGGGAAAGGAGGGGCCAAGGTCACACTGGTGAGGGAAGCCTCAACAGAACTTTCTTTCTCTCCCTCTCCCTCCTTCTCTCCCTTTCCCCCTCCCTCTCTCCCTTCCTCCATCCTTCTTCCTCCCTCCCTCTCTCCTTCCCTCTCTCCCTCTCTGCCTCCTCCTCTTCATTCTCCTCTTCTTTTCAACAGGATCTCATGTAGCACAGATTGGCTTTGAACTTGCTATGTAGCTGAGAATGACCCTGAACTTCTAATCCTCCTGCCTTAACCTCCCAAGTGCTGGGATTATAGGCATGTACTACCATGCCTAGTTTATGTAGTGCTAGAGGTCAAACCCCAAGGCCTCATGCATGTTAGGCAAACACTCTACCAACTGAGCCCTTGTTCTTTAAGAGTATTCACTGGGCACCTGCTATGCACCAGGTGCTGTCCAATACCTGTGATAACAGTAGTGGACAAAACAGAAAAACCTGTCCTTACGGAGCAGATACTCTAATAGGTGGAAAGAGGCAATAAAATTAAAGTATACAGGATGTCAGAGAGTAATAAATGACAGGAAAAAGCAGGAGTGGGGCTTTGGAGTGTGTAGAGGAGGGTGTTGTATACACAGAGGCCCTGAGGTGCAGGCAGGGTCTATGTGAGGAAGGGTGGAGGGAAAGGATGGAGACAGAAGCTCAGAGAGGTATGTGGAGCATAGACTGAGTTGGAAGGCCCCTGGGAGAACTTTGGCTCTGACTCTGCGTGTGATGGAAGTCACCAGAGGGTTCTGAGCAGGAGTGACAGAGCTGACACATCGCATTAGGATCACTCTGGCTGCTGTGTTGAAAAACAGACTAAGTGGGAAAGGAGGCCAGCTAGGAAGCCCTTTATAATAATAGAGGCAAGAGATGATGGGGACCTAGACCAGGGAGGCTGCTGGTGCTCCTCTCTCTTCCCTGCCCCAGTATGTGCAGATGCATACATGTGTACACTCATTCATAAGCAATATTTTGCTGGGAAAATCTCAGACTCAGGGATGGAGATATGGCTCAGCAGTTAAGAGCAGGTACTGCTCTTGCAGAGAGGACCAGAGTTCAGTTCCTAGCACCCATGTTGAGCATCTCGCAACTGCCTGTAAATCTAGCTCCAGGGGATTTGACACTCTTCTGAATTCAGTGGGAACCTGCACTCATGTGCACATACACCCCTAGAGACACATAATTAAATATTTAAAACCGCTGACATACTCAGAAATAGAGGGAAGAGCTCAGTGTACCATGCCGTGTCTCATGTTCTGTCTGGTCACTCCATCTCTCTACCATGGTCACCTCCTGGCCAGGCTTGTTTCACCCTTGCCTCTCTCCACCCCCATTGCCCTGGATCATTTTGAACCTCGTTCATGCTTCACCATCAATATTTCAGTATGACTAGGTATATCCCGAGGGTGGAGCTAACAGGAATGCAGTTGGACCTGTTTGTAGGACAGGAGGGTGAGGTGAGTCAAGGAAGGCCCCGGGTTTGGCCTAAGTAGCTAGAAAGATGGAGCTACTGTCCACCAAGATAGCAGGACCATCCAGGAGGAGCAGTGTGGGGAAGGGAAAGCCAGGAGCTCTGTGTGGCATGGAAACTGAAGACACTGCTGGACATACAGCAGAGGTGACAAGGAGATAGTGCCATGTGGGAATGGACTCTAGGGCTCAGGGAAAGGTAGCTTAGAGCTGTTCAACTTGGGTGACTTAGGTAAACCATTAGTCTAGGAAGGAGAGAAGTCTGCTTAAAGCAAGGCAGTGAATGTAGGCTATGTGTTTTTGTGTGCGCATGTATATGCATGTATGTGTCTTTGTGTGAAGGTGAGAGGACAGCCTCAGGTCATTCCTTAGGCACCTTCCACAGGGTCTCTCACTGGCCTGGGGCTGGTGTGGTTAGGCTAGGCTGGCTGGTTAGTGAGCCTCAGAGATCCACATCTGCCTATCTCTATCTTCCCAGTGCTGGCATTTACAAGCACATGTCACCACACACATCTTCTTTTACATGGGCTCTGAGGATTGAACTCAGGTCCTCAATGCTTGCATGGCAAGCACATTACAGACTGAGCTCTATCCTCCCCAGCCCTGAATGTGGAGGTGCTGTTATGTAAGTTCCCTAGCAGGTGCTTCTGTGCCTAGACTTGGAATTCAGTGGAGGAGTCAGGGCTGGAAATAGACAAAGTGGCTTTTAAGTGTGTGTGGGAGAGTACCTCTGGGACAAGAGAGGAGCAGGAAAGACAAGGTGTGTGTGGAAAATGGAATAGGGGTCCCAGAAATCATAAGACAGGAGTGGATAGAAAGGTCTTGACCCATCCTGAGGCCATTTCTGTCTGGAGACCCAGTGCCATGGTCAGAGACAGAACAAGAGTGACAATGATTCATTCCCAGGCAGGTATACAAAACATGATTCTGTGCCCTGCCTACATGAGAGCTGGGCGCATGCTGTGTGCAGGTGCTAGCTGGCCTGGCTGAGACTAGTCTGTGGGAGACCTGAGCTTCACCTATGCTCCCTGTACCCTGCATTCCCCAGCAGGGTGTAAGCCAGGGTGGCCACATGAGGTGGGTCTGGTCTCTATTTGCAGACTTGGACTTGGCTGTGCCAGAGACCACCAGACTGGACAGTAGCTTACACAAGGCCCGGGCTCAGCTGCTGGCCAAGGGCCGGAGACACCGGCCCTCCCGCTCCAGGCTACGGGACAGTGCCAGCTCTGCTGAGGATGGTGAAGGCTCTGATGGGCCTGGAGGCAAGGTTCGGTAACACACACACTCACACCTTGCCCCTGGATCGTTCCTCCCCTTCCAGGGAAGTGCACCCCCAGATAGGATCTGACAGTAATGCTTCCAAAGTTCAGCTAACTGTTCACTTCTGGCTCTTGATTCCCTTTAGAGGTATTACCCTATTTTACCCACGAGGAAGCTGAGGCCTGAAGTGCTCAGGAAGTCACACAGTTAGCAAATGAAGCAGGATGTCCTCACTTCGTGTGAGTCACCCTGCCTGTGACTCCAAGCTCATTTCCTCCTTCGCTGCCCAGTCACTCCTCAGCCTCAGGCACAGGGAAACCCATCCTCCAGGCCCCAGGAAGGAGAGCTCCCCTAATGCTCTGGCTCAGCCCAGAGTGCACGGGTCTCCGTCCTCCACCGAGCCTGGAGGGAGCTCTGGATGAGCTGCTGCTCCTTTGGCAGGTGACTGACGGCTGCGGTAGCCCGCTGCACAGGCTGCGCTCGCCTCTGCACTCCGGCCCGGGCTCCCCCGCCGGGGGCTCTTTCTGCCTGGAGCCCCCGGGTTTGCGGCGCAGCCTAGAGGAGGACGAGCCGCCACCCTCGCCGCTCGCCCGCTACCGGCCCCTGCACAACGCCGCCTCGCACGAGGGCCTGGCCGCCGCCTCGGGCTCGCCGCCCCGCTCTGCACCCTCCTCCGACAGCTCGCCCAGTTTTGTGCGCCGCTACCCGCGTGCAGAGCCGCACAGCGAAGGTGAGCAGGGTCGGCGCGGCTCCCCCTACCGGAACGTGCCGGGATAGCAGCTGGGCCAGGATGGACGGTGGCTGTGGAAGGACGTGGGAAAATGGCCTGAGATTTACCGTGTGCCAGACATGGCTAGGTCCTGGGATGCAAACAGAGCAGAGAGGCAGTCCCTGCAGCTTAGGGATGGAACGGCCAAATCAACCCTTAACGTGTAGTTACAAGTCATAAGTGCTATGTAGGAAATATGCACAGCAGTGAAAAAGCCTAGCCTGAACTAGCCAGGGGATCCTGGAGAGCGTCTCTGAGGAGGTGACATTTGAGCCTGGATTGGAAGGCTGGTTAGAAGCTGGCCAGGATAAAATAAACAGTAGTGGGCTGGGAATGTAGCTCAATTGACGGTGCCTGCCTAGAACGAAGTAAGACAGGGGTTCAGTCCCCAGCACTGCATAAAACCAGATGTAGTGATGCACACCTGCAATCCTAGTACTCAGGAGGTAAAAGGCAGGCTAATCAGAAGTTCAAGTCCATCTTGGCTACACAGGGAGTTCCAGGCCAGCCTGGTTTACATGAGACCCTGCCTCAAAAATACACTATCTTATCTATTGTAGTGTTTTACAGTTTGTAAAAGACAAAGTCTAGGCTTTCAATAGGTACTGTAAAATGGGCATATCCCTATATTTGAAATGAAGGGGAGCACAGAGAGATAGTGTTATCCTGGGTCGAACAGCTAGTTAAGGGCCCTCAAGCCAAGTGACCAGATTCTAAGTCAAAAGAATGCCTACCACCCCACATGGGCAGCAGAAAGAGGAAAACAAACCACCACTTGAACTATTTCCTCCCCCTCCCTTTAAAGATGATTGCCGGAATGCCAGTCCCCCTGAGCCTGCCAGTCCCACTATCGGCTTGGATAAAAAGACTCGCAGAAAATTCCTGGACCTGGGGTGAGTGGAAGAGGGTCCTGCATATGGAGCTTGTTGGAGCTGCTGGGGTTGGGGCATCAAAGTGGGCAGCTCTGTCCCATTCCCGGTTTCCTCACAGGGTCACTCTCCGCCGAGCATCCACTGGCAAGAGCCGGAAGGAAAAGGGTAGCAACCGCCTGTCCATGGGCAGCAGGTGAGAGGTACCCGTGGCACCCACATACAGTTTCCACTCTCTCTTCAGCACCTGTACCATACTGGATGCTTTCTCCACAGGGAATCGGTGGAAGGGTCTGGCAGGGCAGGGAGCTCCCCATTCCTGCCCTTTTCCTGGTTCACCGACAGCAGCAAGGGCTCTGCTTCCTCAGGCAGCACCACCTCCCCCACCTGTTCCCCTAAACATGAGGGCTTCAGCCCCAAGAAGTCAGCTTCCCAGGTAAGCCTAGGTTGTTGGTTTCTTTCTTTTTCCTGAGACAGAGTCTCACTATGTATCCCAGGCTGGCCTTGCCCTCAGTGCTGGAATTGCAAGTGTGTCACCCTGCCCAGTGTAAGCCCTGGACTTTCTTGCCCCCAAACAGGCCCTAGACTTAAGTGACAAGGACATGCTTCTTCATGGCTTGAGCTGTGACCCTAGTGACCCATGACTTCATCTACTCTCTGGATTCATTCATTCACTGATTTGTTCATTGCTTTCTGTACTGGGCACCCATGGAATAACACTGAACCCCTGCTCACTCAGTCTGAGGCTACCCTTGCTGCTCATGTTCCTGACCCAAGTCTGGGCTGCACCATTAGGGGATGGGTCACCTCCATAGTGGGAAGTTTTAGAGTTACAGAGATGAACAGGAGCCCTACCTAGTGCCCCCAAAGCCTCAGACCCTAGGAAATTCAAACTAGCAAGACAAGCGACCTTAAAGTCTCCTTATGTTCACACAGACCTCTATACTTTACATAGCCCAGAACACATATGCGGCTTTATCAGTGATGTGGGGAGGGCAGGCACTGTTCCCATTATCCAGATGAGCAAAGGTGGTCCAGAGAAAAGGAACTTGCCCACAGATGTGCACAGATGCAAAGTTGTACGCTGCCAGACCCAATGCCTGCTCTGTGTATCTGTTCCTCTGTGCTCCAGAGCCAAGGAAACTAAAAAATCTGGGAACATAGGGAAGACCCTTCTGAATTGGGACTATATTTTTTAAACACTCTACACCCTTTCTCAATTCCTCCCTCCCTTTTTTCCTCTATTCTGGGCCCAGGGGACACCATCCTGAATGAGACAAATCAAGTCCTCATTGAACTCAAAAGTCCAGTGGGGACATCCACTAGCCAGGATGTAAGAGGCCTAAAAGAGGGACAGCACATGACAGGAACACCTGACCCAGCCTGTGGGGATCCTGGTGGGCTGCCTGCAGGAAGCAGCACCTAGCCTCCTCCATTCCTGTTAACTATTCTGTCCAACTTAATGTCAGTGCCATGTGCTCTAGGTGGCTGCCTCCTTCAGCGAGGGCTCATGTTCTGATGTCTCACATGAGTCACCATGACCTGAGTCTGTGCCTGCCTAGCTCCCCACTTACGCTCAAGAGCACTGAGCAACTGCTGGTGCATCTAGCATTTCAGCTCCATCTGATCAAGGTGATAGGCTTGGGGGTGAACTTGCTCAGCATACATCCCTTCTTGTCCAGGAATCCACCTTGAGTGACGACTCCACACCCCCTAGTAGCAGCCCCAAGATCCCCAGTGGTCCTCGACAGGAGGCCAAGTGCTCCTACCCCTACCACACATTGTCCCAGTCTTCGGATGAGGTAAGGCTAGCCTTGGTGGCGTGTTCTGGGGTCCCAGACATAAGCTGAGCCCCCTTTACAGATTTCCCCATCTCTGCCACAGTTCCTGGATGAGCCTTTACCTACTGTGCAGCACTGGACCAGCCAGCAGGTGGTCCAGTGGCTGCACAGCCTCAACCTGGAGCAGTATGCCGCAGAGTTTGCTGCCCGCAAGGTGGATGGACCACAGCTCCTGCAGCTGGATGGAAGTAAACTGAAGGTAGGTCAAAGTGCAAAGGCCAGGACCCAGCCAGGCTGAGGCTGCCTTCAAGGACTGGAACTCTCTTTTGTCCTATTTTTGACCCTCAATCTTGCTTCCTGGGCTGACCTGGGACTTCCTCTTCCTGTCTAGTCACAGCCCTGGTATCTGACCTTTATGCACGGTCCTGGTTTAATCTTTGCAGTGTAGGACTCCCCAGTCTGACCTGAAACTCAAGCCCACCTCTTCTACTTGACCCTCTAGTTCCAGCCTGTCTTCAGGCTAACCTTGCCCTTGGAAACTATCATCTGACCTTGAGAAACCAAGCCTCTTTCCTGGTGAGATCAATCTCATCACCAGTCTCAGAGCCTGGTGGTCATGGTGTGCCAAGAAGAATGGCCTCTGACATCTGCTGCAGGTTCCTGGTCTCAAAGGAGAACCCCCTAGGGAATCTCTGGACGTAGGTAGGGGTCTTGGCTGCTGGCCAGCTGTGTGACCTTGGACAAGTCACTCTTCATCTCTGGTCCTCAGGAGGCTGTGCAGGGTTTAAGCCTGAAATCCTGAGAAGAACTGGAGCTGAGGATCTGACAATAAATGGCCTAGTACCTTCAGCAGCCATCTCTTAAGACCACACTTTCTATTCCTTCCCCCTGGGGCCTGATCCCTGGGCAAATGAGAGTGTGGAAGGTAGAGGCCACACTTTAGGATAGACTCAAGAGTTTGCAAGGAATTCAGGGGGATAGGATTCTGGGCCTCTTTCCTCCAACTTGGATTCCCTCCCAGAGCCTGGGGCTCAGCAGTTCGCATGACCGGGCACTGGTGAAGCGGAAGTTGAAGGAGCTGGCAGTGGCTGCTGAGAAGGAGCGGAAGGCACAGGAGAAGGCTGCAAGGCAACGGGAGAAGCTAAGGCGCCGCGAGCACGAGGCCAAGAAGAGCTAGGGAGACTGGCGATGCTGGCACCCGGGCACACTTGTAATCGCCTGCACAGGCCTCACCAAGGAGGTGGGGTCTGGGCACCAGGCTCATGGGGCACATACCCCTCTCACCCTGTTTGGACTGAGTCCTCTGGAGGGAGACCCCAGGGAGAGGGCTCAGTAATTAACCCAATTTTGAGGACTTGATTGGCAGACTTCCAGGGAGAAGAAGGTGGCAGCTGAGGCGGGCAAAGGCCAGGAATGCAGTGTCTGGAGCCTACAGGAGCCTGGTTCATTATGAACCTCTGTCCTCAGGTAGGGTGGTGCTGGGCAAAAGTAAGCTAGCAAGAGAGGCCCCACCATGGCCAGGATTTCTAGGCTCAGAGGGCAGCTTGAGCTTCTCTACAGGGACCAGAGGACAGGGCTGTGTCTCCTGAGC
This sequence comes from Nannospalax galili, assembly GCF_000622305.1. NCBI lineage: Eukaryota > Metazoa > Chordata > Mammalia > Rodentia > Spalacidae > Nannospalax > Nannospalax galili. The sequence continues at coordinate 4,597,900 of NW_008342393.1, read as the reverse complement.
TAAGGTGGCTGGTAGAAAAGCAGTTTTCCCAGAGGTCAGTGGGCACTGCAGGGTAGCACTCAGGGTTGGCTCCCAGAGAGCTCCTCAGAGTAGAGCATGCAGTGCAGGGGACACTGGCTCTACTAGGGCTGTAGGAGAGAAGAGGGAACCACTTCTCTTTCCCCTTCACTACCCTGCGGGTCCCAGGGGCCAGATGGCCCTGCGTAATTCTGTCCCTCTCCCACTGGGTCAGGAGTGGGTCTCTGACCCTCTTGCCAAGCTAGAATTCACTTCAGATAGCACGTGAACCTTCTTTGGGGGTAGGATAAACTTGGGAGCTGTTGGGGACACAGGACATCCCCCTACTAATGACTAGGGGGTGCTGAACTGGTAATTCTCATCACTGCAGCCAGGCAGAGGCACCTGAAGGCCCCATCAGCTCTCCAGGCATGGATATGTCAGGCTCTCCACAGCCCAGAGCTAGCAGACATTGCTGGCTCAGGTTTGCTAGGCTACAGGGAGGGCTGGGCCAGCCCTGAGTCGCGCTGGTATCTATCCTTTTTAGGAGACATTCAGAGATAGAGGGTCCAGGTGCCAGGCTGGCTAGCAGCTGGCCCAGCTTCTAGGGCGTTGGTCAGTTACTACTTGGCCCAGGGGACTTCTGATGAGAAACTTCCACCCCTTCCAGCTGTCTGAAGGGGTGGAAAGGTCCTGCATGCTGACTCCCTCACTCCTGCCTGGGGCTAGAAGCCAGGGCTCTGTGCCTCAGCTCAGCCATCTGCATTGGGAGAGTGGCTTCAGAAGGAAACTGAGGTGAGGGGCACTAGCACTATCTGGAATGGGAAGGAGGGTGGAAGCCCTACTGTTCCTGAAGTTATCAGGGGTCAAGTTTACATGCCCACCTGCATGTGAAAAGAGGAGGCGGTTCTCAACTTCTTTCAATAAACACTTACCACATACTAGTGATCTTTCTATCTGGGACAAGGGACTAAGCCATACCCTGAGCATCACTTGGCAATGGCTGGCAGGCATTCTGAGTGGAGAGCCCAGCCTGGAGGTATACTCATGATGCACACTGCCCAGGTCCTCAGCCAGGCTGATGTCCTAAATGCAGTTGGTCCCAGAGTGCCAGTCTCCACAAGTGCACATGTGGACTCCCCCTCTCCCAGCAAGGCACAGCCAGGCGCCAGTCTCATTTCATCTATTTACTGTAGATGTCACTGTCACCATCCCAGCCAATGTGAGGAGCACACAGCTTTAACCGCTGTGTGCCAAGGGGAAGGGTGGGGCATTGAGGGTTATAAAACTGACTATATGTACATAAAGCGTCCTAGGGCACAAGTCACCATGCGCACACAGTGAGCACAGTGGGGTTGGGATCCAAAGCTCAGGCAGAACAGGGTAGGTGTACACTGGTTGCATGTGAGGTCATGCTGGACAAGGGCTTGGGCAGCGGCAGAAACATCACCACAGTTGCTTTAGAGTCCTGGTGGGGCTGGCGACCTCTGGGCTTCCCAGGTGTCTTTGCTTTAGGAGTGGGCCTTGGGTGAGAACCACTCCCTACTCTTGAGCTCCCAGTTGCAACCTTAATGTCCAGAGTGGAAAAAGGCTGCAAGACCAGGGCCCCAACCAGGGCCAAGGGTGCACCCCCTCTCCCTACCCCTCCTGACACTGACAAAGGACCCAGCTTAGTGTGCCTGTACAGGGTCAGGTAATAAGGCAAGCAGGGCAGACACTTGGAAGGCCAGGGCAATGCAGGCAGTGAGGGGACCCAGGGCCCCTGGCAGAAAGGTGACAGTCCTGGTCTGGGGAGAACTGCCAAGGAGAAGTATACCACCAGGCTGGGCTGTCCACTCTAGGGCATTCCATCAGGTACAGCCATCCCCAACCCTCAGGCATCACAACAGAGACTGGGCTCCAGGGAGACCACCTAGGTGTCTCCACGGAGACAGACTGGCATTTAGGGACCACCACAGACAGGTCACTATGACTTCTACAGAGATAGACCTGGTCATCAAGGAGACTCAGCTGTGCTCTTGCACCCCAGAGAATGGGGAAAGTCCCTGTGGTGGCTGGATCCAGAGGTGGCAGTGTTCTCCCAGGTGCCGGGGAGAGAAGGCCCCTAGCTGACCCGATATGTGGACGTATTCTTGGGCTCCGTGCTGGGCACACACCAGTCACCGGCCTCCTGGATGGTCTGATAGTGGCGCCAGGCAGACTTGTTGTAGACAGGCAGGCGCTCCACTGAATCCGTGGACAGGGCCTAGGGATTGTGGCCATCAGCCTCCTGCTTCCCAGTGCCTTCCCTACTCTAGCATATAACCCTTTCTCACATGGGCCCTGCTAGTCTCCACCTTGACATTATAACCCAGGTCACAGTCATCCCAGCAAGCAGATGCTACCTGAGACACTCCTCCAGGCCTAGAAAGACCTGTGAAAGGGTCTAGATCGTCTATGTCCTGCTCCCACTCATTTCAGAAAGCTGCTCCTTCAGAGGTCAGGAAAGCAAACCAGAGGGAGGAGGCTGGGCTGTGTAATCTGTACCAGTCACCAAGGCACATCCCCTCTCAGCTGACAGACAAGACCCCTTCCTTCCAGGCCTAAGAGTCCTTAATCACAAGCCCTGGACTCCCTGAAATTCCCTTCCGTAGTGGGTTGAGTTTACAGTGCCCCAGCTCTGCTGAGTCTGGAAACAGGGAGGAAGAGGGACGGGATGGGCAGGAAGCTGCCAGCAGCAAACACACCCCTGGTGAGTCTCACCTTGAGATAGATGACAGCATCTGTCCCAAAGCCCTCCATGGAGAAGAGCTGCAAGTCCCCTTGGAAGTACTTGGCATAGAGGCGGGAAATGGGGAGTCCGTATCCAAAGCCAGCCTGCAGGGGCAGGAAGACAGGCTGACGGGCTGGTGCTGGGCTTCTGGGGCCACATCATGAACCAGGGGTGCTGGGCTCAGGGAAGACAGGGATTTCCTGGAGCTGGGATAGGGAAGGGACATCTCTGGGGGAAGATGGGAGTAGGTGGTGGGTGAGAGATCATGGAGGAAGGGAGAGAAGCTGGGCAGGAGAGTTCTACACAGAGACCTGGGTAGTCACAGGCTCTTTGACCCTATTCTGCAAACCTGGGTCTGCTTACTCCATAGGAGCTGGAGCTGGGGCAGGAAGGTGCTGGCAATTAGCAATGCAGCTGGTGCAGGAGAGAAAATGCTGAAGAAAAGTGACAGCTAAGCAGAGGGCAAATGCTCAGCAGGCAGGGGGATATGAGCAGGTAGGGGAGGGATGAGTGGGACAGGAGGACCAGACTCAGGACAGGGGACTGTCACCACATAGCTGTGAGGGTGGAGTATACTTGGGAGTTAAGGAAGCAGGAGCCAAGGGGACTGCATGAAGTCATCTTACCAGTGGGGTGCCTCCAGTGCCAGGCTGGGGGGTGGGGGCTGTGGAGTACATGTAGCTGAAGAGCCGCTCTATCTTCCTCAAGGGGACACCCCCGCCTCGGTCACTCATCTGGGGGACATGGGACATGTGAGGTGCCCTCCAGGGCTTCGTTTTCCACCTCTCACTCTAACCACCCCCTGACCTCCGATGGTCAGATCAAAGGTCACATACTTTGATGGATAGGTCTTCCTCACCCAAGGCCACCATAATCTTGATAGGTGGGAGAGTGAGGCTGGACTCATGGCTTTCCACGGTGGCCCGCATGGCATTCTGGGGAAGGAATGAGGGACATATTGAATTAGAGAAGCCAGTCCTCAAGGGTGCTGCTGAGGCTGAGGGCCAAGGGCTGACCTTGCTGGGCCTCCCCTAAGAAGTGCAGCCTTCTCACCTTGAAGAGTTCAAAGAGCATGTGGTAGAGGTGGGAGGGGACGTAGACCATGTGAATGGGCTGGGTGGCATTGGTAGCTGTGGGAATCAAGACCAAGAGCAGGAAGTGAGGTCACCTTCCAGTATCTTACCTACAGTGGGACCCTGCAACCCTTTCCCCTTCCTAGCAGACACCCCTCCATCTTTCCACAGCTGTAACTGGCACATGGCTGTCAGCCTCCCCCAAGCTGGAGTAGCTAGTGACCCGCAGAAGGCATGTGCTTAGTCTTGCCTTCTTCAGCCTCCTCCTTCCAACTAGGAGTGGGTACCAGCTCTGACTACCCCACCCAGGGGCTGGCTAACTGAACATAACTTTTTTTAAATATTTCATTTATTATTTTTATTTTATGTGTGAGTGTATTGCCTGCATGTATGTGAGTGCACCCGTGTTGTGCAATGCCGGGGAGGTCAGAAGAGGGCTTCGGATTCCCCTGGAACTGGAGTTAAGGATGGTTCGTAGCCACTATGTGGGTGCTGGGAATTGAATCCGAGTCCTCTGCAAGAGCAGTCAGTGCTCTTAACCACTGAGCCATGTCTCCAGCCCCTGAGCATATCTTTAAATCAAGCCACTGGTTCTTGGGTTCCGGAGAAGTGTCCCATCACACACTGCTCCTCTGGTCTCTGTCCTGTCACTCCACATTATGTTCTTCCTGTCACTCACCAAGCTTTGGAAATTATTTGGTATAGTTACCTGTTCAGTAGTTAACAGTCCCATTCTCCAACCTCCCCCAGTATCAAGAATGCAACTTCCATGATGGCAGGGGCCTTGCATGTCTTGTTTACAGGATTTATTTACCAAAATAGTTAGCAGTTATCCAATGAATAGTACAGAGCAGATCTGCAACTCCCCTTTAGAAAGCAGTTCAAGTTCTGATTCCCCAGCTCCCCTAGACTCATCTGTCTCTAACCCACTGAGACACGTACATACACACAACCTCCCTCTCTTGCTTACCATTGACTTCCTGGATTTCCAGGTCAGGTGAAGCCATATAATACTTGTCACAGAGGAGCTTGGCCATGTCATAGGCATCTAAGAGAAGATGGGGTCACTAAGGCCATGGGTGGCTGACCCAACAGGCAGTCCCCTTGGCATTGACACTGTGCATCATCAATAACGCCCATGGCTACATGGCCCCCACCCACTGGGAATAGATCACTTTCTGGCCATGTTAGCTAGGAGGGGTCCCTGGAAGTCTTTGATGGGCCAGGCCTGGGGGTGGGGCTCACCTTTTATCACGTCGGACACGTTGCAGTTGGGGTCAATGCTGCCAATGTGTTTAGGATGGGCTGGGTTGGTGCTGCCATCAAAGATGAGGGCTGTGGGCAGAGGGAAGGGCATTGCTGGCTAGATCACAGGGCCTAGCACTCCCTCTTCCAAATGTCCTGCCCTTCACCTCATCTGGAAACCTCTACAGGATCAGTGGTGACCATCCCCAACTACCCCCAATCCTGTTTCCCTCTAGAGCTCAGGCCTCCTGGAGCCTCTGCAGCCTGCAGGATCCCGTCCAGAGGGTTCTCCCCACATTACACCCCGCTAAATGTAATCTTTGCTTTCAAATAGTATTATAAGACAACTGTCATCATCCTGCTTTTCAATCTTTATGATTTGAGCATCAAGAACTTATCTAACTTACAATGACTATGCTTTGTCAACCATCATAGTAAATCCTGGGAAAGGCGCTCTAAACAACAAACAGTTTTTGAATGAGAATTTTTTTTTTTTTGTCTTTTTTGAGACAGGGTCTCCCTATAGCCCCAGCTGTCCTGGAACTCACTATGTAGACCAGGCCAGCCTGAACTCATAGAGATCCACCTGCCTCTGCCTCCTGAGTGCTGGGATTAAAGGCATGCGCCACCACGCCTAGTGAATGAGAATGTTTTTAAAAAGCCAATTAAAAATTTTTAAAGGACTGACAGGATAGCTCAGCAGGTAAAGGTGCTTGCTACCAAGCCTAACAATCTGAGTTCAATCCCCAGGACTTGCATGGTAGAAAGAGAGAACAAGCTAAGTGCCTACAAGTTGTTCTCTGACCTCCATTTGCAAAAAACAGATAGATGAATGGATAATAAAAAAATTTTAAATGTTTAAAGATGTGGCATATTTTGTGTTTTACAAATATTTAAAACAATGTATTTTGGCCAGGCATGGTGGTACACACCTTTAATCCCAGCACTTGGGAGGCAGAGGCAGGCAGATCTCTGTTGAGTTTAAGGCCAGCCTGGTCTACATAGGGAGTTCCAAACCAGCTGGGGCTACAGGGAGACCCTGTCTTAAAAAGAGCAAATATATAAATTTCAGTGCTGCACATTTGCTTTCTTTTTAGAGTAACTTTTTGATTTTGGGTTTTTTTTTTGTTTATTTTTATTTTATGAGTGTATTGCCTGCATGTGTGTAAGTGTTTTATGTATAAGTGCACCGGTGTTGTGCAATGCCTGTGGAGGTCAGAAGGAGGAGGTCGGATCCCCTGGAGCTGGAGTTACCGATGGCTGTTAGCCACCATGTGGGTGCTGGGAATCAAACCCCGGTCCTCTGCAAGAGTAGTCAGTGCTCTTAACAACTGAGTCATCTCTCTAGCCCCTTGGTTGTTCTTTGAAACAAGTCTCACTATATAGCCCAGTCTGGCCTCAAATTTATGATCTTTCTGCTTTGGCCTCCCAAGAGATGTGCTACCAAGCCTGGATTGAGCCAGTAACACTTAGGCTTCTGAATGGCACCTTGGCCCCTGGGCATAGTGACTGAAAGGGGGACCCCTGCTGTGCTATCAGGGCAATGCCCCTTCCTGGTAAACTCCACCAGACCCCTTGCACTCTTGGCAGCAGCCGGAGCTCACTGTGCTGGTTGATGAGCATGCGGATGGAGATGCGGCTGAGGTAGAAGCGGTCAAGGAAGTACTGGATATTCTGGTTGGAGACCGGGTCATCGCCATAGGTATCCTTGTATTCCAGCACACCCTGCGCCATGGTGGGTACAACATCATTGTGCCGGTTCCGGATGGTGACCAAGGCATCAGTGAACCTGTGAGGAAGGCAGACATTCACCCCCACCCAGGCTCCTTCACTGTTTCTCCTTCACTCCCAACCCCTTTTTAACATCTTCACTGGCTCTGCTCTTTACAGCCCCACAGACACACAGTGCTAACCTGCCTGAAGTCCACCCTTATTCTCCCACCTTTCAATCCACCTTCCAGCTCACAGCCAGAGTGCTCAGATCCTCTGAAGGGTGCTCCCTGGGCACAGGGTCTTCCCCATGTCCTCTTGGCATACTGAAGATTCAAGTCTGCATCTCTTCCAGCAGACCTGGATCTCCCAGAAGCAACCTGTCTCCCCCTCACACTGGACATTTCTGAAAGCAGGGGCTTTTCCTTTCACTCTACTGGCATTTTGCCCCCTGGGGCCCTGACCAAGATGCCTGACTGCACCTGCCTTCCTGTTCCCAACTCGGGCGCTCACTCACTGGCTTAGGGTCCGGTGGTCCTCGGGATCCTTATCCAGGAACTCCATGATGTCCAGCAAACTCTGGACATACCTATGGACAAACAGAAGGGGACATGAGCTCAGCTGAGGCTACACAAGTCTCCCTCTTACCCCCTCAGATGCTACCACGGGTATCACACAGCTGGACCTGCTGACAAGCTACACACGTCTGTCCCATGTCATCTGCTCTGAGTCTCCTTGATGATCCAGTAAGCTGTGCAAGGAAACTTCTCATTTGCTGGTTCCCTTACAGTGCATGCCTTTGTTTTGGAAACCCAGAACAAGTGTCTTAGGAGGGACTAGAGACCATTCCCTCTAGAGGCTGCACAGATCAGGGGATTGAGGCCTGACTGTACCAAAAGGCTTGGTGACAGAGGGCTTGAATATCTGCCTGCTTTGCCTAGCCCTTTCACAGACAATACTGGTACTCCCCACATGGGGCTGAGGCATCTGGTGGCCTATGGGTACAGTTGGGAGACTGGCAGGCACAGGGTCCCTCCCACAGTGACCTGGAACCTGCCTAGGGTACCCCAGTCTAGAAAGATGAGTAGATGTGACCAATTCTGTTGGTGTGGCCAGAGGCTCACTCTGCCCTGTAAAGCTAGTGAGCAGGATGGGTGTGGTGGGTGACCCCTGCTGCCTGCTTTACCTACAGGCCTGGTCAGAGGGGCAGGTCTCCCCTCCACCAGGAAAGAGATGCAAACAAAGAGCACAGGGCCAGTGGGGTCAGCTTCTACATGAGAAGGACACTGTGTTAGATGATGCCAACCTGAGGCCACTGCCCCATGCCTGCTTGACCTATGACTTCAGCTTCCTCATAGACATGTCCAGCTTATAGCTCGTCCTGAGAAGGTAGGAAGTGCCAGTGTCCCTCTGTTCTCTCTGGCAGAAACACTTCCTAGCTTGAGCCCCTGGTGGGGTGGGCCTGGGGCTCAGAAATGGCTTTAGAAAAGATGCCACCACCCTAGGACCTACTCCAAGCTCTAAAGAAGTGGGATGAGGTCTGGAGCAGGACCCCAGCTGGGTAAAGATACAACAAAGACTCAGGCTTCCTGAACACTTGCCACCTAAAGGCTGCCACTGCTTAGGATCTCACTCCCAGAGCTCCACTCACACTATCCTGTGTGTGCATTGTCATTTCTCTTATACCCAGCAACTGCTGCCCTCCATCTCTTGCTTAGACATAAGACAACTGGTTCTGCTGGATCCTAGTCCTGGCTTTTCCATGCCATGCTGTGTGACATTGGGAAAGCCATGAAACCTATCTGGGCTGTGGTTTCTTCACTAAGAAGGTAGGAGCTCTGATCCCTTCTTTTTACTGTAGAGTACTCTGGATGCTTGTGGCTCAAAGTCTGCCACTAGCTGAGCACACCCCATCAACTCTACTACTGCTTGGCTTTTGGCCCTGAGTCATAACATGCTTTAACCCACCTTGCCCTGCAGAGCTGCACTGGGGACAGGAACTGTTTGGCCTGGGGCACCTCCTTGGCCTCCCCAGCCAGTGCCTAGCATGCAGCCTGTGGGAGGAGCTGTCCTTGCTGACTGAGTAGGTCAGGATGGCAGAAGAGACCAGCTTACCAGCTTACCCCACACACTGCCTCCAATCCCTGTCCCCAACAGATACCTGCATCAGGACAGGGCCTCACCTGATGCAGATACCTGTCTCCCTGGACAGGTATGACAGCTGACATTCACTGAGGGACTACTATGGACTGACCACTGCTGCCCACCTGGGCTTGGGGGCTCACATAAAGGCCTAATAGCTGAAGGGGCTTCAAGGGAGTGGGGACTTAGGAGAGAAGCTATAAGTGGGGGGGGTGGTTGCTGGAAGATGGGGCCTTAAGGTCTTCTCAAGGTCCAAGGTGGGTGGAGATGGAAGAGTCAGAGGCAGGAGGTTCTGTACATGGCCAGGAGTGAGAAAGGACAAGGTCAGTTTCCATGCCCAGGCAGGGCAACCCAGTGAACTTTCAAGGGCTTGTCATATGGCCACAGACACAGAACAAAGGGCACCTGGACAGACTGAGAAGGGCAGTATTGGCAGAGTAACTGTGGGGGTACTGTGGAGAGTTCCATCTCTGCCTGCCCCTCAAAGGGGCATTCCCATAGGGGAATAACCCCGAGATCCAGAGGAGAACATGGGAAGGGTTGGCCCTGGTCCTGAGGTCCCCAGGGGTCTGGCCTTCCATATGCCAGCCTTGGATAGAGCTGGATCCTCCAGAGAGAAACAGGAATGGTGCCATGCTGGCTCCTGAGCAGCCACATTCCCAGAGCCAGGGAAAGGGCCAGAAGAGCAGAGGGTGTACCCAGGCAGAGGGTGGAAAAGGGGAAAGCCCTCCTTCCTTGGTGAGATCTGGTATTGCTTTTTTTTTTGTCTTTTTTGGAACAGGGTCTGCCTGTTAGCCCCAGCTGGCCTAAATTCACTTTGTAGACCAACTGGCCTTGAACTCACAGAGCCCCACCTGCCTCTGCCTCATGAGTAGTGGGATTAAAGGAATGTGCCACCAGGCCTGGCATGAGAGCTGGTACTTCGGTTTTTTAAAAAATATTTTATTTATTATTTTTATTTTAGTGTATGAGTATATTGCATGTATGTGTGCAAATGCACCTGTATCATGCTGTGCCCACAGAGGTCAGAAGGTGTTAGACTCCCCTGGAACTGGAGTTTTGGACGGTTGTTAGCCACCATGTGGGTACTGGGAATCAAACCCAGGTCTTCTGCAAGAGCAGTCAGTGCTCTGAACAGCTGAGCCATGTCTCCAGCCCCAAGATCTGGTATTTCTAACCTCCCAAGGTAACATAGCGGCCCCTCAGATCCTTCTGATGTTGCCCTCCATGGGGCTGAATGCAGGCCCCAGGGGAGGGGCAGGAGTAGAGATAGGAGAGGGAAGAGGGTGCAAGTAGTATGTGGGAGCAAGGGATGGCTGAGCAGAGCAGTAAGTGTGTGCATGTGTGTGTTATATGTGTGTGTGAAGAGCACAGGTCAGCATCCACAGCTGCTGGGGACATGAACCAGGCAATGGCAACATTAGGAAGGTAGCTGTTTGCACAGGGAGAGAGGAGAGATGTGTCCCACACCTGGGATGTTTGGGGGCTGGGTGTGCCCTGAACACCATTGGGATGCTCCAGCCCCAACTGCAAAATGAGGCCTACAGCAGGAAGTGTGGGGTGGGAGAGAATGTGCCTTAAAAAAGCTTCAGGAGTCAGTCACTACCACTGGGACTACTCAGCTATGGGTTAGGCCAGGAGGGATGAGGGATGGGCTGGCTTAGTGGAGGCTCCAGAACACAGTGCCTGCACAATAGTGTCTAATAAGTGTAGAAGTCTGTCTCTCTCTCTCTCTCTCTCTCTCTCCCTCTCTCTCTCTCTGTGTCTCTCTCTCTCTCTCTCTCTCTCCCTCTCCCTCTCCCTCTCTCTCTGTCACACACACACACACACACACACACACACACACACACACACACACACACACACTCTCTGATGCCAAGCCTGTGAGCCTTGTACCTGTTTCTCTGCTCAGGACAAGTGCTGCCTGGCTTTCACGGGGTAGGAGTGGGGCTCTTCACAGGCAGGGCTGGGGGTCCACACACCTTGTGAAAAAGTCAGGGAGGTGGTTGAGAGGGTGATGGTCCTAGCCCATACACACAGGATCACATCTCTTCCCTACAACCCAGAGACGTAGTGACAAGAGTGACTCACTGGGTTTTCTGGAAGCCTCTCTCCACCTACCCATGCTTCCTCAGGCTGTCATCCTCCAGAGAGGAGCCAAGGAGTAGGGAACACATCATTCTTGTAGGTGAAACCTACTTTCCCATAAACTCTCATGTAGTATGGAAATCTTCCTGATGCTTCCTCACTGCCCTGCAGCACAGCCCCATACACAGCCTTCCTCCTGTCCCTTCCCAAATGTAGTCTCCAAAATGCACTGCCTGGGTTTGAATTCCAGCTCCAACACCACTCCCTGACTGACCACAGCTCCCCACTTCTTGAACCTCCATCTCTCATGTGGGGATGGTGACACTCATTTGCAAGGGTCACGAAGATTACAGGGTCATCCAAGTAAGCGTGCAGTGCAGCCCTGGCACATAGCAAGTCCTCAGGTGTGGTGCTCTTTGACATCCTCCTTGCCCCTCACTGCCACATTGCCTCTGAAATCTCTACACAATTACATCACCTTTGACACAGAGATGCTGCCACCCAAAGGTATGGGACCATTGCAGGGACTGACCAAGTTCTAGACATGTTCCACACCTCTCAGTGATATGGGACCCTGAGAAAACAGTTTGGACCCCCACTATAGACAAGGAGGCTGAGCCTAAGAGGCCACACTGCTTGCACAGGAGTGTCTACTAAGTCTCAAAGTCAAGTGTGTCACACACACACTGATGCCAAGCCTAGGGTTTTCTCTACCTTTCAGTGATCTCCAAAATACAGTCCCCCTACCTCAGAGCTGACCAGCTGCAAGAGTTAATCAGGCTTACTTCAAACTAGGAATTCTTCATTTAGAACATGAACCCAGACCTCCTATTTGCCATGGACACGTATTAGTCACTACACTGCCAATAGCTCCCTCTGCACAATTTTCTCCTGTGTCCCCAGGAGAGGGTTCTGCTCTTTAATCATCAGACTCAGGCTAGTGGCCCTCTGGCCAGGCTCCCTGGGAAGTCAAGCCCTCTTCTCCCAAAGGCTCTGCCCACCTCCACCACTCCATCATCCTCCTGCAACCTAGAGTTTTTCCTAAAGGAAGAAAGCTGCACTCTCTTACAGGAAAACATCTCAGCCCCATGAGCAAGCTCTTTCTGCTCTCGCTTCAGTCTCTCTTGCTGTGGCTGAGGCCCACTGGCTCTGCAAATCCTCTCAGCAGGCTCTCTTCAAGATGCCTGAAGAACCCCTTGGCATGTTTTCCTCTATGCTGAATCATCCACTCGGAAAGTGTTTTCTCTTGTCTGACTTCATCCCTTCCTGCTGTGTCTTGACATTCCTTCCAAACTTTGAAGGAAGAGTGGAGTCAGGCTAAGCCCCAAGGTGGTCGCTGCTGTGTCTTGACATTCCTTCCAAACTTTGAAGGAAGAGTGGAGTCAGGCTAAGCCCCAAGGTGGTCGCTGATTCACAGGAAGGATTCCGAGGGACCCCCCCTGGGGAGTCATGGGCTGTCCAGCAGCCTCCTGCCCTCCACATATCACCCTTTGGGCTGCTCTAGGACCATGTCCAGGGAGGGGCCTGAGAAGTCCTGTCACAAAGTCACAGACCAGCTGGAGGGGCAGTCAGGTCAGTCAATCAGAGAGACTGGCAGAGGGCTGGGAGAACAGATGGCACCTTCTGTTTCCTCCCCACCCTATGGCAGCTCATTCAAGATGGCTCAGAAGTCCTGGGCCTCCTGGTGTAGGGCTCAGGCAGGGGTGACCTAGTTGGGTCACCTGAAAATCAGATACTGCCCACACCACTTTCTTAACTTGTACTTACAGGACTCTCTCTTCTTTCTAGCTCTAGAGTATCGAGTCTCTCTGTGTATTCATTTCAACTTCCCTGTTTTGTTTGGAAATGTCTCAGTAGGTTGCCCAAGATGAGCTTGAACTCCTGAACTCAAGCCTTCCTGCCTCAGTCTCCCAAGTGTTAAGACAACAGGTGCTCACCCTGCTCATCTTTCTCCATGACTTCCGGTTCAATCAACATTCATTGGGCATCTACAACATACCTGATCTGTGTGTACAACTCTGTCCCTTACTGGAGCTCATCTCTCTAGAATAAGCCAAGCAGATGCATGGCCACAAACACACACAATGCTGGAAGGGCACCAAGGACTCATAGGACCCCTTAGCAGGGGCTGGTTGTAGGGAGGAGTATAATGGTTGCCATGTTCTATCTATGCTTTTGTGTTTCACAAGTGTCAAAATGAATATGTTACATTTCTGCAATGGGAGATGTTATAATCAGTGTTACTTTGATTTTTCATTTAAATAAAACTACTCTTCAGTGCTCACAGATCCTCTCTGTTTGCACTGTACTCTGCCCTGTCTTGGCAGAATTTTATTTTCCTGTGAGACCATGGACTCTCTGTGGGTAGCTGCTGGGGTATATGTGTATGTGCCTGTGCATGTGTGTGCGTGTGTATGCATACATGTATGTTGCTGAGAGCTGAACCCAGGGCCTCATCTGTAGTAGACAAGCATCCTACCATTGACCTCAAACCCCAGTTTTTTGTTTCTTTTGAGATAGGATCTCAGTAAGTTGTTGAGGCTGACCTGAAAGTCATGATCATCCTGCCTCAATCCCTGCAAGCTGGGATTATACCTTTGTAGCACTAGTCCTGGCTAAACTTTTCTTAAATATTTTATTTTTATTTTATGTGTATGAGTATATTGCCTGCATATATGTAAGTACACTTGGGTCATGTAATGCCCACAAAGATCAGAAGAAGGTGTTGGATCTCCTGGAACTGGAGTTACAGACAGGTGTTAGCTGTCACGAGAGTGCTGAGAATCAAACCCAGGATCCCTGCAAGAGCAATCAGTGCACTTAACCACTGAGCCAACTCTCCAGCCGCCTCCCCTTTTGAATTGCTGAGGATCAACCTAGGCCTTTGTATGCTAGGCACAGACATGTTTTACCCCCCAGCTTCACCCCCAGCTGCTGCTGTGTGCTTAGACATAGCACATTGCTGGGAGAAGCATGAAACAAGCTCCTGAGCCTACAAAATCCCAAAGACTAGATTTCTGCCCAGTCACCACAAGAGTCTACTGATCCATGACCAGCCAGGGACATGCCCAGTGACAGGCCCACCCTTGTTTATGTTTCATGTGAGGCTACTGGCTAGTGGCCTCCAGTTACCTACTCCTAGACAGGGCTCTGTGCCTGTGGCTACCTATAACAAACTTCTGATTCTTGTCCTCAGAACTCTTTGTGAAGGAACAGTGTCATCCCTGTACTTAACTGAGTATTTGCACAACATTCAAGACAGTCAGACCTGTCACTTGGATGGCAGAATCAACTCCCTGTTTCTTGGTTTCCCAAGTTACTCTAATCCTGACAGGGGCTGGGGCTCCAGGAGCAGGCCACTGGTTATTGTTGACATTAGTAGTGTGACTTTTGCTCTTTACTGTGAAAGCAGTGCCCTCTTCAATGGACCCTACGTTCCCAGAGAAAGGAAGGTGGTGAGGCAGATATAGCTTGGCGCTTGACCTTTGTCCCTGCTCAGCCGAGGATTCCCATGTGATCTTGGGCAGCTCCCTGCCTCTTGGAGCCTCTGTGCCTTGACTCTGTCCCCAGAGCCCAGGCACACAGTGATGATGATGGAGGGATGATGGAGCGGAAGGGGCCTCACCAGCTCTGCACCAGCTGTACTGAGGGGGTGCCTAGCACCCGGTCGGGAAGCAGATTGATTTCTTTCATGATGTTGGCCAGGCGTACAGGCAGCTCCTGCCGGAGGAAGGTGAAGGAGGTTTTCTCACAGGCATTACTGGACCCTAAGAGAGAAGGGGTGGGAGTCAATGGACAGCCACAAATCATGGAAACTGGAGCACATGTGGGGACTGGGCAGGCTGGATCCCCAAAATGGTCAAGTGACCTACAGAGGGCACATAGCAAGGTAGCCTTCCTGATCCTGTAGTGTGTGAGCCTTCCCCTAACTCTGCCACCCTGGCTGACACTTTGGGGGTGGCATCACCTAGTCACTATCAGCTGAACCCCGACTTCTTGTCAACCATGGCAGGATATCCCTGTGGCTCATTCAGAGTTGTTACAGTCTGTCACCTCACTTTTCTTTCCCTCCTTCTAGGCAGGCACTCATTCTAGGGGATTGGCCTAAGGAGCAGAGGCATCCAGGAAATCCCTCCCTCCCTTCCTGTGCTAGATTCCTATGGCTGCAATGTCTCTGGGGCAGGCCACCTCACCCAGGAGGAGACAATTGGATGCTAATGTAGAATGGGCCCTGTTAATGACCATCTGTGAGGCAAATGGAGACCTTGATCCAGGGTCAGGATGGACAGGCAGTGGAAGAGTGAGTAGTCTTGGGGACCTAGGGTTCAAATCTATGCTTTGCTTGGGTCACTCAGGGTATATCAACACCCTTCTGAAGGTTTCCCCACACAAGTGGTCCAATCTCCTCCAGCTGCGACATTTTGCTGGGGGCTGGAAGTGGGCCCTGGAGGATTTCCTACATGGGCAAAGCTCAAGACTCAAACAGAGCAAGGAGAAACAAAGGTATGTGCTGGGGAAACAGGTGCCCTATGTCTTGGCTGACACCTCTCTGTCCTCCTCCTGTCTGTGATACAGCTGTAACTAAAGCCAACTCTTCAAAGACCTGGACCCACTCCCATTCACCAGCTGGCACCGGGGAAATGCCATGTAGACAGGCAGGGCCACACAACGTCTGTATCTGCCACGTTGGCACAGCTTTTTCTCACCCCAAAGCCACCTCTACCTCCAGAACACTGGTAATGGGTGATCCTTAGGAACTCAGGGTTGGCCATGGAAGGGTGCAAGCCACCTGACCACCTCATGGTAACTTGGGCCTCTGCCCAGCTAGGAACAGGCTGCCAGGCATGAACAGATTTGATCTTCAAGCGTCCTTGCCCAGTGGGCAGATGCAATGGGTGGAGGCTGACCAGTCAGGGGCGCTTCTTCTGTTGGCACCTCCTTCTCAAAGGGCCCCTTTCCCTTCCCAGCTGCCCCTGGAATTCTCTGCTGTTCCCTCATTAGCACCCCACTCATCCAGCAGAGCCCATGTCTTCTTCCAGATGACTGAACCTCCCACCCTGCCTTATCACTCTCATCAACCATCACACCCCTTGTTTACTCTTGTTCCCCTACTCTTAGTGGCTACGTCATTTCCCCACTAGTCCTATAGGGTCTGGATGGGGTCCTACACCCTCCCTGCCTCTTACTCTCCAAGACCGCTCTCAAAGCCGGGGAGGGAACCATGGACCCCCGCCTTTTCCAGCCCCCCATTCCTTTTACAGTGCGGAGGGGGCACCCTTAACTCCTTCAAAGCCAGGCAGGCCTTCCTCGCCGCCGTTAACCCTTCCAGCCTATATGCTTGCAAGCTAGCCTTGGAGCCACCCAGATCCTCTCCCCCGGTGTTAACCCCTCATAGTCAAGCTCCGTCCTCGTTGCCCAACGCCCCTCAGTGCTCGCCTCCCTCCCACTCCGTACCAAAGTCTAGAAATTGCTTCATAGACAGCGGGGACGGGGAGAACTTGCTGAAGTGCTCGATGTACTTGGGCGCCCCTGCCAGGGACGCATTCTTCAGCAGCGCCCGGACCCAGCGCATGGCGGCGGTGGCGGTGGCGCCGCGGGCTCGGACTCGGCTCCGGCTGCTGTCCCGGCGTTGGCGAAGGCTCACGGCAGGACCCGGCTTGGCCGGGCCGGGAGACACTGTTCGGCCGCCTCCTCCCTACCCTTGCCCTGGGGGGCGCCTCTAAAGCGCAACCAATCGGCTCGTCTCGGTACTCCGACGACGCCAATGGCCACGCACAAACAACTCTGGGAGCACCAATAGCCTTGCGCCTCGGCACGTGGCTTTCCTCTGGGCCCGCCTCCTTAACCAACCCCGCGCTGGAGGCGGCCTGTTGTTTTCCGTGGAGGCACGTAGGGCCCGCCCCCAGCCGCCAACTACCCCGACTTTAAAGGGGCAAGCCCAAGGTTGACCCTTTCTTCCCCAGAGGCCGGCTAGCCCTTCCGGTCCTCCGCTGTTCTTGCCAACCTCTGGCTCCTTCCCAGTCTCTCACTCTCCAGCTCCTTCTTTTCTCGCCCTGTCTCTCGTCCTCCCCAAAGGCACCTGTTTTCACCTGTCCTGGTACCTACCTACTCTCCCATAGGGGCTCTAGCGGCTTCTCATTCCACACTGAACATTTGCAAATCTTAGAACCAGGATACAAGCCTGTTCTATTCTGTCCTGTATGCGTGCAACCTACGGACTTCCATAAATATCCAAAGTGGCCCAGGAAAAGGTGGCGTCTTGTTTTTTCGCTTAAACATTTAGAGGAGTGTACCGCAGAGGGAGAGCACTTGCCTAGCGTGCATGAAGCCCTGGGTTGATCATCAACACTTGAAAAATAACAAAAACGCCCAGAGTCAAAGCCCTCAAAACTAGCAAGAGGTGGAGGCAGCAGCTACAGTCAGTGCAATCTTAAGAACTTTTATTTTATTAGTTCTTAGCTCATTTAACTGAAAATAAAATTTGGGCATCTAGCCCAACCGCCTGAGAAGGAAACCTTCTGGGCACCAGGCTTCCTAAAAGCAAGCTTCCCCCAACCCTGTCCCGGGGGCCCCTCCCGGCCCCCAGGTGAGCCTGGTAGCCAAGTCCCTCTTCCCCACAGTCTCTTTCTTGAGAAACGTCATGCGCCCTCTTTTGGTAGATCGTGGAATGTTTTCCACTCTGGGCCTTCAGAGACAGGCCTCTTATCTTTGCTTATTGATGATTCAGTGGTTGACCCACCCTTACCACGCCCCTGATACAGGCTGAGCTTTGTGCCCACTTCCGGAAACAGCGGCAGGATCCAGGATTGGCCTGTACCAGGGCCTGGTGCGACAGGCCTGTAATCTCATCCATTCAGGAGGCTTGAGGCAGAAGGATCTGGAGTTAAAGCCCACCCCGGGTCTGTAGCTCATAGCTCAATGATATTTTTCTAGAAGGCGTGAGGCCCTGAGTTTAATCCTCAGTGCACACACATAGTAATAACAGAATGCAATTGTAGATAGTACAAAAGAAGGCATCACAATGAAAAGCATAATGCTGTGTGCCAGGCACTGTTTGCCCAGATTACCTCATTTAATTCTCAAGAAGTGAAGACAAACTTGGTAAGCATTCTCAACTACAAATCTGGCCTTGTTGCTTATCCACTCACAACCTTTCCACTTGTTATGGGAACCTTTCCAATTGTCCCCAATATCTGCTTTGGCATGGCTTGCCAGATTCATGGTAACACTCTCCCCTGCTCAACTCCCAGGACTGTCTTCCTGCTGCCTTGACCCAGCCTCTGATTGCCAAGCCAGTGCCAATGCTATCTTTTTTGTCAGGATTATTCCTCTTAACTTCTACCTATGCTTTAGGTCTCAGCTGCTTCATCATCTCTTCCTCTGGGAAGCCTTTGCTAAGCTCCTGGTCTGGGTGCTGGGCTCCCTTCGTGCACCTTAGGTCTCCTGATCTTAGCAAGGCGTGAGAGCTTTTCACAGTGAGTGGTGACAGCTGGTTCATGGGTCTTCCGGATTGGACTTCAGCTTCAGGTGGGCACAGTGCCTGACATTTAGTGGGGAAGACAAAATGAAAAAAGGTTGGCAGAGAGATAAGCTCCTGACCTGTGAGGGAGGATCCCTAGACATCCACTCACCAGGCAATTAGGAAGTGATGGATGACACAGGTGAGCAAATTTTCAAAGACCAGGCAGAGTATCTGAGATTATCTATATTTGTATCTATGTGTAATCCTAAACCAGCATGAGGTGCACATCTGTAATCCCAGCACTTGAGAGGAAGAGGAAGAAGGGATCAGATGTTCAAGGTCATCCTTAACTACAGTGAATTTGAGGTCAGCCTGAGCTACATGAAATCCTTTCCTCAACACCCCCATCTTTCAACACCCCCCCAGAGGGAGAGGGAGAACGTGTATGTGCATCTCTCTTGTCCAAGCAAGAGTTCACAGGAGCCAGTAGGTTGGTCATGTGAAGCTGGCCACAGAGGGGTGTAAACCTCCCTATGACTTAAGCTATAGGTGGCTATAGGATGGGGCTGAGCTGGGTGTTGACAACCCACATATGGTTCAGATGAACCCCAGGTATGGTGAACCCTAGATTCTGGTAAACATGAGGTCATTGGATTCTGAGAATTTAGCTGCTCTGATAGGAGTTGGGGTTTCCCCGGAGAAGTAGACGTTTCATTGTCAGAGTCAGTGACTGTGCTGGATAGCTTTAGTGTCAACTTGATACACCTGGGTTGAGGGAACCACAATTGGGGAATTTCCTCTATTGGGCTGTCCTGTGGCCATGTCTGAGGGGCATCTTCTTGATGAGTGATGTGGGAGGGCCCAGCCCACTGTAGGTAGTGCCACCCCTGGGCAGGTGGGCCTGTGTTGCATAAGAAAGCAGGCTGAGCAGGGGCCAGGGGAGCAAGCCAGTAAGCAG
>NW_008342393.1:4536259-4578170 GCF_000622305.1 Nannospalax galili | reverse complement strand
CCCTGTGCTCCAGCTCCTGCCTCCAGGTTCCTGCCCTGAGTTCCTACCTTGGGCTCCCTGATGAACTGTGACCTGGGAGACGTAAGCTGAATAAACCCTTTCCTCCCCAAGTTGGTAGTGGTCAGAGTATTTTGTCACATCAATGAAAAACTAGGACAGTGACAGATGCTAACATGGAAAAGGAGGGAGAAAGTTGCATGGAGAGGGTGGGCATGGGGTCCAGGACAGTGTTGTGCTGGGTCCTGCTGGTGGGAGCAGAGGTCACACAGCTGCCACAATAACAAGGCTGGGAGACACCCAGGTAGATAGGAAGAGGAACCTCCCACAGTAGCATGGGTCTATGGAGTCTGAGAAGGGCAGAATTTGGGATCTGCCTCTAGACTTCTCTGGGTAGTAACTTCCAGTCTTCAGTGAAATCTCAGTCTTGGAGACAACAGCAGGAGCCACACCATAGTTTAGGGTAAAGAAATCAAGGGGAGGCATCCTCATTCCATTCCTCAGGCCTGCGTGAATCGGGAGCAGCAGCTAGGGTAAGGGAAGACTGTTCCAGGAACCCCTGGAAATGTGGGGATACAGAGGGTGGCCTTCATCTCCAAAAGATTCACACCAGGGTCTCCTGCCCGGAGGCTGGGGGTGGGCACCCATGCCCTCAGTTTTCACAGCCTTACTCACTGGCTCACCTTCTGATAGCCTCCTTGTGGTGCCCAAGTGTGGCGATGGGGAAATGGAGCAGAAAAGCAGGCTCTTACCTGAGCTCAGCCCCTACTGTGGGTTCTGTATAGACACTTGTACCCACCCTAGCTCCACTCCAGCCAGGACTGCCTGTTCCTACACCTCTTCCTGTCCCTGCACACCCTTCTCCTGCCTACTCAGGTCAGCACATGGTTTCCAAGAAACCACTTGGGAATTCCTACCAGGCTACTCTGGTCTGTTCCTTCACATGAGCTTCTGGATTTCATTCAAGTTTCTATGACCAGCCGGTAGACTGGGACACCTTGATAACAGGGGTTTCTGGCTCCTCCATATATTTTCACCCTCAAGGCCCCCAAATCCCTACCATCTGACTTTATTCACCCAGGGATCAGCTGCGGGAGGTCGTCACCCTTCCAGACTGAACTGAGATTGGTCAGGGCTAGGGGGTGGGTGGCAGCAGATGCAGGAGTACAAATTGGGAGCTGTTTATTGGTTGTAGTGAGAAGCCCATATACAAAGAAGGCACAAGGGATAGGGGCTGCTACAGTACCGTGGAGGGGCAGGGTTGGGAAGCGGGCCTGCCTGTGGGTAGAGGTCAGGAGAGGACCTGGGAATTAGCCATCAATGCTAGAATGGGCCTTGGGACGCAGCCCCCAGGAGGAGGTTGAGCTAGGTTGCTCAGAAATCCACAGGCAGCCCAGAACATCACCTTCATGATCAAGGGGAGCAGAGTTGAGTCTGGCCAGCTGGAGCAGGGGTTGGGCTCTCCCCTGCTCTACATTCAAGTATCACCCCAAATGGTCTTGTAGAGTCTCTTCAGGCCTTGCCCAGGCTGAGGTGGTAGTGACAGGTCAGAAGTTTCTCCTCTGCACCGTGTCAATACCTGCTGGGCCAGGACTGGTCCCCTGATCTCTAAAGGAGGCCACCATGCTCCAGGTCAGTCCCGGCACAGTGTGTCCAAGCTATTCATGGTTTCTCTATGTTCCTTTGGGCTGAGTTTCCTGCCAGCTCCCTCCATCTGTGGCCAAGAAGAGATCCATTTATAAAGCCATTCTAGGGACCTGCTTTGTAGCTCACTGCTCCTGGGTCTGAGCAGGTAGATCATGCGAGCATCCCTCGGATAGCCCCGGCAGGACCCTGCTCTCCGATGTGTGCCAGGAGTTACAGCTGGACCCGATGGGCTGCTTCTTGTCAGTAGTTTTACTCTGGGCAGCGAAAGTCTGTCCTGTGACAGTGGCTCAAGGTGGATCCAGTGTGGAGGGGGATGTGTCACCACATTGGGAATTTTTTCCTCCTGGCTCCAGTAAAAGCCATTCGGCTTTGTTTTGGCACAGCCAGGCTGGAACATGGCACCCTCCATGGTACATGAGAACTGGCCACGAGCAATGGGCCCTGTGTGTGTCCAGGGCACGGAGCTATGGTGTGCTCAGCATTGCGAGGTCTTGAAGGAGATCCTAGGACCCCAGAAAACATGCTTGCCCCGAAAAGGGGTATGCCCCTGAGCCTGCTGGTGCCAGCCAAATGTGTGTCCCCTGAGGACTGTCAGAGTCATAACTTATGATAAATAGGAGGAAGGGGATACTGAGAGGGATGTCAGGGAAGGCATCAGTAGTATCGATCTCGAATCTGCCAGCTGGTGACCCAGTGCTTCTTAGTGGGCAGGGTGCTCCCCAGGGGTGGGTAGCGCTCCTCCTCACGGATACGTACTGCATGGTACTTGGGCATGATTCGGTAGTAGCGGGTTCGCTTAAAGAAGTCACACTGGAGATTGGGCAGAAGAGAACTTGTGTCAGTATCTAGTCCTCAAGGGGAAGATATACCTAGACACCCTCCCCCGTGATCTTCAGAGCTAGGCCCTGACTCAAACATCCCCACCATAGTGTGAGATGGGAGGATGAACCCCACCCCAGGCCCAAGGAAGGAGGAGTTAAGGAAGGCAGAGAGGAGGAGAGGCAAGTGGAGACCAAGCAGCTGCAGAGACTGTAGGCAAAGTGGTCAGGAAAAGGGGTAGACTCAATGACCATGGCTAGAAGTGGGTGAGATAGTTATCCTGGGGAGATGGTGGGACTCAAGACAAAAAGGGTTGGACTCTTCTGGTCTTCTCCTTCTGTGGGGGAAGGGATGGGGCTTAGAGTCCTTGTGGACAGGACTGGTGGTCAGGCAGAGGAGGTCTAGCCCTGATTGTTACCCTTTTCCAGTTCCCAGAAAGCAGCATGCTCATAGGAAGAATTTTATGGCATGTTCTTGGGGTTCCAAGCCCATGAAAGCCAGGTGGGAGAGGGTGTACAGGGGATAATCAGGCAGAGCAGCCTGCTTTGAGGTGGTGGTGGGACAGGTAAGATCCAAGCAGGCCCTAAGGCAAGAGGAGCAGACAGGACAGAATCACAGGCCTTGGCCAGCCAGGGGCTGGGGAGAAGGCCTGGTAGGCCATGTTACCCAGGTGGGCCGGGGTCAGGGTCTGCCCCCCCTCAGTAGTCGTCGGTCAGCCTCTCCGTCTCTGACGGCTGGCTCTTCATCTCAGCCTTCTGCCTCTTAGCTTCATACAGGGCGCGAGTGCGGGCTCGCTTGAAGAAGCCGCACTGGAGGGAGGAGGTGGGGATGGCCATCAGGGGTACTGGGGAACCTGGCCAGCAGCACTCAGGTAGCTGGGAACCTGTATGTCTGAGTCCTGGCCCCAGCTTGGTGAGTGGCCAGACACCAGAGTTTCTGGGTTCCCGATTGAAGCCTGCAGCTCCCCCATTAACCCAGGTAAGGGTGGGACTGGAAGTTGAGGGGAGGTGGGAAGATCTGAGGAGGGGTAGCGGAAATGAGGAATGGGATGCGGAGCTGTGGGATGGAGGAAGGTGGGTGAGCTGTGCTGCCAGGAGGAGGTGGCAAGTGGGAGGCCTCAGAGGGCTGAGAGTCTCTACCTTCCACAGCAGGAGGATGATGAGGCCCAGCAGCAACAGTCCAGCACTCACAGCCACAAGCACCAGCCACAGCTCAATCTCAGCAGGCAGCTCCTCCACCAGTTCAGAGTCAATGTCCACCGAGAACTGCAGAAAAGAGAGATGAGACTCAGTCCTGGGTCTGTCCTCTGAGACCCCTTTACCCTCTCAGTCCCAGTTGGGTCCAGAGTCCTGCTGTTTAACCTGCCTCCAGTAGGGGGCAGCCAGGGACTAGAAAAAGCCTCAGCAGGCCTGAATGACCTCAGCAGGTCCTGCTTCTTAAGCATGCAGACCTGGCCAGTGAACCAGCCTCTGATCTGGTAGGCACCTGGGATCTGGGTTTGTGACCACTCACCTGGGCTTGCACATTAGCTCACTCTACTCCTGTAGAGCTACGTGACCTTGGATTAGTAATCTCACCTCTTTGAATCTTCATTTCATGCTTCCTGATAGAGAGATCAGAATGCCTACTTCACAGTATAATGAAGTGGCCATGAGTTCCGGAGCTAGACTACTTGAGCTCCAGTCCAGCCTTGCTTGTCAATCACTAGATATGTGACCTTGAGCAAGTTGCTTAACCTCACTGTTGTTCATCTGTAAATTGGGAATTACAGTTCCTTACCTCATAGGCTGCCAGAGAAGATTAAATGTATTTAGTATTCGTGAACTGCTCAGAGTGACTCATGGCAAGCCCTCCATAAATATTTATAGAAAAACATAAACAATGCATAGCATATAGCATTATTTTTCTTCCACTACAATGGACATGTATATGCATTTAATCTGTATAGACAGATTAAATATTCCTAAAATGCTTGGGACCAAAAATATCTCAGATTGTTTTTCCTTTTTCATTCTGGAATATTTCCACAGACTGTTCACTGACTGAGCATGGGGCTCAAAAAGTCCGCTGTTTTAATACATTTGACCCACATTGATAGGTAGTGTTGAATTTCCAGTTTTTAGAGTTTAACTTGTCTAGATGACTATGCTTGATTTTCTTTCTTTCTTTTTTTTTTTTGAGACTGGGCTGGCTCGATCTCATAAAGATTCACCTGATTCTGCCTCCTGAGTGCTAGGATTAAAGGCATGCACCACCAGGCCTAGCTTAAAATTATTTTTTAACAACTTTTTTTAAAAGATTTTTTTTTAAAGATCTTTAAATTTTTATGTGTATGAGTGTTTTGCATGTATTTAAGCATACCATGTGCATATAGTGCCTGCAGAGACCAGAAGAGGGCCTCAGAACTCTTAGAACTGGAGTTACAGCTGATTATGAGCCACCATGTTGGGTACTGGGAACCAAACCCTGCTCCAGCAAGTGCTCTTAAACACTAAGCCTTCTCTCCAGCCCCTTACAGTTATTTTGATTTTAGAAAACAAAATTAGGGAAAAGCAAAGGTTCCTAGTAATTTGATGCTCTAGAAACAACTATCTCCATAATGAATAATGTATTCAAGCCACCCACTGTGGTACAGGAGGCAGGAGGAGCAGGAGTTCAAGGCTAGACTCTATTATATAGTGAGCTTGAGGTCAACCTACATGAATCCCTCTCCAAAACTGAAAAACCAAAAACAGTAAATTTCTGTGCTGAATCATAAATATCTGTGCGGAATCACTCTCTCTCTCTCTCTCTCTCTCTCTCTCTCTCTCTCTCTCTCTCTCTCTCTTTCTCTCTCTCCCCTTCCTTCCTCTCTTTTCAAGAAAGGGTCTCATTATATAGCCTACGCTGGCCTCCAACTTCTAATCCTGTCTCAGCCTCCCAAGTCCTGGGATTACAGGTATACACCCACAAACCCTCCCTAGCTATCTCTATTTTTTAGTACATTTGACCCATATTAATGGAATCATACCACACACACTTCTGCAAGCTTTTTTTCCAGTTAATATCCTCTTTCTCTGTCAATTGATAAAGGCCAACTTGATCTCTTTTGAGGACTGCATAGTCACTGTAGGAATGGACCACATTTTATTGAACCAATTTCCTACTGACAGACACTTAGATTGTTTCCAATTCCCTCCCCTTATTAACAACACTCTAAAATAACCCCATATATTTATCTTTGTATATTTGTCCTATTAGCTCCTTGAGATATATTATCATGTGCTAGATCAAAGGAAATGGGTGCTTTAAATTTTAATGGATATTGACAAATTCATCTCCAGAAAGGAACCACCAATTTATACCCCAGCCAGTAGCATTTCCTGCCACTTAGCAGCAACAGAAGTATTACTCTTTTTAGTATTTTACAATCAGACAGACAACTCTTTGTTATTTTTATTACTTTTTAAAAAGATTTTATTTTTATTTTAAATTATTTGTATATATGTGTGTCTGTACATGTGAGTACAAGCACCTGTGGAGACACCTGACATGGGTGCTGGGAACTGAACTCAGGTCCTCTGAAAGAGTAGCACGTGCTCAAAACTGCTGAGCCATCTCTCCAGTTGTTTTTATGTCTTTATGAGTAAGTTAAACATTTATATTTCACCTGCATACATTGCCTTTTTATTTTATATTTTCTCTTGAAATGTTAAACACGTCAACATTTGTCTATATGCTTTAAACTTTCTTTGTCCTTTATCGTCTCCTTGTATACAGATTTAAAATCTCATGTAGTCTAATTTGTCAACTTTTTCCTTTTGATTTTGGGCTTTAATAAAGTATCTCACTCCAAGTGACTCACACATCTAGTACCGGTACTTGGGAGGCTGAGGTAGAGGATTGTTGTAAAAGTTTATGACTAGCTTGGGCTACATAGTGAAATCTTATTTCCCAAAAGCAAACAAATAGGTCCAATGAGATGGCTCATTGGGTCAAGGTACTACTGGCTGCCAAACCTGACAACCTGTGTTTGATCCCAGGGACCCACATGGTGGAAGGACAGAATTGACTCCTTCAAGTTGTCTCAGACTTCCACGCTCACACTGTGACACTCCCTCCCCCAAATAAGTAAATGTCATAATTTTTTATTAAAAATAAATAAATAAGCAACTCACTTGTTCCATAATTAAAGGTTACCAACAAATTATTCTGCCTTTTATTTTGGCACACATTTAATTTCTACATTTAAATATTTCACTTAACCTGAAGGTATTTTTGTTAGTGGTGTGAGACAGATATTTCTTTATTTCTCAAATGTTTTCTTCCAACACTACCTAATAATATCTTAGACTCCTCCTGCCTCAGCCCCTGAGTCCTGGGATTACAGGTATGTGCCACCACATCCAGCTAATAATTTTTCTCCACTGATTGAGCCTGGGTGGCTGGAGAGATGGCTCCACGGTTAAGAGCACTGATTACTCTTGCAGAGGACCCTGGTTCGGTTTCCAGCAACCACATAGCTAACTATAACTCCAGTTCCAGGAGATCTGACGCCCTCTTCTGGTCCCTGAGGGCACTGCATATATGTGGTGCACTTACAGACATGCAGGGAAAATGCTCATATACATTAAAATGCTCATATACATTAAAAAAAAAAAAAGCAGGTGAGATGAGGTGAGATGATATAGCACCTTCTGCACAGGCTTTATCCACAGAACCCACAATGGAAGGAAAGAACAGGCTCCTAAAAGTGACCTTGGATTCATATCCACACATCATAATACATAAAATTAAAAAATAATGCAGTCTGTATCATAAACTAAATTTCTTTATTTTATTAATATTTTATTTATTTTTTAAAAACATTTTATTTATTGTTTTTTCATTTTATGTGTATTGTCTGCATGTAGGTAAGTGCGCCCGTGTCGTGAAATGCCCACCGAAGTCAGAAGAAGCTGTTGGGTTCCCGATTTTTCATTTTATGTGTATGCATGTTTTGCCTGCATGTAGGTAAGTGCACCCATGTCATGCAATGCCCATGGAGGACAGAAGAGGCTGTCGGATCCCCTGGAACTGGAGTTACAGACAGCTGTTAGCTGTCATGTGGGTGCTGGGATTCGAACCTGGGTCTTCTGCAAGAACAGTTAGTGTTCTTAACCACTGAGCCATATCTCCAGCTTCAATTATTTTTCTTTTTTATGTGTATGAGTTTACTGCCTATATGTATGAGTGCACGCCATCATGCAATGCCACAGTGGTCGGAAGAAGGTGTCAGACTCCTCTGGAACTGGAGTTGCGGATGGTTGTTAGCTGCCATATGGGTGCTGGGTGCTGGGTCCTCCGCAAGAGTAGTCAGTGCTCTTAACTGCTGAGCCACCTCTCCAGCCCCATAAACTAAATTTCTATCCCACTGATCTTTCTAGACCTTCCTCTACCTCTTCTAAATCACACTGGTTTATTTAGGAAATGTGTCATAAACTTCACCAACCATCCATTTATCTTCCTATGTGTGTCACCTATATATCTCCAGTTAAATCTATTTCACAATAAATTACTAATTGTCATTTTGTTTATTTGCTTATTTATTTATTCTCCTAGATGTAACCTAAAATCAAGCTCAGAACCTTTGTTTTTTTTGTTTTGTTGTTTCTTTCAAGTTTCCTGAATCCTACGTGGACTGGAATAATTTGAAAAGATCTAACAGTTTGATAATATTGGCTTTTTCTATCCATTATTTAAGTTTTCGTTGTACATTTGTTGTGGTTATTCCAAGGTGTTCTAGATCTTTTCAGCTATACATACATATTTCACTGTTATTATTGTTCATGGTTTGTTTACTTGGCTTGATTTTTAAAATATTTTATTGTTTTTATTTTATGTGTATGAGTGTATTGCCTGCATGTATGTACGTGTACCTGCATGTCATACAATGCCCAAAGAGGTCAGAAGAGGGCATCAGATCCCCCAGAACTGGAGTTACAGACAGTTGTTAGCTGCCATGTGGGTGCTGGAAATCAAACCCAGGTCCCTCTGCAAGAGCAGCCAGTGCTCTTAACTTCTGAGTCATCTCTCTAGCTCCTCTTGGTTTGGTTTTTTTGAGACAGGGTCTTGCTATGGCCTTGAACTCACTATGTAGTCCAGGTTGGCCTCAATTTGTGTTTCTTCTCCTGCCCTAGTACTCTAATACTCCACCATACCCAACCCTTTATAATTCATTTTATTTTATTTTTTAAGACAGTATCTCATTATGTTGCCTTCAGCCTTGCAAGTACCTTGTACTATAGGCTCACATTACCACTCCAGGTTCATCAACCTTATTTTGGATTGGTTATTGCTAGCACAGAGGCAGCCTATGCATGCTGATACTTGGATCTTCTGTTGAGTTTCCTGATTTTCAGGGCCTGACAGCCAAACACGGCCTCTTTCCTGCCTTGTGCACAGTCACACCACAGGCAAACACTGGCTTACCACTGGTCTTGCTTGAGCTTCAGCTTAGCCTGTTACTGCTGTTCTCTCTGCCAGAAGCTTACATATTCGTAGTGGGTATAACAGCAGGAGACCCTGGTGCCAGTCCCTGACACGCCATGCCACTGTGGGCAGGTAACTCATTTTCCCTGAACCTCAGTTTCCTCAGCCATAAAATAGATCCACCCGCAGCCCTGTTCTTCCTGGAGCAGTTGTACACATTAAGTAAGCACGGTCATCCACCTTGTCACACATCAGCATCACCTATGGGCCTCTTAAACATCCCAGTACCATGTTCCCTGCCCAAGGACCAGACCTAATCACTGGCATAGTACCAACACCAGAAGCCTGCCAGAAAATTGTAATGTGTTCTGTTGCCAAGACTGAGAACCACATAGCCAAAGTGTGTGTGTGTGTGTGTGTGTGTGTGTGTGTGTGTGTAGTACTGGGGATTGAACTCAGGGTCTTCTGCATGCTAGGTACTACCACTGAGCTACATCCTCAGCTCCCTCCCTCTTTTTTTCAATGTTTTTCATTTTTAATTTGTGTGTGTGTGTGTTTGTGCAAATATATATACATGAGTGCAATATCCACAGAAAGCAACAGAAAGTGTTGGATCCCCTAGAACTGGAAGTACAGGAGACTGTGAGCGCCTGATATGGGTGCAAGGAACTGAACTCAGATCTTCTGCAAGAGCAGTACATACTCTTCACCATTAAGCAAACTCTCCACAGCACCATCCCCACTTTAACTTTTACTTGTATACACACCTGTGTGTCCCTCTATGCCTTTCTGGAGGTCAGAGATTAACATCAGGTATCTTTCTCTATCATTTTCCACCTATTTTTTCAGACAGGGTCTCTTACTGGACCAGTGTAACCTGCCATTTTGGCTAGACTGGCTACCCAGCAAGGCCCTATGATTCATTTATCTCTGCCCTCTCAGAGGTGGGGTCATAGATGTGTGCCACCATGTCCTGCTTTTATCTAGGTGCTAGGGATCCAAACATAGGATTTCATGCTTGTGGAACAAGGCCTTTACCCCTGAGCCATCTCCTCAGCCCTTTACTTTTAATTTTGAGACAGAATATCATTAATTTGTCCAGGCTGGCCTTGAATTCACTTGATAGCCCAAGCAGGCCTGGGGCTTAACCATCCTCTTGTTTTAGCCTCCCAAGAAGTTTGGGATCACAGACCTGCACCATGAGGCCCTGCTTCAGTGTCTTCTTAAAGATGCTGTATGTTCAGTGCCATGGCCCAAGCTTGCTGCCCCTTGTTAACACACCCACTCACCCATGTGGTCTTGTTTTCCATGTTGATGGTAGGGATGCTGGTTCGCAGGAATAAAGTAGCCCAGCCATCTACCCTGACTCGGTCAAAGTCTTTGTAATCCTAGAAGGGGTATAGAAGGGTCAAAACCAGTAGCTGAAACCCGAGTCCCTTCCTTACCTGTTTCCCTCACTCTCCCATCAGGCAGCATCCTTAAGCAGCACCCCCAAAGATTGTCACCCGGCCTCTCCTCCACATAAAATGCATGACATTTATGCATGCATTAGGTCCTGTGCTGGATGCTGGGACAGTAGAGACAATGAAGGTCACAGTCTAGGTCAGGCCCATGAACTAAATCTAGACTCAGCAGCTGCTTTTGTAAACAAGGCATTTTTGGCACACAGCCCCAGCCCCTTCATTTGCCTATGGCAGGTTTTGTGCTCCAATGGTGGAAACAGAATAGCAACAGAAATCAAGTCCACAGGCCAGAAGAGATTGAAAATCTAATCAGAGAAAAAGTTTGGACTAGGTGGCAAGAGAAGGCTGGCACAAGAGTAACCACAACCCAGTTAGGCACAACAGGTAGCGTGTATGGCTTCTCAGAAAGTTCTATGGCATTCAGGAGAGAGGGCACTTTTGCTGTTGAAGTTATATAGGACCTCAGGGATGTGGAGTGAAGGTTGACAGAGATCTTGATGGCTGAATAGAAGTTCCCATGCAGAGACAGAGAGGAAGCTGGCATTCTAGGGGGAAGGAAGAGGGGCAAAGGCACAGAGGTAGTATGTAAAGGACACTAGAGAGGTCATTTCAGAAGCATTAGACATTTGGATATAGATATGTGAACATAACACGAACATGGCCCACAGTGATGGACACACAACTGTGCAGAATAGAATGTTATCACAAACACACACACACACACACACACACACACACACACACACACATACTTCAGTCCCTCCCTGTCACTCTTCCCATTCAAGTGGATAATAGTGGAGACCTCCAAACTCTGCACTGACCTCAATGAAGGTGCTGTTCCACACCCGTGCCTTCACGGTCACGTTGGTAATGCTGGAGGTATCAGGAATGGGGCATTCTAGCCACACACAGTGGGCACGGCCAGTAGCACAGGTCTGAAGTGCGCAAGGGATACACAGACACGAGATAGCCTGGGTCTTCAGACTTTGTGCTTTGTTCCTCACCTTCCACCCTTCCAGACTTTGTCCCACCCTTGGTTGACCAAGGGGCCTGATTTCATCTTTTTGCTCATGCACATTCCCCTACCTATAGATACATTCAAGAGACATTCTTATACCAAGCTCATCTGACAAACCATATGAAATCCAGTCCCTGCTCAGGTTGGCAAGGCACAGCCTCAGAAACTTCTGACTGCCTGGGACACTCTTTCAACCCCTCTACCCAGTGAGGCCTTCCCTGGGTCCCTACATCTGCTCCTCTCTCCCTTCTTGCAGAGGGTATCCTGTTCCACATTTCCACCCACTCCTCCTCAGTCTTAAGGTCAAGACTCTGAACCACTAAATGGTCCCCAACAGTGTGGGAGCCATTGGAATTGAGCTAGGGGTTCCTCTTTTGGTTCCTGTGTTGGATGCTCTCTCAGGGCAGGAAGTGAGTCTTTGTCCATCAGGAGACTCCTAGGGGCTAGACCCACAGCACATTTTCAGATTGGAGTCTCCAGGTCAGTGATCTTTACCTCCCTTGCTTCCTGGTCCCCTGGTGCCCATGTACCTTATGATGGGCCATGAAATCCACCCTGTCTCTATCTTGGCCACTCACCAACACAGTCTCAGACTTGGCTTTTTTGGCAGCAGCTAGTGTGACAGGTAGGGAATCCTGGCCTCCCTCTGGGTCCAGCTGTCTCCGCCTGCGCTGTGGAGATGGTGGCTTGTCTCCAGGATCCTGAAGAGGGAAGAGATTTGCTAGAAAGGCACAGGCAGATGAGAAACAGGGATGGAAGATAGGGAAAGGGTGGGGGAGAGTCAGGCCCCTAAAGAGGGCCAAGGGAAGGAAGGGAAAGACACTGGACTTGCTGCGCTCCAGCATGCAAATGAGATGCAACACAAAATGCACATGGAATATCCCTGATGATGAACTTACAGCAAGAGTAAGGTTGAGAGGGTTGACAAGGTCTCCAGGTGGCTTGCAAGGCCAGGACCCATTGCCATGGATGATGATCTCCGTAGGGTACAACAGCCACTTTCCATTGGCAGCTTCATAGGGCCATGTAATACCTAGGACCAGCGTGCCCAAGGCTGCCAGCCCCTCCCCCACTGGGCTCACCTGTGGACACATATGATCTGTATGTCATGGTTACAATCTTTTGGAAAACCACCTCCAGCTCAACAACTCTCAACCCTCCCACTTTTGGACCCCAGACCAAGAAGAGGCCCCCATTACCTTTTGTAAGAGTCTCCAGTCTGGACCCCAGAGATGCCCTTACCTGGAATTCATATTTGAGGGGACTTCCCACATCCTCCACGGTTTTCATGCCAGCCTCACCCATCACAGTCCCACCAAAGGAGCTCTGTAGTCGATGATTCATCCTAGGGTTAGAAACACACCTGAGTCAAAGGGGACAGGAAACTGGGTCCCTGGCAGACAGGATGGCAGTGCCAAGGCCAATTGGTTATGATTCCCCAGCTGTGTGGCCTCACACAAGTTACTAATCCTCTCTGAGCCTCAGTTTCTTTGTCTGTAAGGTGGAGTTGGTAAATGAGATGTCTGTGAAATCCTTTGCACAGTGGGTTTTTATTTTTCCTTTTTGTTTCCTCCTCTTCCTCCTCCTCCCTCTTCCTCCTCCTCCTCTTCCCCCTCCCCCTCCTCCTCCCCCTCCTCCTCCGTCTCTGTACTAGGATTAAAGCGTGCGCCAACACACCCGGCAAAACAGTGGGATTTCAAGAAAGTGGAAGATGGCTGGGGAGTTGGCTCAGTGGTAAAACGCTTGCTATGCAAGTGTGAGGACCCAAGTTCAAATCCCCAGAACCCATATAAAAATCAAGCATGTAATCCTAAGGTAAAATGGGAGGTGAACACAGGAGAGTCCATGGGGAAGTCCATGGGCCAGCAAGCCTGGCTGCATATATGCAGTCTGTTGTATACAATGGCAAACAGCAAAGACAGTTTGCCTCAGACAAGGTGGATAGTGAGAACCAACATCCGACGTTGTCCTCTGACCTCCACATGCACTTCATAGCTTGTGCATGACTGTACAGAGACAGAGAGAGAGAGAGAGAGAGGGAGGAAGAAATATCGAGAAAATAAGGTGAAATTGCTGAGGAGATGGTTTAGTGGTTAAAAGCACTTGCTGCTCTTCCAGAAGACCTAGGTTTGGTTCTCAGCATGCATATGGCGGCTAACAACTATCTGTAACTCCACTTCCAGGGGCTCTGAAGCCCTTTTCTAGCCTCCACAGGCACTTCACCTACATGGTACACTTACATGTAGGCAAAACACCGAGACACATAAAATAAAAATAAATAAAATTTAAAAAGTGGAATTTTTTTAAAAAGAAGGAAATGCCAAGGACCAAACCTTAGCCCCAGGTACTGATTCCTCCCCTTCTACCTGTGTTACAGGGACTGATAACAGCCATCATGATGGTGACCACTGCTATTAAGGGAAAGGATGACCCAGGAGGACACCAGACCAAAAGAACTTAAGAGGAATCTTGGGGATCTGGAGGCCCTGGCTGAGGCACAGAGGACTGGGAACAGAGTGGTACCCACATGCTGAGTGAGGCCTGGAGCGTGTAGTCCACCTGCAGAGTCAGGGTCATGGGCTGCAGGTTGTCCTGGTGACTTGACCTGAGGAGGGAATGCAGGTAGTAGGGAGGAGACCCAGGATGTGACCTCAGCCCTGCCCAGACTGGCTTCCATGGGTCACTCACGTGGAAAGCTGCAGCTGTGCCTGAAGGTCCCTTGTGTGCAGAGTCACTCCAGTGACCTCAAAGGCAATAAGCAGCTCCATCTACCACAAATGTCAGGGAAACAGAAAAGAGCATTGAAGCTCAACAGGGGTCATGGCAGAAGAGAAGAGCTGACATTAAGCTGGGGAGATGCCTCCTCTTTCTGCCAGTCTAGGTGAGGGATCTCCACCCCTCCACTTTATCTGTCCCCTTTATCTTCTTGGCTGACATCCTTGCTACTTTGGGGATTGTTGCTACTTTTGCACAACCTTAAGCAAGTTACTGAAACTTTCTAAGCCAGTGTTTCCCTTTCTGTACAATACCTATCTCAAAGCCAGGCGTGGTGGCACACACCTTTAATCCCAGCACTAGGGAGGCAGAGGCAGGTAGATCTTTGTAAAATTGAGGCCAGCCTGGTCTACATAGTGAGTTCCAGGCCAGCTGGGCCTACAAGGAGACCTTGTCTCTCAAAAAAAGAAAGAAAGAAAGAAAGAAAGAGAGAGAGAGAGAGAAAGAAAGAAAGAAAGAAAGAAAGAAAGAAAGAAAGAAAGAAAGAAAGAAAAAAGTTATTTCATTAGAGAAAGTTGGGATGTTACATCAGGTAAAAGAGGCAGCGGTGTGTTCTGTTCCAGACTGAGACACAGTTTGAATGAGCAGTGAAAGTGGCCTCCTGCTTCCCCCACTCTAGAATCAGGCATAGCTCCCTGGCCCTTTTTCAGAACCTCTCCTTACACCCTGCTGTGCCTTCCCCCACCTCCACTTTCACCCCTCCATTCTTTTAAGGAGTCCCTCGAAGTAGGGATTAGGAGCTCTCCAGAGGAAAATCAGGGACCCTCCAGGAGCAGGAAGATGTGGCCAGGGCTCACCCTCTGGTTCCGTTTGAAGGGGTTTCCTAGTTCACACAGGATGGTCTCATTAGATTGGCAGGTCCCAGACTGAGGAAAGAAAGCAAGTAAGGTCAGAGTTATCCTTGTCCTCCCTCTACTATGGAACAGTAAAAGCCCTAGAGATTTGTCTCTCAAGGAGCAGAGGTGGCTGAGCCCCAGAGGAGACCAGCACATGGCAAAGGATAATGGAAGTACATGGCATGTATACTGGGGTGCAAATACAAAGGGAGCCCTGCTTGAGCTCTGAGCCTGAGCAGTGAGCACTTACCGGGCGCACTGAGGACAGTAGCAGAGCAGAAGGCACCTCCAGGGTGAGTAGCGCCTCGTGGGCATCCTCCCCAGCCCGCTCATGGCTTGGGATATTGGTCACATTGATGCTCAAGAGTAGTTTCTTAGTGTCTCTGCTATACAGGAACCTGAGGGGAGGAGCCCTAGACTAAGCCAAAAGTCCTAGC
This sequence comes from Nannospalax galili, assembly GCF_000622305.1. Classification (NCBI taxonomy): domain Eukaryota; kingdom Metazoa; phylum Chordata; class Mammalia; order Rodentia; family Spalacidae; genus Nannospalax; species Nannospalax galili. The sequence goes on along the minus strand of NW_008342393.1, from coordinate 4,562,728 downwards.
CCCAAGGATATGCCCCATCTCCACTAGGCTCTGCCCCTCTGGTCTCCAGGACCGGGAAAGCTCACACCCTGCAGTCCTACCTGACTCTTTTAAATTATTTATATTTTATGTGTATGAGTGTATTATCTGCATGTGTGTAAGTGCACCTGTGTAGTGCAATGCCCACAGAGGTCAGAAGAGGGCATCAGATTCCCTGGAACTGGAGCTACAGACAGTTGTTAGATGCCATGTGAGTGCTGGAATTCGAACCCTGGTCCTCTACAAGAGCAGCCAGTGTTCTTAACTGCTGAGCCATCTCTCCAGTGCCCCCCCTGACTTTTTTAAAAAAATTTTAATTTTATTTTATGTGTATGAGTGTATTGCCTGCATGTATATAAGTACACTTGTGTTGTACAATGCCCACAGAGGTCAGAAGAGGACAAAGGATCCCCTGGAACTGGAGTTACAGATGGCTGCTATGTGGGTGCTGGGAACTGAACCCAGATCCTCTGCAAGGGCAGCCAGTGCTCTTAACCACTGAGCCATCTCTCCAGTCCCCTTACCTGACTCTTTAAAGTCCCTCCCCTCATACTCCATCCTACCCATGGCTAGTGAGGCCCTGCCCAAGATCTGTTAGCCAATGAGGCGCCATCTAACCCTTGACCAATGGACACCACCCAGATCCCACCTGCTCAGCGGATGCAGCTGTTCAGACACGAAAGCTGCGCGCATCTGGAGGTTGCTGTCGCACTTGTTGTCTGGACCACACTCCTTCTGGAAGTGGACCTGGGGGCAATGTGAGGCTTGAGGGGCTGCACCCCACAACACCCTCTCACTCCACAGCCCTCCCAGCCGGGGTCAGGCCCTGCTCACCTCGGTGTGGTTCTCCAGAGCCTGCGCCTGGTTGAGGACTGGGTAGGCATCCAGAGACCTCAGCCCCAGCTTGGGATACTCAGGCATCCGTAAGGGTAAAGAGTAATTCATGGAAATAACGATGGGACGGAGTTTATCACGAATGTTGTCCTGGGAATGGAGGATGAGGTGAACTCAGTCCTGCCCACCCCGAAGTTGAATCTTCCCACCTCTCTAAACTCTAGCCTAACTAAGCCAGAGGGAGGAGCTGGGACTCTGCCTACCCTGACCAGCCCCCAGGGTAAGCTGAACCCCCTCTAATCCAATCACCAAATTGAGTCTACCATCTTGAATTGCACCCTCCTCCACCAAGAGATAGTTCTCCTCCTTCTCAGAGGTTTAGGTTTCCTTTATTTATTGACTCTCCAGGTTCAATTCTCCCTTATACCATGATGCCCCAAAGGACTGAGCTTGTCCCTGAGTCATGGATCTGTTCTTTCCAGACTGTGCCAGAGTCAACACCTCTTCAGAGGTACTAAGCCCCTTGGCCCCATCCCACCCCAGGGCTTAATCTCTCCCCCATTATGTGCTAGGTACTGTGTACTGCCCCCTACCCCCTACCCATATCCATCAGACTATGGCATCCCAGGTTTACTTTCCCAACTTCTGTCTCTGGAAGGACCCCATCCCTCAGCTTTGATGTGAAAGGGCATAGGTCACCTCTTCCAGGGATCCTGGCACTTCCACCCTTTCCCTATGGTTCCTCCCTCACCATCAGCAGCAGCTCCAGTGTCTGGCAGCGCATCTCAGGCATGGAGAAGAAGCCATGGAAGACAGCTGACTGGCTGCGGGCAAAACGGAGCCTGGGTGGACGGCGGTCCCTGTCAGCCTCCAGTGTGTAGGCCAGAGCTGCAGCCAGACAGACAGAGCAGTCAACAGGTGGCCAGGTGAGTACCCCACCCCCACTTTGTGCCCAGAACTTACTAATGTTCCGCCTGTAGTTGGGGTTCCCAGCACTCTGGTTGTAGGCAAAGCACAGCTCCACCTGCACACTGTTTGGGGGTGCACAGGAGGGCCTGGTCATAGTAGAAGGGACAGCCAGCCCTAGCTCTCACTCCTGTACTAGGCAAAGGGAATTCAGGACCCTTTTGGGGAAAAGCAAAACTGGGGAGTCTACAAAGCTATGGGGGTCTCTTCTTTCCCACTCCTACTAGAGCAAGCAAGGCTAGAGGTCACCGGTTGGGAACCAAGGGAACAGGACTTGTCTGACATCAATTGATGGCCCAGCCCAGTCTTGAACTCAGATCTTGGGATCTCCAGATCTCCTCTTTCCACCCACTCCCCTACTTTTCTGTTCTGTCTACTTTGCTATCATATCAATGTCCTCATTCACACAAAGACCTTTTTGTCACTGCTGTTGTGACCATCACTTTCTCAGAAACTAATATTTTTTGAACACTTAAGGTACAGAGTACTGTGCTAGGGGCTTTTTGTACAGTAATTATCTCCCTGTGAACTGACTACCATCTGAGACTCAGCTGTATAATAATTTTCCCAAACCCATCTACCTCTTCAGGGCATTCCTCTTCTTCCTGACCTCATTCCTCAGAGTTCAACCTGCCCTTCCCCAGCAAGGAGTGGCTGGGTGTTGAGCCAGGTGGTTCAGAGCTGCGATTCCTAATCTCATGTTCACTTATTAGCTCCTGCAAAGAACTCTGCCTTTTAGTGATATTGGTTAGGAAGGGCAAGACTGGCTTCTAGAATCCAACTGCTGAAAGTGGGACATCAAGAGTGTGAAGGGGAAGGACTTGGGGCCTGGGGCCTTTCCTGGCCTGTTCATATGTAAGGAATAAGCAGGAAAACTGGACTGATAGTCTCTCACCAGGAGGTAGCTGTGCAATGTGAGGGGTCCAGAACAGCTGGCCTGGCCACCAAAGTCCTGTGGAGAATGTTGATGACAGGTCGGGCTCTGCAGGGACAAGAAAAATAGGCAGTGTCAGTGTCTCTTGCCTGGGCCAGGGCCACAGGGCTCAGGTTTCTGTGAGCTTCATGAAGCTCTACAGAAGAGGGAAACACCCTGCCCATGGTCCCCGGGCTCACCGCAGCAGCACGATGTGGTCTGATAGGCTCCCTACTAGCAGGTCTGGGTAGAAGTTGTCATCCACGTCCATCTTCCCACTCAGAGAGTAGCCAAAGGTGCTCAAGCCAGGCAAACCTAGTTTCTCTCCATGGATTATCTGAAGTCAAGGGGAAGCAGTGGGGACAGGCTCTGAGACAAGCTTGGGGAAGTAGGCCCAGGGGAACATGGGTAGGAGACTTATCCACATGGATCCATACCTGCTGAGGCTGCCTGAGGAGCCCCCTGGAGCTGCTGTGATAGATGTACACCTTGCCCAAGGCCTCAAACGGTGCTCCCACAGCAATGTCTGGGGAGGAGAAATAGGATAGGGTCACCTAGGCACTCTGGGCCAGCACATGTCCCTCACCCTCCCTCACCCTGTGCTGCAGGCCACTGAGCCTAATGTGGCAATGTGCAATGACCTACCCCTACCAGATGTTCTCAGAGCAGCAGGGAACTTCAGAGCTCTGTGGCTCAGGTAGGCAAGGAGGTTCAAGAAAAGGAAAGAAACTTTCCCAAATTACACAGCAAGTCAATGCCACAGACAGAGCTGCACCCCAGATTCCTCAGCAGCACCTGGTGCTTTCCTCCTCCCTGATTCCCCTACCAACACCTCTCTAGACATCTTGATTCTTCTAATGACATTTGCCAACAGGCTCAGAAAAGGTGTTCCTCATTGATAATGGCCAGTAGTTACAACAGTCATTTCATTTAACCCTTACAAGAGTGCTGTGGGGTACGTACTATTGTCCCCCTTTATTTTATTTTATTTCTTATTGTCCCCCTTTATAAATGAGCAGACAGACTCAAATCCCAAGATTACACAGCTAGTGATGGGGGAATTGAAATATAACCATAACACTATAGTGGACTTGCTTCAGTATAGTGGACCTTCAAGGGTCAAAACTTTAAAAATTCTTACCAATGTTTCCTCAGATAAATTCAACACATTTGATGCTCTCAAACTTTACTGGACACTTCCTCATTTGCTGCATTTGATCAGCTAAGGCCTGGGTAACTGTACTTACTCACCAAGGAAGAGTAAGTAGGTTCTAAACTGAAACCATCGACCCTTCTGTTGGAAGTGCTTGGGCTTTATTGGCCAATCTTTCTCTTTTTTTAAGTTATTTTATTTTAAAATGTATTCTATTTATTGTTTTTATTTTATGTGTATGAGTGTATTTCCTGCCTGTATGTAAGCACATCCATGTCACGCAATGCCCGTGGAGGTCAGAAGAGGGCTCTGGATCCCCTGGAACTGGAGTTACAACAGATGGTTATTAGCCACCATGTGGGTACTAGGATTTGAACCCAGGTCCTCTGCAAGAGCAGCCAGTGCTTTTAACCATTGGCAATCTCTCCATTGGCTGATCTTCCTGCCATCCATTTTTGCCTCTTAAGAGACTCTGCCTTCCTTTTGGGTCTCAGTTATGACCTGAGAAACTGAGGTTGTCAGAGAACTGATTTTTGGTAAACTAAGTGCTTCCTGGCAACCAGGCTCACATCCTAATGTGTCCTTTCCATGATCCCTCTCCCAGGTTGGATTGCTCCCCAAGTCCTGCAGAGCACTGGTGCTAAACCTCTCTACCCAGGGCTCCATCTTTGTCCAGCCCTTTCTTATCATCTCACACCTGATAGTCTACATTCCATATCTTACAAGCCTTGCTACCGAGTTCCATCCCACACCCCTCCAAAATCACCTTCCGAAGTATCAAGCTATCATATCACATTCTTGATCCAAAACTTTCTCTGGATGCCCCTCACTCCACTCCCACTGGGGCCCAAATAGAAAACCCCATTTACTCTGGCTTTCAGAGCATCCACCTAACCTGTCTCCAATGGAACACTTGGCATCCCTTAGGGTAGGGTATACTCAAGTTCCCACGCTCATGCTATGTCCTGTTTGTCTCTTCTGTGTACTCTTAGCCCAACCACTTATCACCTCCTTTAAGACATCCCCCTGACTTGCATCCTTAGTACCCTCTGCATCTCCTCTCTAGTATTCCTTTGAGTAAACTGGGCCTGGAGCCCATCCCTTCTGATCTGTGCGTCCTGTCAAGTCTGGTATGCTGTTGGTGCTCAGTCAATGAGGGTGCTAAGTGAGGGGTGCTGGCTCCTACCCTGGAATCCATCCTGGTTGATGTCACCAATGCTGGCCACAGAGAGGCCGAAAGCAGACCGACTGGGTCCATGAAGCAGGAGAGAGGGTTGGTCAGGGAAAGAGGTGCCTGCTTGGTTCATGAAGACATAGACGGCACCCCCTACCTCCTCTTTCCGCTCAAAGTAGTAAGGAGCACCCACCAGGAGGTCCTGCCACCTGCACAGGAGAGAAGGAACAGGAACAGGAATGTGAAGCTGGCCCCCCATATACAACCTAACTGTCATTTAACAAACATGATTGAGTCAAGGCTGCACAAATGACACCTCTGACCATAGGCTATGGAAAGGCCAAGACCTACCAAATAGAAAATGTGTATCATGGAGAAACCATGCAGGCAAGGTTCACACCCAAACAGCCCCCACCCACTGGAGCCTTATGAATGACAGGCATGAATGACAAGGTACAGACAAGCAAGCACAAGTGCCATGCAAATGACATGCTAATGTCCAGACTCCCATAATGTCTGATTGCAAAATACTACAAAACAGGGAATGCAAGATTGCAAAGTTCCCGCTTCCTTGACCTAGCTTAGGCAAGCCTGTCATCTCCTTCCCCACCTTTCTCCCTGGTCCCAGAAGATATCCAATATCCCTAGGTTCTCACCCATCATTGTTCAGGTCTGCCAGAGCAATGGCGCTGCCAAAATACGCGCCCACCTGCGTGCCCTCCAGCACCTGCCTCCTCCGCAGGTCTCCACCTGTCTCCTGGCTCAGCAAGAAGACAGCACCAATATGTTGGTGCCGTGGGGCACCCGCCACAACAGTGATGTTCGTGGGGTGGAGGATGGCGCTGCCTACCTGCACAGCATACCCTGGGATAAGGGGAAGGTGTTTAATCAAGACCTCAGTAAACTTTGTCCCCTTCTACACTGGGCCTATTCCCCTAGTTGCCTGCCCTCACCCCGTTACCATCTATTCCTCTGTGCCAAGTTGGGCAAAAAAGTGGATCAGTCTTAGTCCTCCCTGGACACTGGGCTGAGAGCTTCATGTAGGTGTCAATTTTGCATATGGGAACTTAGACCAGTGGTTCACATACAGTCAGTTCTCAATAAGTATGTGCCAATTGAACTAATTGCCACTAGTCACACTTGCACTGTAGTATCACTCCACGGCACACCAGAGGTAAAAGGGCCAGTGTGTTAGAGACCAAGCTGGCTTCTCCTATCCCCCAATGGGCCATAAGCACTGAACTCACCAATATAGAGGTTTCCTTGATCCTCTGGGTCTTTATAGCTATATTCAGATAAATCCCAGTCCTTCCGCTGAATCATGTAACTGTTTCCTGCAGAGATTAGGGAAGGGGGAATGGAAAGTGTCCGTTACTATTTCTTTCCTCCACCATATCCAGCCCCCACTTATAATAACAGCAATAACTAACCCTTTTTATTTGTGAGCATTGCCATTTCTAAGTCATTGCCTTTTTAAGAATTCTGTGATGGTTTCCATTCTGCATATGAGAAAAGTGAGTCTTGGGGAGAAATTATGTGCTCACAGTCCTGTAGGAACTGACTGCAGGGCATGGCTGGAATCCTGTCCTCCAAGCTCCTGGGTATTAGACCCTAGCCCATGCCTCATCACTCTTTAGGCTACATGACCACACTCCATACCACTGTCTCCAAACGCTGGCTGGCTACTTGGTCTCTGCTCCCAGGGTTGCTGCTGGAGAGGACCTGGGTACAGCCAAGGCTCTAAAGGAACATGGGGAGGGGGCCAAACCAAGGAAGAGGGGAGAGCCCAGAGCTATGACTATACCAGGCTCCTTGTTGATGAAGAAGAGGTTCAAGGCTCTCTGCCTGTTAATTCTATAACAGTAAGTGTTCAGGAAGGGAGAAGGGTCTGCTGTTACTACAGCTTGTATGATGGAGAGAGGCAAAGGGGTAGAGGGATGGTGAATCATCAGATACTTCTGAGACTGTGGAGTGGCAGCTATGAGCGTGTGTGTGTGTGTGTGTGTGTGTGGTGTTGTTGTTGTTTTATTTTATGTGTATGTGTGTATTGCCTGCGTGTAGATAAGTGCACCCATGTCATGCAATGCCCACAGAGGACAGAAGAGGCTGTCGGATCCCCTGGAACTGGAGTATCGGACAGTTGTAGCTGCCATGTAGGTGCTGGGATTCGAACCCGGGTCTTCTGCAAGAACAGCCCATGTTCTTAACCACTGAGCCATCTCTCCAGCCCCGGTGTTGTTTTGTGACAGGTTCTTACTTATGTAGACCAGACTGGCCTTGAACTCATGATGTTTCTGCTTCAGTCTCCCAGGTGTTGCATGTACCACTACACCTGACTTGAGCAAAGATCTTGATACAATGAAATATTCTGCAGTCTCAAAAGGACAGTCCTGTATGTATTGACATGAAACAATGAAACATTGCCTGTAGCTTTTAATAAGTGAACAGAGAAAGTAAAGTAGCAAAATAGAACATTTAGTATAACTGTATTTCTGTTTTTTGTTTATTTATTTTGGGGTTTCTTTTTTTTTTTTTTGAGACAGGGTAGTTCCAGCTCCCAGCTGTCCTGGAACTCCCTATGTAGACCTGGCTGGCCTCAATCTCACAGAGATCTACCTGTTTCTGCCTCCCAAGTGCTGGGATTAAAGGTATAGGCCACCACAGGGGCTCCTACTTCTGTTTTTTAAAAAAGATACCTATAAGTACTGAAATAAGTATAGAAGGATTCCCAAGACACTATTAACACTAGGAAGTGGGATAAGGAAATTTGAGGGAGAAGGGAAGCATTTTTATTATTTTTTTCTTTTAAACATTAAAAATTCTTTTGATTTACTTTTATTTTATGTGTATGATGTTTTGCCTACATGTATGTAAGTACAGTACATGCACATAATGCCACAGAGGTCAGAAGAGGGTGTTCGATCCCCTGGAACTGGAGTTATGAATGGTTGTGAGCTCTTATGTGGGTGTTGGGAACCAAACCTGGGTCCTCTGTAAAAGCAGTCAGTGCTCTTAACCACTGAGCCATCTCTTCAGCTCCCCTCCCTTTTTTTCTTAATTTGTAGTACTGAAGATGGAACATAGAGCCTCACACAAACTGGGTAAGTGATCTACCACTGAGCTACATCTTCAGGCTTTTGTTTATTTATTTATTTATTATTTTGAAATGGGGTCTTGCTAAGTTACCCATGCTGGCCCTGAATTCACTCTATAGCTCAGGCAGGCCTTGAATCCTTAGTCCTGCTGCCACAGGATTATGCCACTAGCCATTTTTACCCTTGATTCTACCAAACCCTAAGAGACTATTTTAGTGGTTGTACCAGGAGCATGTTGCAGGTGCAAAGTAAGTTTTCAGAGGTTAAGCTGAAGTCAGATGGACTACATTCCAATCCAGGTTTCACTATTTATTGCTGACCTTCTTTAAGACTCAATTTTTCTAAGACTGATTTATTTTTTATTTTATATGTGAGTGTTTTGTCTGCGTGTACATATGTGCACCACATGCCTGTCCTGTGTTCACAGAGGCTAGAGGGTGTTAGATATCCTGCAACTGGTGTGATAGAGGATTGTGAGCCACTATGTGGGTGCTGGGAGATGAACTGGGTCCTTCTAGAAGAGCAGCAAATGCTCTTAACTGCTAAGCCATCTCTCCAGTCCCAAGACTCAATTTTTTTATTAAGTAAAATGGGTATAATAATACTTGCTTCACAAGAGTACTTTAGAAATACCAGGCTTACACCTTTAATTTCAGCACTCAGAAGGCAAAGGCAGGCAGGAGGATAGCTGTGAGTTTAAGAATAGCCTACACTACATAGTGAGTTCATAGTATGAGACCCTGTCTAAAACAAACAAACAAACACCCCAAACCAAACAATACCAAAAATAGGGTTTTTTAGAATTACTTAAGGTGACATGTATGCGGAGTTGGGACAATGACTCAGTCAGTAAAGTATGTACCATGCAAGCATGAGTTCAGATCCCCAGCACCCACATAAAAAGACAGGTCCTGGGACTGAAGAGCTGGCTCAGCAGTTAAGAGCAGAGATCCAGGTTTGGTTCCCAGTACCCACATGACTGCTAACAACTCCAGTTTCAGGGGCTCTGATGTCTTCTGGCCTCCCCAGGCATTGCCCACACATGGTAGACTTACACATATGCAGGTAAGACACCAGAAACATAAAATAAAAATGAATAATAAAAAAAAGATAGGTTCAGCAACATGTCTGTAAGCCCAGTGCTGGGTGGTAAAGCGTCTTCTCTACTTGCTTCTCTGAATGGTCTGGGCTAGCTGTCCCAGTGGCTTACTGAGGGTAGGTAGTCTCTGCTCCTCCCCTTCCCCCAGGTTCCCACCTTTCCAGTTATAGGCTCCAGGGGCACCGAAGAACACAGTGTTCTGGGTGAAGCCGCCACTGGTGCCCAGCTGGCACATGCCGGTCTGCAAGTAGTCAGTGTTGCTGTTGCACATCTCATTATGGTAGGTCTGCCAGTCATCACTGGAGTCCAGCTGTAGATCATTGCCCCGCACGTAGCACTTGCCCACCATGCGCCTCTGGTCCTCCATCCCTGACCACAGCACCTGGGTATAGCGGTGGGCACAGACCTGGAGATACACACACACATATTCAGCCTTAGCCAGGAGCAGGGGACCCACAGCCAGCTATCCCTCATCCTGGGCATCATTGGCTTTGTGGGACAGGGGCCAAAGGGAGACTCTGGCTTCTTTTTCTTTTTACAAGAATGCTGAAGCCTGCACCCCCTTTCCAGTATTCAGGAATCAAAGGTCAAAAACATATCTGGGAAGCCAGGAGCCATACATTTGAGAAGTTTAGCGATCTTAGTAAAAGGAAGAGGAGATGGATGAGGGAATGTGGGGCTTAGGCTCCTGAATCTAAAAGCAGCTATTTACAGAGATTAGGAACTTTGCATCTTTTGTCCCTAGGTGACTCTGTCCCTTAATGAAAGGACTGCTTTAAATAGTAATAACAATACTAATGTTAATAGCAGCAACTAACACTTACTGAACTCTTACTAACTATATGCCAAGCAGGAGTCCAAGCTAGTCTCATATAAACTGTTTTATAAAATATATTATTTATTATTTTTATTTTATATGTTTGAGTTTATTGCCTGCGTGTATGTAAGTGCACCCATGTCATGCAATGCCTGCAGAGGTCAGAAAAGGGCATTGGATTCCCCTGGAACTAGAATTTCGGATGGTTGTTAGCCACCACGTGGGTGCTGGGACTAGAATCCAAGTGGCTACAAGAGCAGCCACTGCTCTTAATAGCTGAGCTATCTTTCCAGCCCCATGAACTATTTTTTAAAGATTTAATTTTTATTCATGTGTATGTGTGTGTGTGTGTGTGTGTGTCTGTATGTGTGTATGTGCATCTATGTGTGGGTGCATCAGAGACCAGAAGGCATGGGATCCTCTGGAGCTGGGGTTTCAGGTGGTTGTGAGTCACCAATGTAGGTGCTGGGAACTGAACTCTGGTCCTCTGAGAGCAAGTACTTTAAATGCTAAGTCATTTCTCCAGCCCTCTCATATTAACTCTTTTCTTGTTTTGTTCTGTTGGAGGGGTTGGGGTTGTTTTTGTTTTTTGAAACAGGGTCTCCCTGTAGCCCCAGCTGGCCTGGAACTTCTTATATAGACCAAGTTGGCCTCCAGTTCACAGAGATCCACCTGCCTCTGCCTCCCAAGTGCTGGGATTAAAAGTATGTGCCACCACACCTGATTTTGTATTAGCTTTTAATTCTGCTAATAACCCTAAGGTGTTAAGATTATTTTCCCCATTTTGGCTATAAAAAAACAAAAATACTAAGGCATAGATTCACAGATTGCTTAGTGACTTGCCCAAGAGCTTATATCTAGATAGAGGCAAAGAATGTTCAAACCAACAGCCTTGACTCCAAAGTCTGAGCTCTTCTGCCCTATGCTGAGCTATCACACAAAGGTGAGAATCTGCTTGCATCTTCAGGCACACTGAAGGTACATAATTAATATATTTATTGGGTAAAACAGTAGATCAGTACAACTGTTTTAGGGCTGGAGGTATGACTCAGTGTTGAAATAATTGCCTAGCATTTGCAAGGTCCTGGGTTTCATCTTTAACACTTTAACATAGATTAAAAAAAAAAATCCCTCCAAGTAAAATAAAATCAAAATAAAGCAGAAGCCAAACCTAATTTTTAAAAAGAGTTTTGAGGGGGTTAGAGAGATGTTTGAAGAGTTGGAGAGATTATTCAGTGGTTAAGAGCACTAGCTGCTCTTGCAGAGGACCTGGGTTCAATTCCCAGCACCCATATGGCAGCTAACAACTGTCTGTAACTCCAGTTCCAGGGGATACAATAGCCTCGTCGGTCCTCCATGGGCACTGCACAACACGGTGCACTTACCTACATGCAGGCAATACACACATAAAATAAAAATAATAAATAAAATATTTTTTAAGAAAGAAAAAAAATTTTAAAGTGTTTTGGGCAATGCGAACTCTAGAAACAGGAATCCCTCTTGTTTGTTTGCTTTCTCTGTCCCCTCCCAGCTGTGAGCACCACTAGCATGTCACATGAACTTGTCCTCAGGCAGTGCTAAGTTTCTAGTGCTAGCCCAGGACTTAGTACACAGTAGGTGCTAACTAAATATTTGTTGAGTGAGTTAATGAGTGGGTGGGTGAGTAGCTAATTGCTGAAGACCTCGCTTCTACAATCACTTTAAACAGCCTCCTAAATGTACAGTCACACGCAGCAGGGGGTATAGAAAGGTACCAACCTTACAAAGGCAACAGAAATCACAGCAGGGATAGCTATGGGAGGCTTGACTGATCAGAGGTGGCACAGAGAACTTTCTGGAGTGATATTAATACACTCTATGTTTCATGGGGTGTTACTGACACAAGCTTGTACATTTGTCAAAGCTAATAGTTTAAAATCTATACATTTCACTGTGTATATTTGACATAAATTGAAAAATAATATCTATCTGGGACACAGAAATTGAATTGAGACACCCACCCAAGGGCTGGCACTGAAGAATTGTCAGCACAAGGTGACAACTGACAGCAGGGAGTGGCTCCCAAATCAGAGCAGGGCTGAGGCAGGGCCATCAGGGCTGTGCCTCTTCCGGCAGCCAGCCTCCCAGGAAGGAGTGCCTGCCAGTGCCCCACCGCCCGAGGCTCTCTCTGCCCTTTCCCCCTCCAAGTTCCCTCAGCTCTTTCCCATGAATGATAAGCATGCTTGCAGGTCATACACGACCCATGCCATGTCCAGCGCTGGGAAAGTACCAGACAACCCTCTCCCCAGAGTGCAGGGAGCAGGGGACATACAGGCCTGTAGAAACATGTGGTCACAAAAAATGGAGTTTGCAAAGGCCCCAGCATATGCACATAGGGGGAGGATCCCCTCCCACCCAGTGCTGTCCTCCCCAGCTCTGGGAAGATGATGGTAAATGCCCACTTACCAGAACTCTTCCTGCAGGACCCTGGCTGGCCACAGTCACCCCAAGCCACATGTCCTCAATAATGTGATGGTCAGGGTCACCTGTAGACATAGGCAAGCTCATGAGCAATGACCCCTCACCCTATATTCCAGTGTGCAAAGCCTCCAGAGGGCGGCCCTCCCTCCTCTCTGTTTCCTGCCTCTCACTGCTGTAAGCTCACCCTATATAACGTTCCCTCCTCTTGCTCCCCCTTCCCAGCTGGACAAGAATCAAGCTAGCCTTTTGTCTTTTTTTTTTTTTCTTTATTTTTTAAAATTTTATATATGAGTGTACTGCCTTCATATACGTGCACTCATGTCATGCAATGTCCACCAAGGTCAGAAAAGGGCGTCAGGTGCCCTGAAACTGGAGTTACAGATGGCTGTTAGCCGCCATGTGGGTGCTAAGAATTGAACCTGGGTTCTCTGCAAAAGCAGCTAGTACTCTTAACCTCTGAGCCATCTCTCCAGTCCCGTCTTTTTTGTTTTCTGAGCCAGTGACTCCCTATATAGCTCAGGCTGGCCTGGAACTCACTATATTTCCCAAACTGGCCTTAACCTTGCTGTCCTTCTGCTTCAGCCTCAAGCTTTAGGATAACAGGCATGAACTACTCTCTCTGCCTAGTGAACAAGCTAGCCCTTGTATTTCCTCTCTAGGCTCCCTCTACCAAGCTCCCAACTTAGCCCTTCTCCCTAGTCCCTTCTTACTTTTCTCTGAGATATCCATCCGCTCACAATCATTCTTGAGGTTGGTGAGGGGGCACAGGTACACAGCACCAGTCCGGTTGGTATAGCCATCAGGCACAGCGAGATCCCGGGGAGCACCAGCCAGGAGCCTGGGGAAGGGAGGCAGGTGGGCCGATATGACTTTCCAAGCCTCCCTCCACCTGATTTGCAATTCAACATTCATTTAGTGAACATCAACTCTATGCCATGCTCTGGGGCTAGGGCATTAATGAACTTCAGTCCTGCCCTTCAAGAGAGCCCAGAACAGGGGAAGGTGGACCAGAAAGCATGAGGCCTACACATAAATGTCTCATGAGGAAAGCAGAGAGGCCTGTACATGAGGTGTCCCGGCCTGAGTGTGAGGACAATGGCCAGGAGTCACCCAATGAAGAAGAGGAAGAAAGACACTGTAGACAAAGGTACAGCATGTGCAAGGGCCAGGAAGCATGAGCAAGCCAGTGATTTAGGGACTGGCCCTTCGTACAGCCAGAACCTAGGAAGAACATTGGGGGAAGCACACAGCTGGTGGCAAGGACCTTAGAGGAGCCACAGAGGGACTTGGGCAAGGGAGTGACATGATCAGATCTTTCCTTTCTTTTTTTTTCTTTTTCTTTCTTTCCCTTCCTTCCTTCCTTCCTTCCTCCCTCCCTCCCTCCCTCCCTCCCTCCCTTCCTTCCTTCCTCCCCTCCTTCCTTTTCTTTCAAGACAGGGTCTCACATAGCCCAGACTAGCCTCAAACAGTATATAGCCAAGGATGACCTTAAAATTTTGATCCTCCTGCACCTACCTCCCAAATGCTGGGATTTTTCAGATATGTACCACCACATCCAGCTTATACAGTTCCAGGAAATGAACCCAGATCTTCCTGAATGCTAGCTAGGCAAGCACGCTACCAAATGAGTTACATCCCCATCCTAAGACTTGGGTTTGGGAAAGAATCCTTTGGCCTCAGAGGTAAAGGTAGCCTTGAAGAGAACAAGATGGGAGGAATGGTGACCCTGGGTTCAAGTGACCCTGGGGGCAGGAGGGAAGACAGAGAGAGAACCTGTATAGGGCCAAGTGAGTTGTTAGAAACCTAGATCTTTCCTCTTGAGGCTATTGATTACATAGTTCTAGGAGGTCTGGATCCCTAAATGACCAGGATGATGTCCTCATTCCCCCAACCCCCACCTCGAGACCAGCACACAAGGTACAGGGTGGGGCTGGATACCTGACACTTGAACAGTGTAGCCTAAGAGCAGAGTTCCAGTGGGTGAGATGGGACAAGGGCTATCACCTTGTTCTCAGAATCCATCTTTAAAGACACTAAGAAGTGTCCATAAGTTCCCTGGAACCCCATTACACACCAGAGGGGTGACTGGAACAGAGAGACCAGGGGACCACCCTTGGGTATTTGTGAGAGAGGAAGTTCTCCAGCTGCCACAGGCCCTGTGGATGCACCTGGGGCACTCCAGCTTCAGAATCAAGTACTTCCCCATATCTCCTCCCTGCAGCCTCTCAGTGTTCTGCCAGGACGCCTCCCCCTCCTGCCAGCTCAGCCTCCTGGGTGGCAGGCAGCACCTCCTAGGCGCTCCTCTGTTTAGCCCAGCAACACTGTGGCCCTGAGGCTCAAGGCTCAGAACTTGGGCTCCAGGCCTCTTGCCAGTCTGGAAGTGCTGAGCAACGGCTGTGACTACAGCCCTGCCTGGGACCTAGGAGAGAGGGCAGCAGGGAGTGGGTAGGGCTGGGCCCAGGCATGCTGGGGCCTGGGTTGCCTCCGCCTTCTGGGAGTCAGGAATGTACTGCCTGGGGGTGCTAGGAAAGGGGTGGACCTCTGCTGCCGTACCTCACCTCTGCAGCTCAGAGAACTCACCCTGGGGAGGTATTTCTGGGAGCAGGAGGTGAAGTTGCCCCAGAGTAGTGTTATGAACACCCTGGGGAAGGATGTCAAGGAGCGGATATGACAGCAAGGACATTAGTCACCTTCTATCCAGGGTGGGGAGGCTGCCTCCTGAGTCCACTGTCTGACCACCCAGGCTCACCAGAGGAACCCACCCCTTGGCATGCCTGACAGATGAGATAAGGAAGCCAGGACCTATGGGAAAGGAATATCTCAGCCTGGGAGCTAGGGACCTGGTTCTAGGACTGGTCCTGCATCTAGGTGCTTTCCTCTCTGAGTCTTGAGGGTCTTATCTGTAAAATGGGAACCGTGGGATCACCTGCCAACTCTAGGATTCGGGGAAACGAATAGGCTCCTTCTGCAAAAGGGTTTCTGACTATAAAGCCATGGCTGGCATGAGCACTGCTGCTCTAGTTTCTTGTGGCACCAGGACTGGCCCTAGCCTGACCCCAGACTCCCTCCAGGGACCCAGGAATTCCTGTCCACCAGGTTAGGGACCATTGAGCAGGGAGAAAAGGACAGACTACTTCATTGTTCAGAAGAAACAGGGGATGGAATATAAGTAGGACTTCCACAGCCTGAGGATACCAGGCAGTCGCTCATCTAAGAAAGAAGCTCAGAGTTGGCTGGAAGTGGGGTCCGCTACAATGAGCTTGAAGGGGTATAGGCTTCAGGGGAGTATGCAGTGTAATGGATGCATTGCATTGCCCTCATGGCTACCACTGGCCTGCCCAATCTATCCATCAAGAGGTACCTGAGGAGCAAGGTTTCCATGCCTCCCAGGTCTGCCTCAGCTAAAAGGGACTGAGGGACCCCTCCTCTTAGTTTCCTGAGGTATTGAACGGGCAGAGCCAAGCATAAATGGTGATTGGATTGGAATAAGATCCCATACCACCTACAGCCTCCAGTCCTTGCCCAGAGCTAGGCTTGTGCCTACTGATGGGAGCTGGGGCAGAGCCAACTCCCTAATTCCAGCATCACATCCCAGGCCCCTCCTTTCTCAGAGATTCCACTGGGAGCTCCCCCACACCCCCTGGAGTATTTTTAGTTCCTACTTGGCCTGCTTTGAGGCCCTTTAAGGCCCTCTGGCTCCCAGCCCAGGATGCAGTGGGTCTATAGCCAGAGGCCTGCGCATAGATGGGGGAAGACAGGGAAGATAGGTCCAGCTTCCTCCCACCACAGCCAGGTTTGTGTGTGATAGGGGTTAGGGAATCCTCAAACTGGAAGCAAGCTCATCAGTATGCAAATTCAAATGTAAAATATGCAAAGGAACACCTCTGCTAACAGGTAGTCCCTGCTGGGTCCAGATCAAAAAGTCTAAAAGCTGATCCCTCTCAGACTCCCACTGAACCTGTCTCCCAGCCACAGTCAGAAGAGGCAGAGATGATGCAGGGTTGCTTAGAGCAAGCTCTCAGGAGAGGGAACCTCTGTCTCCTGGAGTCAAGCTGGTCTGGGGGTACAGACAGCACCCCTGGAGGAAGGGGGATGGGTGAAATGGCTGATCAAGGGCTCTCAACAGCTGCCTCTTCACCCTTTCATTTGGCTCCAACAAGAAAGCCCCTCCTGGCCTCTGGGGAGCCCCTGAGCATCAAGTGCAGAGGGTGGGGCTCTTCTTCATCCTGCCCAGTGCTCCACACCTTCATTCCTCCAAGGCAGATGAAAGCTAATGGAATAACTGAACAGAAAGCAGCAGAATCTGAGAAGGCTGGGGAATGGAGCCCAGAAGAGTTCAGGGCACCAGCCGGGATCACCTCAAAGAGGAAGAGGCCCCCAGGATTCTGGAGTGGAGTGATGCTCAAAGAAAGTCTGTATGTTTCAATTTCCCCGACTTTGTCTCAGAGGAGATGTGGGGTGGCGCCTATGGAAAGATTTTGGACCAGGAACAGAGGACCTAGCACTCAGACCTGAGGGCCCCCAGGGACTTGTTCCTAGGGTCTTAATGGTCACTGTTCCCCTCTAATAACAGGCCAGGAAGCAAGAGGGGAGGAGATAGCTGCTCCAGCCTGAGGGGGGGGGGTCAGTTCTCAGATGCCTGGATGCCAGCTCTGTGCCAGCCCTGCTGCCCGATCTAGCCACCTCCCCAGAGGCTCTCCTATGGCGGCTGAAACTGCAGCCCTCACCATCCTTCCCTACTCCTTACGCTGCCCACCCAACCCCCTCTCCCCTGGTGACTCAGCCCTAGAACCAGAGCAACAAGCTGAAGGGAGTGAAAGAATGAGAAGGACTGAAGAAAGAGACCTTGGCAGGGCTTTAGGTGAAAAAGAACAAAGCTGTTTTTTCTCATTTCTGCTCTGGTTGTTTAGTAGGTATTCTGTATTTGACCCTTTAGTGCATTCTTGGTGTTGTCTAACCTCAGTCACTCTTACTGCTACGGACATCTTTATCCTTTGCTCCTGTTAAGCTCTGACCAGTCACCTCACAATCCCCCACCCTTTATTTTGAGACAAGAGTCTCACTATGTAGTCCAGATTGGCATCAAGCTGCCAATCCTCCTGTCTTCCTCTTTGAGTGCTGGGATGACAGGTGTCTGCCATCCCATTTACATACCAAGCTCTTTTTGCTGTTTCTCTTTCTGCAAGATCAGCCTTCCTCTACCTCTTCTTACTTTAAAGCCCCTTTGCCTGGACTGGTCACTGAGAAAGCCAGCAGAGAGGGTAAACTGTGTGCAGGCCTTGTGCCCAAAGCCACAGCTGCTGCGCCATTTCTGTTGTCATGAGCCACAGAGGCTGCCAGAAATGTTCCTGCTCAGGGAGCATGTTTCAAGAGAGCACAACAGGTAAGCCAGGCTCCATCTTACCTCAGGTGTGACCTCATTTCCAGGGGCAGTAGCCACTCCCTCCAAGGCTTCCCAGACACCCTCATTTCCAAGGATGAAAGGGAGAAGGGTTCAGAGGGATTCCCACCCCCATCAGAAGAGGTCAGGACAGTGGAGAAGGGGAAAACAGAGCAGGTGCAGAGAGGGCCATTAACCACCTCTCAGAGGAGCAGTCTCTCTCTCTCTCCAAGGAGCCCTCATGTATCTCATCAAAAAGTCCAAACTG
The DNA here is from genome assembly GCF_000622305.1 of Nannospalax galili. Lineage (NCBI taxonomy): Eukaryota > Metazoa > Chordata > Mammalia > Rodentia > Spalacidae > Nannospalax > Nannospalax galili. The sequence continues at coordinate 4,544,551 of NW_008342393.1, read as the reverse complement.
AGTGATTGTCTCCATTTCCTCACTAACCAGAGACTGAGTGCTTGGGGCCTGGGTTGTAGATAGGGAACTCTAACATGGAGCTGAAAGTGGTAGGCAGCAACAGGGCACACTTGGATTTTTAACCATTTCTGGGACAAAAACCTCTGAGATCACAGAAGCTGTGCACTCCCCTCTTCCAGTTCCCAAGACAACTTATAAACCCATGACTGCATTATATTCTCAGGGGTCCCTGCAAACCCATGCAAACCCCAGATGAAGGGCCCATCCAGGACCATGAACCACCTGCTCCTGATATTGACAGAATCCAAGGCTGCTATCTGAGATATTAGTTCCCTGGAACACTTGGGCAGCTGTCTACATCTGGCTACACAGCTGACTGCAGTGAAGCCCAGCTGGCTCTCCCAAAGGACAGGGGGCTGAACTCAGTAAGATGAGGAGATGACTTAAAATACAGAAACAGTTCTGGGCAGGATTGAGAAGGCCCATCTGGCCAGAACCACCTGTCCTCAGAGGTCCATTAGTTCTAGCCTCTCTCCAGCTGCCTGGAGAGGAGAGCAGAACTCTTTCACTGGTCACCTTGGGTAGAACCCATGGGTGAAGGAGGTACACCCACATCCTAGTCTCAGCCTCAGAGCCTTCTGGTGCCCCATGGGGAACTGGGCACATGAGGACCATTCTATATATACTATCTAATTAAAGTACCACTAACATTAAGAAGGCATGTTATTCTCCACACATGAAGAAGCTGCAGCTCAGATGGGCTCAACCTCTTCTATCTCACACAGGCCAGTAGAGGTAGGAAGGAACATACAGATGGAAGCCCAACCTCTTTATGGGGAAAACTGGCCCCTGGAAGAGAAATATCTTGTTCAAGGTCACAGAGCAGAGGGGGAGGGGCTGCAGAATTATGTTTTACTCTTTCCAGATCGCTTCGACTGAGTTAGCGCATACACATCCAGCATCAAAACACCTAAAAACTGTATTCTGGGATAGGAAAGAAAAGGGACAGCTGTAACAACTTGTATAGTCAAGCAAGGCCTCAGAAAAGTGGAGAGTTAGTTAAAGCTGCCTGGCTGGGGCGGGAAGGGTGTGGTGGCCCTAACGTCTGCTAGAGCAAGGTAGGGTGGCTGCTAAGTCCAGGTGGGTAGAATGGACAGGGGCTGGGCCAGCAGGGCAGAGGCCAAGTTTGAGAAGAGTTGGACTTTGAACATTCCAGACTTCCTCAAGTTTCTACAGGCCCCAGCCAGAGCAGGGAGAGATTTCAACACATACTTAATCTGACCATATTTTCCAGTTTAGTAGGATCAGAGGAGACCAGGTTGGGGTAAATGCCTGGCAGGCCACCCAGCTCAAGGAAGTAGAAGGGGTGGGGTGACCTGTCCTAATCACTGTCCCTCCCTGGGCAGCCTCACCTTCTCCAGCCTCTCTCTTCCCCCAGCTGCCGACCTCAGCACACAGAGCCATACAGGGAAACCTCAGACACCTGGACATGTCCCTTTGGAAATAAATGCACTTGGGGAGGGGCAGGCAACTGTATATAGTCTCCTCCACTCTACTCAGCTCTTCCCGCTCCTTCATGCAACTGTTGCAAAGGAGAGCCATTTCCCTCTTCAAACCAAAACAAACACTGAGGGCTGCTGATCCAACATGAATCTGTGGAATGCAGGGAAGACGGCTGGTGGGAGCACACCACTGCTTCCGGGTGGGCTCTGGCCTCTGGAACTTGGGACAAGGCCAATTCTGTCTTCTACTATCCCCTCCTCACTCTGCAAGGCCAACACGCTCTTGAGAAGCCTTCCAGCCTGACTCTGCAGAGGGCGTGGCTGCTGTGGCCACAAACTAAATGAGGGGTGTAGGGGGGTTAAATGCAAACGTTCGCGGGTTCTTCCAAGGTGGAGGAGAGAGGTCCAATAGGTGTTTATTTTACAGGATTCCCCCAGCTCCTGGCCCCGGAGAGAAGCCAACGTTAAGTACTGGATTCACAGGGTGCTGGGCAACAGAGACCCTACTTCCGCTGGCACGAGAGGTCTGAAGGGTGAAGCAGCCGCGTCTAGACAGGTTCTGGCCAGGTCAGCACTTGCTGATGATTACTGTCCCCCATCCTCCACTTCCCTCCAAGCCGAGGGCTGCGGAGGTACCCGCCCCCTAAATCCTGGCCCATCAAAGCGAGCCGCAAGCAGCAGGCCTGGAAAGTCAGAGGGCCCAGAGCTCCCACTCGGCTCAGGACCGGTACCCGCGCTCGCATCCTCTCTCGCACCGCGCCCCAACCCACCTCCGCCAGCCTGACTTACAGGTAGCGCTGCTGTCGCTCCGTCTGCCGATGGAGGGCGACTGAGTAACCGAAGAGGCTGCCCCGGTTCTCCGCCTCTTTCACCACCAGGAATCGGGTGTCCAGGTTGAAGGCGGAGGCGACGCGGCCGCCCACCGCCACCATCAAGGCGAGCGCGTACAGAAGCCAGAGAGGGTCGCGGTGCGTGCGGCGGGGACCCGGGCCCATGGCTATAAGCGCGAGCCCGGGCCCGGCGACAGCGCGAGAGGGCGCCGCCGGGGGCGAGGACCTGTCCACCTGCTCCCGGCGCCGCCAGAGGACACCCGAGGGCGCCGCGCCTCCGCGCCCCAGCGCTGAGCGGTCTCTAGTCCCCAGTCCGGGTCAGTTGCACGTCTGCTCGGGGTTGGCGCTTCTCCAATCCCCTTCCAGGCGGTGGGTCTAATCCGTTGGTCCCGTTGCCTGGTCACCTTCCGCTGCCCCGGGCACCCGGCCCCCCGGAACGTCCCAGCCGCGCCCCCTCAGCTGTGCTATCTCTTTAGAACCCGGCTTGGTGGTGGATCCGGGAAGGCCGACTCGTCCACCGCAAGGAGGGCTGGAGGGAGTGGTCCTCCTCCGCGAGCCCCGCCTCCCCACCGCCCAGCCCGGTACCTCCCCACCTTGCGCGCCCAGCCCGTGCTCCGCTTTCCTTCCGGGGAAAGAGAAAAGGTCCCGGCTCGGCTGCCGCCTCTTAAAGGGGCAGCGCCGCCCCTCCCTCTTCATCCTTCCTGCCCCGCTCCGCCCTCTCCAGCAGACACCTGTCGGGAGCCGCTAAAGCTGATTTTCCCCTCCCCACCGCTCGCTTCACCCTGGAAGCGTCGCCTTCCCTGCAAGATGGATTGGACGGGCGGGGCCGGGGGTGGGATTTGTCCTGCCGCCCTGCTTGCTGCAGCTGCTACTGGTAAAGGCTGTTCTAGGCGCGGTCACCACCACGTCCCGGCTGGACAGATCTGGTGTTGGCACATCAGGGAACCACCGTCCGTGTCCCGCTCGCTGGAATGCGGGCCTCCGCCGCTCTGTGAGTTCTTAGGAGGTGACTGCCGGTCTCTAGACGTTTTTCCTCGTGCCCAGACCCTTCGGTGTATTTGTATATGTGTATTTCTCCTGCCTACCCGCCCCCTCTCATCGTGATCCCAGCTGGAACCGGCTCCTCCGCAAAACCAGACGGATACTTAGCAGTGGTAATAATCAATCGTCACTAATTGTAATCAGCAAAAGGACAGAATTTGTCTCTAAGGTCTGTGCCTTTTGATATGGAGGGATAAGACTGTCCATGTGCAAATGTGTACCTTTTAAAGGTGCTCTGTGTGGACAGAACCTGACCCAGAAGGCATCAGCTTCTCACCCACCCCTGTCTTCAACACAGCTGAGCAGAATCCCAATGGATGGGACTGCAGCCCCACAAATGTGTTCTAGGTGATGCCAGATGGAGAAAAGTGGGCTGGAGTCAACGATCTCCTCCAGGAAATCAAACTGAGGGAGCTCTAAGAGGTCAGTATGGACTTTCTTGAGTCTAACTCAGGTTTCCCATATTACAGCACAAAGACCCATTTTCCCTGAACATTGTTTTCTACATGTTCTTAAAATAAGAAAATACAACTGTGTATGGTGGCAAATGCCTTCAATCCCAGCTTTCAGGAGGTAGAGGTAGGTAGATCTTTGTGAGTTGGAGGCCAGCAAGTTCCAGGCCAGCTGGGGATATAGGGAGACCCTGTTTTCAAAACAAAACAATAACGAGAACATCATGTATTAAGCGTTCATGAAGCAGGAACTATGCTAACTACTTTACAACTACTGTATTTTTCAAGCCAATAACTTTTATCACCATTTACAAAAAGAAATCATTCAAAGAAAAAGGAATGTAGGAAATGGATCAGAGTTGTATGTATCCAGGTCTGTACAGGTGACTATTTACAAATGGGAGCAGAGCTGTTCCTACATCAGGTGTGACAGCTGCATTTGTACAGTGCCCCTTTGCAGACACAGCCCTGGCATGTTTGTCACAGCCTTGGGGGGACTAAAGGGAGCAGCTATTCCTATGGAAGATGGATTTGAAGTCCCTATTGGCACAGGAACAATCTGAGTCTATTTCCCACCCAAGTGAGTCTGGAATTCAAATACAGAAGTGAAAAATAGAGGTGGACTGCTGGACGGCATGTTTTACAAATATTATTCACTTAAATCTTCACATTAATCATTGAGATGTTATCTCTGCTCTAAGATGGGAAAACTGAGGCTCAGGGAAGTTAAGGTATTTGACTAAGGTCACAAAGCTAGGATTCTAACAGTACACTATCTAATCCCAGAACCATTCTTAAACCACCTATGCTAAGGATTAACATTTATATAATACTTAGGACAAATCAGATTTAGTTAGTTGATGTAAATCAGTGACTACTTATGGCTCCCCTGCCTTTTTCCTGGCATACTAAATTCTAAAGAGAAGCCCCAGCTAAATGGTTAAAATGCTTAGATAATCTTCCTTTAGCTTTATGGAGCCCAGAAATACCATCCTTCCTTTGTCTTTAATTGTGTACATCAACTAACACAAAGCACATAAACTGCTGTGAGCTTAATTTGTGGAAAAGTAACGTGTCTGTTTTAAAAAAATACAGGAACTAGTCCCAGGAGATAAAGTGGATTGCAATGTTCTAGCCAGAAGGGGAGAAAAAAAAAAAAATAAAAAGAAAAAAGAAAAAAAAAAAAGCACAAACCAGAGATGCTTGCCCTAGATGGCAAAGGCCCCATTCAGCATGTGGCTTTCCTACTCTGAGGCTCCTTCTCTCCCTGTAACAGCCCCTTGTGTCCCTGAGCACTCCACCCCCAAGATGGAGCATTGAGGTCAATGATCCCTCCATGTTCCAAATTGGTATGGGTGCGTTATTTATTATTATTAGTGTGTGTGTGTGTGTGTGTGTGTGGTGTTTTTTTGGTGGGGGTATGCACATACCATAATGTGCACATGGAGGTCGGCTGACAGCTTTGTGGAATTCTTTCCTTCCACTTTTATGTGGACTCTGGGGGAGGGGAGGTCAAACTCGGGTTATCAGGCTTGAACGGCAAAGCACTTTACCCATTGAGCCATCTCTCCATCCTGGTATGGGTTTTTTTGAGACAGAGTTATATTACATAATGCAGGCTGGTCTCTGAACATTGGCTTTTGAGCAGCAAGCATCTTAAATCAGGTACCATTAGGAGCACAAGATTAGAATCAAAGCCTGGGCAGTGGCCCCAGCCTGACTACACAGCTTACAAATTGTTTCAGGTGCAGACTCACTTCATCCCCCCAGGCTTCCTGTGAATTCAGGTTTGTCATCCTCATTTGCCTCAAGAGGGAAGGAAACCCCAGGAGGGTACCTGTATATCCAAAGTTATGCAGCTTATGGAAGGGGAGGGAGGCAGAGCCAGGACTAGAAACCAATGACTACAGCTGTGTCTTTAAGAAACAAACTCAGGCAGATGTTGTTCAGATAGCCAGACGTGCCTAAATAAAAGCAGCTGCAATAACAGTTCTCTCTGTGGCATTTGGGGAGAGGACACTTGTCCCTGACTGCCCTTAGAACAGTATTAGTTTCTGAGTTGTGACTCCCAGAGCCACTTAGTCTCTCTCATGGTCTGACTTGTGGTCCAGAGCCACCAAAGGTTTAATAGCTATCTGGGGTCAGGGAAGAGGAAGCTAGATGGAAGTTGAGCCGTTTTGGCTGATTCCCTTGGTTCTTGGCCTTATTCCTGGAGGGGTGGGGGGAGAGCCAGGACCAGGAGAGCCCAGGGTGGACACTCGGTATGGACCGGAGTCCTGCTCAAAATAGCTTTGAGTCGTGTGCTGATGACAGATGGGCTCCACAGCAGTCTTATCTCTTTGACCATCCCAAACAGGAATGACCAGCATGTCCGATTCAGGGACCGGGAGCAGGAAGGGGATGAGGGATGATGTTTTTCAATCCAGAGGGGACGTGGGAGCAGGAGCTGAGTGGCTGCTAGAAGGCAGACCCCTGAGGAATGTGGGGAGTATCAGACCTGGGGGAGATGGACTGGGGTGGAAGGAGATGTAGACTGCACAGGTCTGGGATGGAGAGCTAGAGAAAGAACTCCGGGTTCATGCAACAGGACTGAAACGCTTTGTTCTCAATGACATTAGCCTTCACAGCCTGATCTCATCCTCCTAGTTGACTTTCTAAAGTCAACGCTTCCCCATGGAGAAGGGACCCACCTAGAAACACAGGGTGCATGTGACATGACAAGGCTCAGCTCAGCTTTGATATTTGTGGACAGCCTTTAAGCTTCGTTCCACCCTTTTTCCTAATGGTCAACACCTGGACAAGCAGTTAAGAAAGCCTGGGGCTTCTCTTTGGTGTCCAAGGGAGGGAGAGTAACAGAATCCTTCCCTGTGTGAACACTCACCCCAACCTCAGTGGAAGCATAGGTCAGCCTCCTTAGTGAGTCTCTCAAGCCCTTTGGGACCTGCTGTCCTCAGAGACCGCCTTTATATAAATAGCAAAACTTTTCATGCCCTCTCAGTGGTGCTGTGTTCTTGACTTTCGAATGAGGTCCCTTGGCCTCTGCAGTTGCCCACCACAACATGCAAGCGAGCTGTGTTCTATGTAGGAGTCAGGGAGGCTTCAGGGAGAAGGAGGAGGTGGTCAAGGAAGAAACAGGCCTGGGGCAAGGAGCCTGAAAGAAGAAAGGCAGAAGTCAGGGCCTGGCTTGGGGTGAAATTTTTACAGCTGGAATAGTGACAATGTCAATATTCTATAAAGGTGGCTTCCGTTCCTTCAAGCAGAGCTTGCTGTGTTCACACCAGTGTGACTACACACCTCTGAGCAGCTGTTGTGGGAATGATGAAGACACAGTGGCCTGCTGCTTGGACTGAGTGCTGGCTGTCTGCCTGCTCACCTTGGAGAGGCTGCCTTCCTGCTCCAAGCTTCAGTGTCACATCTGTGAAAGGAAAGGGCTAGAGAAAACCCCTTGTTACTTTCCATCAGTATCAGATATATCTCAAGGTTCAAATCTGTTGAAACTGAGTGGACCAAATCTCTGCTACTAAACCAAGACTTAGGTCACTATTTGACTCTGAATGAAGATGCAAATTACTAGGGAAGGAGGGAAGGAGTTGGGGAGAAGGGGCTAAGCATGCTTGTGTTTATCTTTCTCCTCTAACTCAGATACCACCCAGTCCTAGCACCTACTCTGCCTAGGTTCCTCAGCCTCAAAGTCAAATCCATCTCTTCATCATTGAAACCCATAATACACCCTTTCCCCACAGGGTTGTCAAAGGTGAGTAAAGGCCTCTTCCCGGGAACTAGGTTTAATCCTACCATCTCATTCTGGAAACTTTAATTTTAAAAGGCTAAATCCATGGTGCCTTATGTTATAGGGGTGTTGTAGGGCTGGTGCTTGTGGAGCAAGGAGGCTATTAAAAACAATGAGCTGGTTACAGCATGAAGTTGACATGGTCAAGACAGACATGGAAGGGGCAGACTGTGATGTAATGTGACATAACATAACATGATGGGGGCAATGGAAGTTAGGTGTGATGGTGCACACCCGTAATCCCAGCACTGGGGAGGCTGAGGCAGGAAGATTGAGAGTTTAAGGCTAGCCTGTGCTAACTAGTAAGTTTCAGACCAGCCTGGGCTACATAGGGAATCCCTGTCTCAAGAAGAAAAAAAAAATGTGACAAAGGATAAGATGGACTGAACAGGGGCAGACTCAGATGGAGGGAGTATGTGGGTTAGAAAACAGATTTCAGAGACAGGGTATAGGGTGCTGGCATAGGAGAAGGAAAGCAAGAAGCTTCTGGGGATTCGTGGGTAGTGACCTGCATGGGGGCATAGTAAGTGATACCCACAGTTCCTAGAAACTGACCATCCCCTGTTCCTCCAGCATTGTCCAGGGTCCCCTCCTACTACACAAGGCCTGGCCTTGCTGCACCCACACTGGCCTTCTTGCCTAGCTCCTGGCTCTGGTGGGCTCTGCAGAGTCTTTTT
>NW_008342393.1:4494898-4536138 GCF_000622305.1 Nannospalax galili | reverse complement strand
AAGCTCCCAAATACTTTTGACATTTTTGGCCTTTGGAACAGAATATGTTGCTAACAGGCCCAAGGACATTTTGACTTTTAGCCAAGAAACTGGCTACATTTCTTTGGGGTCTTTTTACCCTAACTTCCTAGCCAGTTCCTACCTCCTAATCTTATCACGCCATCCTCTGAAGGGGTTACCCAAATTGCTAATAGGGAATAGGGACGCAGATCACTCTGGCTTCTTCCATGCTGAACAGTGGGTCCATCTAAAAGACTCCCAAATTGTATAACTCTTGTCTCTAAGGGGAAAAGAAAGTCCTTGAATCGTGAATAGGAGATGTGAAGGAGAAGTAAAGGCAAGAGTAATTAGCATTACTAGTTCTAGACAGGGAACTAGAAAAATGTCAGAACAGGGCAATTTTCAAATGTTCATATGAGAGTCCATTGGAGTTTCTTGACAAGGGCTTCCAAAAGCATCTCTCTATTAGATTCTTTAAAGTTAGAAAAGCCCCTTGGAGAGGGAGAGGTCATAGGCCCACATGGTAGAGGCAGCCTCAGTGAGCTGGGCTGAGTCCCTGCCACATGGTGTGTGTGTGTGTGTGTGTGTGTGTGTGTGTGTGTGTGTGTGTGAGGGGGGGGGAGGGAGATGTTTGACTCTTTGTCTCTTATTGGCCAGGTTCTACACTCAGGTGGGAAATTTGGGCAGGTAGAGGGCTTCATCCACGCACTCCCACTCTTTTCCACTGGGGATGGAGTCCCTACATGAATATTGATTAGAACACATCTGTGCAAATGGACCTTTATACATTCACACCTGTTTGCCTAAGTGACTGTGTATCTCTGAATCTTTTATGTATATATGGGAAGGAAACCAATATTTATTGGTACTGTAGCCTGGCCCTTTACAACATGGTCCATTCCAAAAGCTCTAGGATACAGGTGTCTCCCAGTTTCCAGTTGAACCACTGCGATAGCCAAGATGCAGCAAGTGTGAGCACCACCAACATGCCTGGTGCCTCACTTAGGGCTACCTGACTCCACTGGTAGGTCCTTTCCTCCACAGTGGGCTCCTCAGGAACAAGGTGTGGGAAGTTTGCATGCAAGTGTTTATCCTTCTGCCATTGGGTGATTGGTTCAATGGGTGGAGTCAATAGGGCTTAGGGAGTGGCTTGGTGAATAAGTACCTGGGGCATCCAGCTTGCACAAGCACATGCTCCTGGTCTGGGTAATCCATGTAACTGACCCACCTGGTCTTACCCTATTAGAGGCCAGAGTTATCATGGCTTACCAATTGCTTATGTTGTTACATTCTATATGATGTGATACTCATAGACCTGGGAATCTATGGGCCATACTGTTACGGCTTCAATATGAAGTGTCTCCACAGACTCATGTGTTCAAGGTTTGGTCCCCAGCTTGTGGTGCTATTCTGGGAAGTGATGGAAAATTTAGGAAGTGGGGCCTATCTGGAGGTCATGGAAGGCATGATGTTGGGAGTTGTGTTTTTGTTATGGTAATAAGAAACTGACAACACACATAAACACAATTTCTTGCTCAGATGGAAGTAAAGAATAAACTACTAGCACATAGTGAGGCTGTCCTGTAATATCAGCACTTGGGAGGTGGAGGCCAGAAGATCATGAATTTGAAACCAGCCTGTGCTACATGGCAAAGACCGTGTCTCAACAACAACAATAAAAATGGACTAGGGCTGTAGCTGGGTTGTACAGCATTTGTTAGGCGTATATCTTTGAGTTCCATCTTCAGAGCCACAAAAAGAAACAAATTTCTACCACTGAAGTGGGAAAACCTGTCTCCGAGTGTCTTCTTGACATTTAGGTAAAAGCTATTCCATTGACTCTTCAAAAATTTATTATTTATTTATTTATTTAACGTATTTATGTGTGTGTACATACATGTATGCACACATGTGCCATAGCTACATAAGTGGAGGTCAGAGGACAACTTGAAAGAGTCAGTTCTATTTTTCTACCATCTGAGTCCCAAAATTTAACTCAGGTCATCAGACTTGGCAGCAAATGCCCTTAACCAGCTAACCTTTCTTACTGCCCCTCCATTGGTTATTTTTTAGGCAGAATCTCCTTATATAGCCCAAGTTATCCTTGAACTCTAAATCCTCCTAGCTCAGCCTCCTCAGTACTGGGATTGTATTTGTCTACCACTATACCTTGGCCTCCACTGGCTCTTAATATCTGAGACCACCGTGGTGGTAAGTCTTAAATCAGCACCCCACCCCCAAGTTCCAGCCCTGGAGATGAAGTTGCTGAACCTAAGTCCCTGGTGAGAAGTCCCTCAGACACTGAGATGCAGGAGAACTCAACCCACCAACATCCCCCAGCTCTTCTGCTTCCTAGCTCTCTCAGCTGGAAACCTGGACTGTCCTCTTTTCTGTCCCCTTTAGACAATCATTGCAACCCACTGATTTCACCTTCTTGGGGTCTCCCCTCTGCTCTCTGACCCTCCCTGAATTACTGCTGTGCTTCTTGCTGCCTCTTCCTGGACTCCCATCCCCATGATGGCCAGGGTGGGGTTCTTACAGCTCTCTTTGGCACTTCTCTCTTCAACCCTCCTTGAATCAGCCCTGCTCATCTTTCCATCTCCCACCCTCACTTCGGGTGTTCTTTCTGCTCACAGGAGCCCCTCCCAGGTCCTCAGGGAACCACACTTCTTCCTGCCTCCAGCCCTCTGCTGTCCCTCCTCTGTCCTCAATCCTCTTGGTCACCTTGCATTCTTCCAGGAACCGTAGCTTAGAAGCCACATCTGTCTGCCCTCCCCTGGAGCAGGGACCCTGCCCTTGGGTTACCATGGCCTCTCCCACCACTCCAACCTGGCTTCAGCCGTTCCATCTCTTAGACGTCTCCTCTCCTTGTCCATCTGCAGCCTCCTCAGAGAGGCAAAGCCTGTGACAGCTGTGGTCCTTGGCCCTGTCCTCTCTAGGGTGGCAGCCATGACCTGTTGAGCTGTCTCTCTGAGTTTCATTCAAATCCCTCCTCCCCTAGGCTCTCCCTCACCGTCTCCTGCCATCACTCTTCTAGTGCAGGCCTCTTCAGGCCACCAGTCCCCATGACCCCGTGTGCCACTGTTCTACATGCTGATGACACCTGCTGAGCTCACCCAGGCTCCAGCCTTGCCCTTGGAACTTTACCAGTCACCTCCAGTTGGTGGTTCCAGTCTCCTCAGACTCTATATGTCCCCCTTGCTCCGTAGCCTGCTCCTTCTGTCCCCCTCCTGTCCCAACCTGTCTCTGTGTCTCGCTACACTCCCAGAGAGTGTCAACAACACGCCAGGCCAGTTCATGCCACCACCCTTTGTGTATGCTGCCACTCTGACTGGAATGCCCTTTGCCCACCTGACCACTTGAAAAATGTCCACTTGTTTGTTCTTCAAAATCTCTTGTAGGTTTCCACTTTCTCAGTAAAGTCATCCCTCCCCCCGCAACATAGACACACACACACACACACACACATAGACATAGACATATAGACACACACACACACAGATACATGCACATACACATGGACAGAGACAGAGACAGAGATAGAGAGACATATACCTGCACAAACACATAGTCACTGGAACCTTCCAGGCCTTGCAGTGACTTTGAACCTGGGCTGGCAGTGTGATTCTCATCTGGTGGAACTGTGACCATAAGTCACTCTGCCTCCCCTTAGCCTGTTTCTCTCACCAAACTCACAAGTTTTTTTGACGCTGCAGAACTGGGGCCCACTCATGGTAGCTGTCATGTTCCCTGTAGTGACACCTGTACTTCCTAGCCCTGTGACAGTCTCTGACACTGCAGGTCTTCAAGCCCTCTGCATGTCGAACTGACTTCAGTCAACCACAATCTCTTATAACAATAACCCTCAGCAAAAATGAATCCAGTGGAATGGAGCAAGGGGTCAGCTCTGTCTTTTAAACATCCCTGGCTCCCAGCCCTTCCCCCACCCCAGGATCATGTTGGGACAAAATGCCTTGGCTCAGTGGGTTGAAAAGCAAAGTCACAATTTTGAAGCATGAATCGCTGTACCCACTGACTCACTTCCTCCTCCAGGCCTGCTCTGCACAGCTTAGGCCCTGAGTAACACAGGTAGATACCATCGCCTGCCCCTCATCCTTCATCTAAGCCTGGGACCTGACTCCTCAGTAGATGAATCTGCCACCAGCCTGAAACCTATTTGCAAGTTGGTGCAGAGCTAAGGAAGCAGTCATCGTAGGGCATACTGAGTGGGAGGTAAAAACTCTGTGCCTGAACCTGGAACTGGTGGACAAGGCAGAGTGGCCCCATATAGATTTAGGGATAGAAGGCAGTGACAGCTCATTCCTCTCATACAAGGTCTCTCCTCTCCTGCCAGGATCATAGGATCCGTGTCACCATTAGGATCCTCTGGGATGGGTGAAGGCCTGGCCTTTTGAGGGTTTCTATTAAGATTCTGGAGCCCTACCTGACGCCAGGGAGTGGGCAGAATGAGGAAGCATTGCCAGAGATGAGAGCTCAGGACACAGATGAGTCAGGCTCCTGAGAAGGGAGTGAGAGGAAGGGCCAGAGCCTGGAGCAAAGCCAAGACAAGGAAAGATTTAGTGGGGCCAGTGGGGACAGGACAGGGGCTCCAGGGATCTGACAAAGGAGATTTCACCTTTCCCCTTCTCCTTATTCTGAGCCTCAGTGACTCCTTGAGTGGAGGAGTCAGATGGGGACTGGAAGACAAAAAGGCAACACCCCCAAATGGCAGAACTGTTTCAAGTTGCATCCTTGAGGTGCAGTTCAGAGGCAGAGGCAGGACATGGCCTACCTCCATTACAAAGAAGACATGGCTGATGCAGTAGAGGAGATGAGAGGCAGTAAGACCATGGGGTATGGCTGTAGGGCAGAAAACACAAGTGAACTGTTCTTCAGGGCCAAGCTCAGGAATGGGGCTTCAGCATATATGGCCTGAGCCCAAAGGGAACTTTGGTGGGTCACTCCAGGCAACAAGCTGATAGCTTGGAGATTGGTCGGGGCATTAAGAAGACCATGTGAGGCAGATGCAAGAGTGGAGGTGACAAGGACTATAGAGATATGGATGAACTTGAGAGATATTTACAGGAGGGGTGTGGGCAGGGGCTGGTTGGATGGGGGGACACAGTGAAGACAGAGATACAAGGATGGGTGGCAAGTCAGTGGAACTCTTACCTCCTATAGAGATGCAGACTGGCTGGCAACATGATCAAGGCCTAGGATGAGGATGGAGGCAGGGAGTCCAGAGCCCAGAGAGATCATGTGGCAGTCTAGATGAACACATTGGCAAAGAGAGCTTCTTGGAGTCCTTTCCCTGTGATGTTGACCAGGCCATGCTGGTCTGGCTCCTACAGGAAGCTCATCCAACATAGTCCCCTTGGGTACCAATTCCTGCAGGTCTTTCTTCACCTGCACCCTAGACTCCAGCCTCTCAGTGCTGCCTTGACTCCTCTCAATCCTGTATGTAGCTCTCTAGGTGGTCCTGGCCCCAGTGCCCCCACTTCATTCATTCAATGACAGTCCTGCTTTGCTGTCTGCATATGTAAATAGTATCTACCTTCTCCACTAGTGTGCAAATAGGGCCAATGCCCTGGCCCATCCCTAGACTGAGGGTGTGGGGTAGGTGGGTGTCTTACTCCAGTGCACATTAAACTTTAACCCATCCTGAGCTACAGTTCCTTTCTTTGCAAAGAGTAACAACCATGCCCATCCCCAGGTCTCCAGAGGATGAACTGAGGTCATACCAGGGAAGCCCCTGGCAGCTGGCCTAGTACCTTCACTTCTCTTCCCTTGGAGACAGTTGTCACCTGGCTCTGTTTCCTTCATTCCCAGCTTTGATGCCCTTACAAAGCAAATAGTAAGACCTGCTCCCCAGAAAGAGTGAGTTTCTTGATGGGCTACCACACTTCACCACTGTCCTCCCTATGCAGCCCCAGCCAGGCAGGAAGCTCCTCTTGCCCCATGCCTGCTCCCTGCTTTATCAAGGTCCTTGTTTGACTGCTCCCTCTGCCTACTAGGTGCCAGCTCTCTCCTGCCCATTGACTCTTCCCCTTTCTTCATGGCCACAGAAACCCACAATTCCCCATATTTGACTCCCCCCCTGGATACTTCCTAGTCTAGCATAACCCTGTTTCTCCCTCGAATACAGCACTTGCCACATAGGTCACTATTAGCTTGGGGCATATTGCTTATGTTCTCTGTACCTCATTTTCCCCATCTGTAAAATGGACTTAATAATTGTACCCTAGTCATCAACTCACTATGGAGAGTCACTGAGAACTTGTAGGGTGCCTTGTACAAAGTAATCACTCTGGTCAGGTGTGGTGATGCATGCTTTTAATCCCAGCACTAGGGAAGCACAGGCAGGTGGAACTCTATGAGTTCAAGGCCAGCCTGGTCTACATAGTGAGTACCAGGCAGCTGTGGCTACAGGGAGACCCTGTCTCAAAAAACTCCACAAAGTAATCACTCACTCAGCAAATAGTATTTTTATTTGGGATAATAGCAGCAATAACAGGAGTGGGGGCAGTGGTGGTCCAAGAGATTTGCTCTCCAGGAAAGAAAATTCAGACCCTCTTCCTTTCCATCCTGCCAAGAGCACTGACCACTCTTCCTGGACTGGAGATGGAATGTGTATCTCTTAAGTGAATCTTCTCTGCTCCACTGAAAAACTTGGGCATTCCCTGGAGGGCCCTATATGTCCCCATCACTATGGAACATGGGTCAAGGATTTGGACAATCAACCTAGAAGACCCATCCTGGCAGAGGTACCCTCATCACAGAGAAGCCCAGAAGCTTAGCCCAGGGCTCAGACTGAGACCCCAACCTGGGGAAAGGGAATCACAGGGAAGTGGGTATCCTGGGACTGTGGATGAAGAAAACCCAAAGGGGAAACCCAAAGGAGAGAAAAGGGCGGCAATTTTTAGTGGAAGCCTCATTGTGTCAGCCTTAGAGTATCTGTGTATCCTTTATTCTCTACAAAAAGCCTGTGAGGTCAGCCATACTGACCCCTTTTTCCAGAAAAGGAAACAATGGCCCTGACTGGGGTCAATGTCTTGCCCAAGCTCGGGAGGGGATTCTCACCCGGGTCTGGGGGCTACTGAGTTCTGAGGGAGGATCCAGCTAAAACGCAGCCGAGGGTGGAAGGATTCCAGTCTCAGGCCAGCTGCCCACTCAAGCAGGGAGGCTGTGGGCGGGACGGAAACAGCCACCAGAAGTCAGGGGCACGAGGCAAACAAGGGTGCCAGGAAATGACCCGGACCCGGGCCCTTCCTCTCAGCCCCACCCTGTGCCCCTGGCTGCCTGCCACCTCCCATTCCCAGCGTCCAGCTAAGGGAACAGAGAAAGCTGGGCTGTAGCCAAGGGATGACCCTACGTTGTGTGTGGGAGAACACTCGGGAAAGGGAGGTTCTAGAAGCCCAAGATAGGTCTACCAGGCCTAGTCCCCACCTCAGGCCCCTAGGAGAGAAAAAAGAACAGGGTTTCAGGGATCCTGTCCCTTCAGCTTTAGAAAAGCTCACACTGGGCCTGACACAGGGGACCTGTGCGCGTGGCCTAGGGGTGCAGCCAGCGTGGGGTCAAAAGTTCTGGGTAAGGGGTAAATATACCCAGGTCTTGACATGGCCCTGTGCCACCTGGTAACCCTGAATGAATCTCAGACACTCCCATTCATCAAAGCAAGTTGCTATCCTGGAAGGCACCCCACCGTTTGGGCCCCTTCCAGCTCTGACAATGCAGTGCTATTAATTCTTTAACTCACTAACTTGTTATTTCAGTGAAATACACGGCTTCAGTTCAGTAAATATATTTTGGTACAAATGAGGTGGTATGTAGAGTGGTAGAGATAAGCAAGGACTGTAGAGAACAGCTGAGTTCAGAGCAGCCACTCTCTTGGTCACGTGGCTTGGGATCTTGTAGGTTGGCATTTCCTAGCTGGTATTTCCTGGCACACTAGAGTTCCCTGAGTGTTGTAAACATACAAGGGAAAGGTTGAATAACTACCCCCCCATGCAACTGGACCATGCATAAAAATCAACTCCAAGTGTGGTGGCATACCCCTTTAATCCCAGAATTTAAGAGGCAGAGGCAGGCAGATCTCTTGTGAGTTCCTGGCTAGCCAAGGAGACACACTGAGACTCTGTCTCAAAAGAGGAAAAAGTTTGACTCAAAAACTTATAAAAGACATAAATATGAAAGCTAAACCTATAAAACTCTTTAAAGGAAGCACTGGAGTAAATCTTTGTGCTCTCAGGTTTGGCAATAGGTTCTTACATATAAAACCAAATATGTAAGCAACAAAAGAAAAAAAAAAGAATTGAACAACAAAATTTAATTTGGAGGTATAGCCATGGTAGAGGACTTGCTTAGTATGCTCAAAACCTTGGGTTCCATCACTAGCACTGAAAAAAAATCACCCAGAACATTTTGCTAGGCATGGTGGCACACGCCTTTAATCCCAGCACTCAGGAAGCCAGGCAGGAAGATCTCCAGCTCAAGGCCAGCTTGGGTACATAGCAAGATATTGACTGAAAAAAAAAAAAAGGCAGGCTTGGTGGCATACACCCTTCAGAAGCAGGCAGGTCTCTGTGAGATTGAGGCCAGCCTGGTCTATGTAGCACTTCCAGAGCCACGTGGGGCTACAGGAAGACCCTGTCTCAAAAAACCAAAAAAAGCCGGGCATGGTGGTGCATACCTTTAATCCCAGCACTCAAAAGGCAGAGGCAGGCAGATCTCTGTGAGTTTGAGAACAGCCTGGTCTCCATTGTGAGTTTCAGGCTAGCTGGGGCTATAGGGAGACCCTTTCTCAAAAAAAAAACAAAATAAATAAATAATAAATAAATGTCAAATTATTAAAAAAGAAAAGAATAAAAGTTAAATTTTTTTTTGCCACAAAGGGTAACTTCAAAAAAGGCAAAAGAAAACCTTGAATGGAATAAGACTATTTAGTATCTAGAATATGTAAGGAAAAAAAGCATAATTCAGTAATAAAAAGACAAATAGCCTAACTTAAAAAGTGCAGGCTGGCAAGATGGCTTAGCAAGTAAAGTGCTTGCCATGCAAACCCGACAACTTGAGTTTAATTCCCAGATCCCACGTAAAGTGGAAAGGAAGAGAACTGACTCTGACTTCATAAGATTGTCTTCTGACCTCCACACATGCACCACACATGTACTGTGGCATGCATGTGCCCTGCCCACCTCCCAAGAATAATAATAATAAACTTCAAGACAATGGGTAACAGATCTGAATAAATCTTCCTCCAAAGACTTTAGTAAAAGGGCCAAAAAGGATATGAAATGATGTCAGAAGGAAATGTAAATAAAAACTACAATCATCTCTGTAAGATCAAGGCCAGCCTGGTCTGGTCTCCATAGCAAGTTCTAGGCCAGCTGTGGCTACAGGGAGACCCTGTCTCAAAAAGCACCCCCCCCCCCAAGAAAATAAAACTACAATCAGGTACCATCTCTTTTCTTTTTTTTTTTTTGGCTTTTTTGAGACAGGGTCCAGCTGTCCTGGAACTCACTATGTAGACCAGGCTGGCCTCGAACTCACAAAGGTCCACCTGCCTCTGCCTCCCAAGTGCTGGGATTAAAGGCGTGCGCCACCACACCTGACTAATTTTTTTATTTATTAGTTTTATTTCATGTGTATGCGTATATTGCCTGCATGTAGGTAAGTGCACCCATGTCACGCAATGCCCGTGGAAGACAGAAGAGGCTGTCAGATCCCCTGGAACTGGAGTTACAGACAGTTGTTAGCTGCCATGTGGTACTGGGATTCGAACCCGGGTCTTCTGCAAGAACAGTGTTCTTAACCACTGAGCCATCTCTCCAGCCCCAGGTACCATTGCTTAACAGCTAGAAAGGAAAAGGTAACAAGTGTTAATGTCTATATG
This sequence comes from Nannospalax galili, assembly GCF_000622305.1. Lineage (NCBI taxonomy): Eukaryota > Metazoa > Chordata > Mammalia > Rodentia > Spalacidae > Nannospalax > Nannospalax galili. Next base: position 4,526,246 of record NW_008342393.1, on the reverse strand, counting down.
GAGAAGGCTAAAGAGTAGCTCAATTGGTTAGAGTGCTTGCCTAGAATGCATGAAGCCCTGGGGTCAATCCCCAGCATTGCATAAAACTGGATATTGGTGGCACAAACCTCTAAACCACTCAAGAGGTAGAGGCAGGAAGATCATAAATCCAAGGTCATCCTTGGCCATATTAGTGAGCTCAAGGCCACCCTGGGATACATGAGACCTTGTTTCAAAAACAAACAAATGGCTGGGCATAGTGGTGCATGCCTTTGATCCCAGCACTTGGGAGGCAGAGGCAGGCAGATCTTTGTGAGTTCGAGGCCAGCCTGGTCTACATAGTGAGTTGCTGGACAGCTGGGGCCACAAGGAGACCCTGTCTCAAAAAGACAAATAACAAACAAACAAACAAACAAACAAACAGAAAAATAGAGAAATTAGTGCTTCAAATGCTGATGGTGAGAATGTAAAATGGTGCAATTGCTTAAAAAAATAGCCCAGCATTTCTTCAAAGGGTTAGGCATGGAATTGCCATTTGACCCATTCCACTTAATAATTTTGTGCTCAAGAAAAACAAAAACATGTCCACACAGACTCCTAGACATGAATATTCATAACAGCATTATTCATAACAGCCAAAAATATGGAAACAGCCCAAATATTCATCAACCAATGAATGGATAAACAAAATACAGTACACCCACACGAGGAATTTTCTTTGGCAATAAAGTGTGAAGTTTGATGCATAGTACTCTATGGGCAAACTTTGAAAACATGTTGAATGGAAGAAGTCAGTCACCAAAGGCCACATATGCTAGGATCCACTTAGAGAACTACTGGGAAAAGGTAAATGGAAAGTAAAAAGTAGGTGTCTAGAGTTGAGAGTGAGAAATGACCAGGCTGGGGAGGCGGTGGCGGGGTATGATAGCTGAAGGATAGGGAGTTTCTTTTTGGCAATGATGAAAATGTGTTAAAATTGATGACACTGATCTTTGCATCAATACAGTCAGGTGTGAAGGAGGAAGATGCATTCTGAGAAGCAGCATCTGTGATTTCATCATTACATTAACATCAATGTTTCCATAAACCCAGCAGATAGCAGAGGCTGTGACACAGCTAGCCTAGGTGCCTTCATTGTATTGTGGTCTGTCATTGGCATAAATATCTTTCTTTTTCCTTTGCTTTTTTTTTTCTTTTTTAAAAGATTTTATTTATGTGTATGAGTATTTTGTCTGTGTGTGAGTGCACCATGTGCATGCAGTGCCTTCAGAGACCAGAAGAGGGCATCAGAGTCCCTGGAACTGGAGTTACAGAAGGTTTTTAGCCACCATGGGAGTTCTGGGAACCAAACCTGGGTCCTCTGCAAGAACATCAAATGCTCTTAACTGCTGAGCCATCTCTCCACCCTTTTTTCTATTTTGAGACAAGGTCTCATTATCCCTCATCAGGGCTACAAAGTAAGGGACGTAGAACTCATTATGTCTACCAGGCTGGTCTTGAACTCACAGAGAGCCTCCTGCTTCTGCCTCTTGAGTGCTAGAATTAAAGGTATTTGATAACCTTGTTCAGCGTGACCTAAACATCTTAATGAGATTCGTGGTTACTAAAACCCATCACATTGTGTACTTTAAATTATTTGGTAATTTTGGTTTTTAGAGATAGGGTCTCTATGTAGCTCAGGTTGGCCACAAACTGACTGCCTTATCCTCTTCCATGCTGGGGTTGTGGCATGTACTATCACCCTTGTTTTTTAATTTTATACTGTCTTTATTTTTAATTTTAAAATTACATTTATTTATATATTGTGTATATTTGTGCATCTGTGTGCATTCACATGCACACATGCATGCCACAGGGCCCTTGTGGAGATCAGAAGACAACTTTCAGGAGTCAGTTCTCTCCTTGTTACTACCATGGGAGTCCCGGAGATCCAATTCACATCATCAAGACTGACACCAAGTGCCTTTACCCTCTGAGCCATTTTGCCAGCCCTATTAATTACTTACTTACTTAATTTATTTATTTTTTGAGACAAAGTCTCACTCTATAACCTAGAGTGGCTTGGGACTTGCTGTGTAGGTTAGGCTAGCAATCCTTTCACCTCAGGGATTAAAGACATGAACTATCATGCCCTACCCTTAAATTGTACACTTAAATGAGTGAGGTGGGGCAGGAGAGATGGCTCAGTGATTAAGAACACTGACTGCTCTTGTGGAGGACCTGGGCTCAGTTCCCAGCATTCACATCGTGGCTGACAATGTCTGTAATTCCAGTTCCAATGGATCCAGTGCCCTCTTCTGGCCTCTGTGGGCATTGCATGCTTGGGTGTACTTACATACGTGCAGACAAAGCACTCATACACATAATAAAAATAAAAAAATTAAATGAGTGGGCTGTATATGTAAACCAGCCTTCAACAGAGATGTAAAAAGAACTGACAAGGGTGCACATATGGATTTCTCATCAGATTAGTTTGGGAAATACTACGTTAAAGAGGAGACTATTTCAGGATTCCACAGAGCCTTCCATGTGCATAATAAGCATCTGCAAACTCCCGGAGTAAATTAGAGCCTACAGCATTTCCCATAACTTTGACCATGGTGTAGCCTTCCTAATGCTGCAGAAAATACTTTCATAGGACAGAATTTGGCAAATTGGGCTGCAAGTGAGCAATGGTGAACCACTGAAGATTTGAACATGAGCTGCACTTAGAAGTCAGGCTGTGGGAGGAGAATGGAAGTGGGGAGGACAGCCTGGTGGCTTGGTGCCAGTGAAGTGATTAAAAAGGATCTGAACAGATGTTTTCCCCAAAGAAATGCACAAGACCAGTAAGCACATCAAGATGCCCAGCATCCTTAGTCATCAGGGAAATGCCAATCAAACCATAGTAAGATGCCATAGCCCTGTAGGGGATGACTTTGCCCCTGGCTCCAGGAAAACAAGAATCTCCCTACTCTGAGCCCCTGACCCAAGCCTCAGGAATCCTAGACCCTCCCTGACCCAGACTGGAACTTTGTCTCTCTGTGGCTTCCGAAGAGGATGCCAGGGCCCTGGTCTGTGTCAACTGTGTTTATGATCCTCTTCCTGGCAGCAAGATGGCAAACTTGGTAGACACAGGAAGATGGTACTGGGTCTAGGGTCCAGGAGAACCCCAAGGACCAGAAACAACAGTAGATGGGAACAGATTGACCTGACCAGGGAGGGTGGGTTGGAGCAGGGGTCTTGTCCAGTCCCAAGGCACATTCTTCCTGAACGACTCTCCTAGACCAATAGTCTAGGGCTGAGGGAAACTAGGGATAGGAACTTGGTTTTGACATGTTATAGAAGACATCTTAGTCATCATGATTAGCATTTGTTGAGTACTTAACTACATTCTCTTTCCCATGCTAAGTTCTTTGCACCATATTTCATCTGATACTTTAAAAAAATCTGTCAGGTAGGTTCTGTTATTATCCCTATGTTTTGTTTTATTATTTGAGATGGGAGTCTCACTATATTGCTTAGGCTGGTCTCAAATTCTTAGGCTCAAGTGATTTTCCTGTCTCAGCCTTCCAAGTGCTGGGATTTCAGGCATGCCTAGCTATTGTCTTCATTTTGAAGATAAAGAAACTGAACCTTAATTTAGCATATCTATATAATGAGATAGGGTCTCACTATGTAGTCCAGGCTAGCCTCAAATACATGATCCTCCAGCCTTAGGTTTCAGAGTGATGGAATTACAGGCATGCAAAACCATACCTGGTTGGAATTTGCATGAGAGAGTCTCCTGCTGTTTGGGTTAGGGATGGCATTGTACATAAGAGGGCAAAACTGGAGAAACATGCAGGGTTGCTATCTTTGGCTTCCCTGATCCGCACCCTCCTGCCAAGGCCTTCATGCACAGCTTCTCTAAAGACTCTAAGAGTCCACCCAGGAAGTATCCTGAGACTTCACTGCCTCCGCAGCGGGTGGCTGGATATGGTTACCTGATATGGTGTCATAGACTTCCTTCAAAGTCACCTTCATTGACTTGATCTGAGGCCGGAGGTAAAGGGGAAAGGTTGAGAGCTGTGCCCTCCTCCCAGTTCCTGATGGGCTGGAAAGGGGACACCAAAGAGCTCAGGAGTACTTATTCAGACCCAAGCCCTTCCTGGTGGGGTGGCAGTAGTCAGACAGATCTCTAGGAAGGGGGCACCAGTAGAGGAGAACGAAGTCCACAGTTAAGTACCCTAAGGGCAGTTAGAGTTCATCTGTCTCCAAGTATCAAGCCAGGGCTTCTGAGAGGATAGAAGTTGGATTTCAGAAAGAACATTCATGGCAAAGAGTTCTGTGCCCAAGAGAGAAGGCCTCGGGGCCTCCAAGCTGGAGCAGATGCTGACCAGCCTAGAGGCAGAGGGATGACTGAGATAGAGCTGCTTGGGGCTCCCGTCTATGGCCAAACCAGGTCATGTGGAGGGCCGCGGCAGTATGGATCCCTCAGATCCTTAATGCTCTCCCAGTTCAGTGACAGAGGGATGGCCACCAAGATCTCCTTTGTAAGGAGGGCCTCTGGCTACAGGAAACGGCCGTCGGGGGAGGGCAGGCATTATTCATTTCCCAAATATTTATGGACAACGTTCCTAGTGCTGGGCCTGTAGCCAAAACCCTCGGGTCGGGTCCTGCATTCTGTCCATTACTCTTGTCTCACTTAAGCATGCTCTGGACGCAGGGACAGGGACACAGGGGGGTGGGGATAAAGGGAACAGTAGCTTCTGCAGCCCACCCTCCTAGAGGGAATCTGGCTACATTTCAAGGCTCAAGCAAGCTTGCTCTCTGGAAAGGTCGGGGAGTTGGGGTAGGGAGGGGGCCTCCCATGCTGGGGGGTGGGAGCAGTAGTTTTGTTAACTCCCTACTTTGCCATTCCCAGCTCCCAAGAAGGGGACTCCCCCAGGGCCAGGTGGGGTGAGACAAGCCTCTGCCTGCCTCACATCCTGGGCAGGATGCAGTCCCTAGAGGCAGAGCAACAGGAAAAAATAATGAAGGAGCTTGACAGGGGTAGGGGTGTTGTTCTGGGCACAGCAGCCTTAACAGGGGTCACTTCCTGGGGCACTCAGTCACATCATGCATGGCAGCCCTATGACACACCCAGAACTACCTGCTGGTGGCAGCCAAACTCAACCCCTGGCCCAATCTCCAGGACCCTACCCAAGGTTCTCTTCTGGAGCATTCTCTCCCCACCTTTCTCAGTCTCCATGATCTATTTCCACCCCCTCTTCTTGTCTCCCACTACCTCCGTCCCCCTCTCTCCCAACCTCTCATGTCTGCACAGACAGGCTGAGACAGGAATCTAGGTGCTACCCACCCAAAAGAGGATTGGTAGGAAGAGAGGAAATATGTCAGATGTGGCCATTGATTCTCTTGGAGTGTGGAGCCTCCTCTGTCCCTTCCAGGACCCTGCTGTGCCCTGGGGCAGGGTTGGATAGGGATAGGGACACCTCTCCTCTTTGGTGTAGTTTAAGCAGCTAGACCTGGGTTTCAAGCAAGTCCCTCCTGACCAGGTAGACAGTTGTTCCTCCTTCCCATAAAGCCCCAAGGACCATAGGAAACCAGTCCCATTTGTCATAGATAGATAGATAGATAGATAGATAGATAGATAGATAGATAGATAGATAGATAGATAGACTCAGGTTCTCAGGCTTGGCAGCAAGCGTCTCTACCTACTGAGCCATCTCTCTGACCTGAACAAGCCTTTACACTGCTACTGTATTCTTCAAGGAAGCTGGGGCTGGCACCTTTGTACTTAGAATGAGCCATGGTTTCAGTTTCCTAAGAGTGTCCTTTGATCTTCTTAGTCCTTTCTAGACTCAGAGCTCCGTGAGCCCAGGATCAATACCTCACCTTCCTCTCTATCTCACTCTGTACCCAGAGCCCAGTTTAGAGGAGAAGCTTAATAGCCAGGTCACCCTTCCTCCTCCTGCACAGTTTGGTAAAGAGGACCAGATCCCAGGGCTCCATTACAGGATGAGTCCTTCCCTGGCTCTACTCCTCCAGGCCTGGGGACTGGCTGGGACTAGACACAGACAAGGAAAGGAGCTGGAGATGGTGCTGCTCTCAACTCCAGACCATCTGGGTGAGGGTTTTCTATACCTTTTGGGGGTCCTGAGACAGTGCAGCAAAGGCAAGCCCACTCTAGAATCAGAGTGGCAAATATGGTGTTCACAAGAGACCTGAGCCTCCCTGTTCCTGCCACAAGTACTTCTGCTTCCTTGGTTTCTGGAACACTCTTATTGCTCCATGGTCCCCACTCTCTGCCAACCTCTCTCCTTCAGAGTTGACTCCTCTCTGGTTAACTTAGAAAGTCTAGAAAGGGTTGGATGCATAGTTCAGAGGTAGCTAGCATGCAGGAAGCCTGAGGTTCCATCCCTAGCATAAACTGGGTATCGTGGCATGTGCCAATCCCTTAGGAGGCAGAGGCAGGAGGATCAGAGTGCAAGATCATTCTCAGCTACATATTGAGTTTGAGGCCAGCCTGGGCTACATAAGACCCTGTCAGAGAAAGAAAGTAAGAAAGCAAGGGAAGACAAAGGAAAAGAGAGGTAAGGGCAGGGGAAGGGAAGGAGACAGAAAGACGAAGGGAAGGGGAGGTAGAGGAAAGAGTGTTCGAGGCCCCCTCAAGGGTTATATTTTTGCCTAGAATGCAGAAGACCCTGTGTTCTAGTTTGTTTCTCCATTGCTGTGACAAAACACTCTGTCCAATACCAACTTGGAGAGGAAAGGGTTTATTTGGCTTACATCTCTCAGGTCACAGTTCATCACTGAGGGAGCCCAAGGTAGGAACTCAGGGTAGGAACCTGAGGCAAGCACTGAAGCACAGGTCATGGAAGACAGTTGCTTACTGGTTTGGTTCCCTGGTCTGTGCTCAACATGCTTTCTTTAACAATACAGGACCACCTGCCCAGGGTAGCACCACCTGCAGTGGGCTGGGCCCTCCCACATCACTCAACAGTCAAGAAATAATGTCAAAGAAAAAATTTCAATACATAGAGTTCAGTTTATCTAATTGACTTTAGTATTGTGATTATAAATCAGGCAGCACTCCATTTATGAAAATAGGAATGTGCTCTCATGCTGAGTTGGGATGGAACTATAAGGTATGTATCTGTATCATGTGCATGCAATACCTGCAGAATCCAGAAGAGGGCACTGGATCCCCTGGAACTGGAGTTATGGAGGGTTGTTAGCAGCCATGTGGGTTCTGGGAACCAAACCCAGGTCCTCTGCAAGAGCAGCTAGTGCTATGTTCTTAACCACTGTCCTAGTTTGTTTCTCCATTGCTGTGACAAAATACTCTAACCAATACCAACTTGGGGATGAAAGAGTTTGTTTTATCTTACACCTCCCAGGTCATAGTTCATCACTGAGGGAGCCCAAGGTAGGAACTCAGGGCAGGAACCTGAGGCAGGAGCTGGAGCACAGGCCATGGAGAAACTCTGCTTACTGGCTTGCTCCTCTGGCCAGTCCTCAACCTGCTTTCTTATATAACATAAGCCCAGCTGCCCAGAGGTGGCACCACCCACAGTGGGCTGGGCCCTCCCACATCACTGAATAATCAAGAAGATGCCCCACAGACATGGCCACAGGCCAGTCCAATGGAAGCAGTTCCCCAACTGAGACTCCCTCAACCCAGGTATGTCAAGTTAACATTAAGCTATTCAGCACACCCTGGGTTCACCCCCAGCACCTCCTTGCACCAAGTCCTAACTAGCATGTTGGAGAAGATTCTGAGCCCCTCTTCCTCAACTCATGCCAGTTACCAGTAGGCAAGAAAATACCGTGAACAGGCATGTCTGTGTGCCTGTGTTCTAGGTGATTGGGGACATAGGATGGGTATCGGACAGCTTCTCTGAAGAGGGCATTTGGAGATGACTCTTAGAAGAAGAGGATCCTATCCCCCCAGGCCTCCAGCTCTCTAGAGGACACATCCACCTCCCCATTCCCCCCTCACAGTCTGTTAGTCCACACCAACTGGAGCCTCCAAGCAAAGCACTCTCAGCACTGCTACTGGCCTACACAGAGCCCTGCTTCAACTCCTGACACTGTGACCTCCCAACATGCACTTGGGCCTCTTGATGGAGTTCAGTACATGCTCCAAGCTGTGAGATACAATATAGACTGCAAACCACAGACTCTTACAGTTTCCCAACTGATGGCCTGGGTCATCATGCTGGTGACCATTCTGTGAGAGCTGAGGTCCCTGGAGAAGCAGTTTAGTCAAAAATGTCAGAATCCTGGTGTCCTAGTTACTTTTCTGTTGCTGTGATAAAGCATCATGACCAAAAGCAAGTTAGGGAGAAAAGGGTTTATTTCATTTTACGTACCCAAGGCACAGTTCATCACTGAGGGATGTCAGGCATGGATTCAGGGCAGGAACCTGGAGGCAGCAAGGGAAGGGCAGACCATGGAGGATGCTGCTTATTGGCTTCCTCCTCAGTTACTTCTCTGATACAGCCCAGGACACCTACCCACAATGGGCTGAGCCCTCCCACATCACTCAGCAGTCATGAAAAATTCCTCACAGACAGGCCCACAGGTCAATCTGATAGAGGAAATTCCCCAATTGAGGTTCCCTCCTCCCAGGTGTGTCAAGTTGACAATGGAAGCTATCCAGCACACCTGGCAAGCTTCCTATCCTGAGAGGCAGATGTGGCATGTTAAGTACAGTTCCATACTCACCTCTCTGACTCCAGTATCAGCTCCTCCAGGCCACTCCTCACTTGGTGCAAGCGGCCAGTTTATTGTTCCCCAGTTTATTGTTCCCTACGGCTCAGGCCTGCTTTCTTATATAATACAGAACAACCTATCCAGAAGTGGTACTGCCCACAGTGGGTTAGGCCCTCCCACATCACTCAACAATTAAGAAAATACCCCACAGACATGGCCACAGGCCAGTCTAATGAAGGTAATCCCCCAATTGAGGTTCCCTCTACCTAGGTGTATCAAGTTGACAACTCAAGCTATCCAGCACAGCTTCTTTCCTCCACATGCCCATGCCCGTAGTCACACACAAATGCACACACACAACTTTAATCCCTCCTTTCTCCTCCTCTTCCTCTTCCTCCTCCCCCTGGCGATAATATGCACATGCAATGATGGGGCATTTGGAAAGCCTTATTTGTAATGGCCCTGTTCAAATCTCTCACCCATTTTCTGTTGAGTTGTCGATTTCTTTCCTACTGATCTGTAAGTCACATGTTCCATATTCTGGAAACAAATTTTTTTTTTTTTTTTTTTTTTTTTTTTTTTTTTTTTTTTTTTGAGACAGGGTTTCATATAGTCCAAGCTGGCCTCAAACTCTCTATGTTGCCAAAGGTGACCTTGAACTTCTGATCCTCCTGCCTCTGTTTCTTCAGTGCTGGTATTACAGGCATTTACCACCACATTCGATTTACATGGTGCTGGGGATGGAACTCAAGGCTTCATGTGTGTTAAGAAAGTACTACCAACTGAGTTACATGCCTTCTCCTCCTCTTCCTCCCCCTCCTCATCTTCCTCCTTCTCTTCCCTCTTTCTTTTCTTTCTCCTCCTGTTCCTCCTCCTCTTCCTCTTCTCCCTCCTCCTCTTCTCCTCCTCTTTCTGCTGCTCTTCTCTTTTCCTTCTCCTCCTCCTCTTCCTCCTTTTCTTTTTTAAGCAGTGAAGATGAACCCAGGGCCTCATGCCAGGGAAGCCTTTAGCCTCTACTACTCAGTTATTAATATACCCCTAGTCTCCCTTTTACATTACTTAATAGTAGATTTTGACTTTCCTCCCACCCCTTGAGACATAGACTCACTCACTGTGTAGCCCAGGTAAGACTCAAACATGTGATCCTCCTGCCTCTGTCTCCCTAATACTAATTTTTAAAAAATATTTTATTTTTATTTTATGTGTATGAGTGTATTGCCTGCATGTATGTGAGTGTGCCCATGTCGTGCAATGCTGCAGAGGTCAGAAGAGGGCTTCAGAGTTCCCTGGAACTGGAGTTAAGGATGGTTCATAGCTGGCATGTGGGTGCTGGGAATCGAACCCAGGTCCTCTGCAAGAGCAGTCAATACTCTTAACCACTGAGCCATCTCTCCAGCCCCCCAATACTGATTTTAACCTTGACTCTAATTTTAGCCAATAATAAGTTCTCACATTTTCCCCTGTATACTCAATACTTCTGACATTCTAGTTTAGAAATCTTTAAGCCAAGTATAATGTTACACACCTATAATCTTGGTACTCAGGAAGCCAGCTTGAGCTACTTAGTGACCCTGTCTCAAAAATCAAAACAACAAAAAACAACAGCCAAGGGGCTAGTGAGGAGAGCAGGCTAGCCTATTCCGGGATACTCTGTGTTGTATGATGTCAGCTTTCAGGCTATGTCTAGCTTGGAATCAGTCCATTTTACAAACCAACAACTTTAACCTGAGCTACTTCATTTTGAAGTGCCAAGAAACAATGACTCTATATCTTGTTTACACAATAAACAATCACCATCTGCCAACACACCAGGAGGCACAAACTGATAACTTCTGTATACATCAAACCATCAGAAACCCTAGACAGAACCCCCTACCTGAGACTATAAAAGGGGAGCCCCAGGCTGGAGATATGGCTCAGTGGCTAAGAGCACTGGCTGCTCTTGCAGAGGTCCCAGGTTCAATTCCCAGCACCCACATGGCGGCTAACAATTGACTGTAACTCCAGTTCCAAGGAATCTAACACCCTCTAAAGAGTCTGACCTCTGAGGGCATTGTACAACATAGATGCACTTACATACATGCAGGAAATACACTCATACACATAAAATAAAGAAATGTTTTTAAAAAGAAAAAAGGGCACCCCAAGACTGAAACATGACAGGTATGCTGACTAGTCACCCAGTCACGTGTCATAAACCTTGTTCAGGAAAATTACCGTAGCAAAGGACTTGTGCCTCTGTCTCCAGGCTGCAGTTTCAGCTCAGTGTCTCCTTCCCATGACATTCAGCCCACTTCAAACCGACCCTTACATGGCCTGTCACCTGGACCTACATTTGACAGTTCTATGCTGAGCAGCTCTAGGCCTGAAGTTCATAAAATTTCCTATCTGATTTCCTCCCCGTACTAAGACTTCTTATCTAGTCCCCTGTAGACTTCCTCACACCTGCTTCCAACTTCTGGACAGAATCTGTGAACTTTGCAGTCTCCCAAACACTTTCTTAGCCATCCTGTTACCTGTATGTATATTTGTGTATTATTGTATGAAGTATTCATGTGTAATTTGAGAGTTAATATAAGTAATTATCAGAATAAAAGAGCCTGTGTTTGCAACCACCAAGTTCATATCAAGGGAAGTCAGGATTATTTGGCAAATTACAGCCAACAAAACCAATGTAACGTGAATTTATTGGTTATTTGATAAATTCTGATGTTAAGAAAAAACACAAATGTGTCTATATTTCTAATATAATGTTTTAGTTTGCTTTTCTGTTGCTGTGGTTAAACACTCTGACCAAAAGCAACTTGAGAATGAAGGGGTTTATTTCATCTTACACATCAGGTAACAGTCCATTTCTGAGGAAGACCAGGGCAAGAACCTAGAGGCAGGAACTGAAGCAAAAAATTAAGGAGTACTGCTTACTGGCTTGCTCCCCTTGGCTCAATTATCTTTCTAATATAGCCCAGGTCCACCTGCCTAGGGATGGCCCTGCTCACAGTGGGCTGGGTCCTCCTATATCAATTAGCAACAAAGAACATGTCCCTCAACATGCTCACTGACAGGCCAATCTGATGATGAAAGAGGAAATTCCTCAATTGAAGCACCTTCTTCCCAGATGTCTCTAGTTTGTGTCATGTTGACAAACACCAAGTAGCACAATTGTCCCCTTGCCAACCTGACACACAAACACAGCACTATTAAACCATAACCTTTTCTTTCTTGTTTACCCCCAAGATCTCATGTTACTATCATAATAAAAATCATAGTACAACTTTAAAAGTCCCACAGTCTTTCAAAATTCCACCACTTTCAAAATTCCAGTGTCTCTTTAATTGTGGACCCCTATAAAGTAAAAAATAAATTAAATACTTTCTTATTCCAAGATGGAAGAACCAGGGCACAGTTACAATCAGATCAAAGCAAAACCCAACACCTAGCAGTATAAATCAAATCCTTTAGCTCAGTGACATCTGGGACTCACTCATGATCTTTGGGGCTCCGAAGGACTTAGGCAGTTGTACTTCTCTGGCTCAGCCATCTGCAGTACACACAGCATGTCCTGTAGGCTCAGGCTGGCTCCACTCCACACCCGTCACTCTCCTTTGTGGTCATCCCACAGGCTTGATATCGCCAATATCCTGGGGTCTCTACTGCAACTGAGGGTGAACCTTCTCCAATGGCCTCCTGACCTCTTCAGGGACATCAATCCTGTCACATGATCCCAAGCCTCAGCTATTCTTCATGACCCCTTCAATTCTGGGGTTTCTACTTCAACTGAGGCTACACCTTCACTAATGGTTTCTCTTCTGAATGACACTGACCCTGCCACAGTATCAAGCCTCAGCTGCTCTCCATGACCCCTTCATGCCTTCAAAACCAGTACCACATGGGAGACTCTTATGTATTACCAAATCCAGCTTCTAGCTTGAGGTGTAGCCTTGGTCCCCTCTGCACTGCAGATTCTGTGTGCTGACTCTGAGGAAATACTTTCCAGACTATTTTACCTCAATAATGCTGGTCTCTTATTAATCAGAGCTGATTTTCCAGTCTCAGCTAACCAGCGATTGTCCGAGTACAGCAAAGGTTTCACTTCCACAGATTCTTAATTCAAATCTAGCACATGAATGGCCCCAGTAGAGTCTTTGAGAGACTTCTCAAACTTCCTTCTGAAATTTCAGAAGCCAGGTCTCCATCATCAACACTTCTCCCAGCATAACTGATCTAAACGCTGCAGCAACAGCTCAAAGTTCCAAATGCTTCCACAATCCTCCCACAAAACAACATGATCAGGTCCATCACAGCAAGGTCATTCTCTCTGGTACCAATTTCTGTTCTAGTTTGCTTTCTGTTGGTATGATTAAACACTGGCCAAAAACAACTTGGGAAAGAAAGGGTTTTTTTGTTGTTGTTTTTGTTTTTTTTCCATTTTATAGGTAACAGTTCAGCACTGAGGAAGGTCAGGGCAGGAGCCTGGAGGCAGAAACTGAAGTAGAGACCTTGGAGGAACACTTACTGGCTTGCTTCCTCTGGCTTACTCAGCTACCTTTCTAGTACAGCCCAGGCCCACCTGCCTCGGGTTGGTACCACCCACAGTGGGACTGGGTCCTCAATTGGCAAGCAAGAAAATGCCCCACTGACATGCCCACAGACCAAACTGATGGAGGAAATTCCTTAATTGAGAGTCTTTCTTCCCAGGTGTCTCTAGTATGTGTCAAGTTGACAATAACTAACAAATTGACAATAACTAACTAGCATAACATGCTCAGCTAGTTCAATGGTAGAGGGTTTGCCTGCCATACTGATTTTAGGATCAGGACAACTTTGTTGGAGTACTGACCTAATACTCAGATGCTGTATGGAAAGATATGGCAGATAGCAACTCCTCCAGCAGGAGTGAAAAGGGCCTGGGTACAGGTGGGAGGCAGAGGGCCTGGCCTTAAATAATCTAGCCCTATAAAGATTGAAAGGAAGTTTAGGAGAGCCATCCCTCTAGGATAGAGACCCAGACCTCCATTTGGGGGTGTGGGGGCAAGCTAGAGGCCAGAACTGAAACCCTGGAACCCAGTGTTCCTATGAGTGGAAGGGACACATGGCCAGAGAGGGCAGGTCCTGGACTAAGAAAACAGAAGACTGTTAAAGTCCCCGGCATTCTTCTGTACAGCAACCCTCCCCCACTCTACCCCCTGGGAATTCAAGGAATGTGATGAGCTGATAAGAGTAGGACTCCCACTCCACCTGGTACAGAGCAGCTGGGGTGCCAGGCCATCCACGCTTCTTAAATGGGGTGTACTTGGGGGATTCAGTGAACATAACCTAGTGGGGGAGACCCGCTAGGAATGTCTTGGGAGGGTGCCTTGCATATGAGGTGAGAGGGCCAGATGCCAGGGCTGTGGGCACAGCCAGATGCTTCCCAGCTGAGCTGTGCTGTGAGTCAGAAGGCCTGGGGGCCTGAATAGGGAGGGGGCATCTCCCTGTGAGGAAGCTGGGGCAGAAGCGGCAGCTCTTTTCTGAAGTGGGGGGGGGGCAGGGGAGCCTCGGTGGGCCCTGTTCAAAGAGTGATTCTGGGGGTGGTCTCCATCCCTTTGGGCTTGGGATCGTTAGGGAACAGACTGGGGCCCTGTGGTCCTCGTTGGCTCCCTCACTCTAATTCAGGGAAGATACTTGGGCAAAGGGCACCATGTGCTGGGTGAGTTCTTCAGTGTCACCCCACACCACTCTGCCTAGCCGTGGATGGATCCCTGTGACTTCCCTCTTCATATAGCTGTCACCTTCATTGGCTGACAAAACCACCTTAGTCTGGACCATCCATGCAGGTTCTATGAAAGGAGTTGGGACCTGGACAGTATACAAGCTGAAGTCTGTGTTCTTAAAAGGCTGTCCTTAGGAGCTGACCCTCTCCACAGCCAAGGGTGGATGCTTCCAACACATAGGTAGCTAGTGACTTGGAGCTGAAGGCTAGCCTGGGGAGGGGAAGGGCAGGGGCAGGAACACGGTTTGAAGAAAGCAGTTGGGGTCTCATGGGTACCTAGGTCCAGGCCTCTCAAGTAGGCATCCTCAGCTCCCTGGACATAACTTCTGAGAAAAGCTGCTGAACAGAGCAGAGGGAAGCAGAGGGGGAGGGGCTGGGATTGGTGGTTTGAGGTTGAGCCTGTTTAGAGAAAGAGGAGAGATGGAGAAAACCTCAGCCCCGGGGACCACTGTGTGGCTACACCTGAGACCTGCTGTGGGCAGCCTGAGCTGAGGAAGCCATCCAAACCTTGCTCAGGGCCCACTGCCCGCTGGCCATGCTACAGAATGAAGGACAGGGGGCACCATTCCACGTGGCTGCAGTGGGAAGCATCCCAGGCAGCAGGCCCTGTGGGTTCAGGCCTGGCTCTGCCACCTGCCACCATCATAGGCCTGGTCAGGGACAACCTGCAGGACTGCAGAGCAGAAGGGGAAGCTGAGGTGCCAGAACATACACCCTGTCCTGGCCACCCCTAGCACAGTGCCTGATGGGCACATGTGAGAAATAAAATATGCATGGGGGAATAAAAACCACAAATGAACCAAGGATGAATAAGCATCATCATCCAAGTTGTCTTAATTCCTAGCTGCGGGCTAGTCCTTTAGAAGTGGGCAGGCCTGCCACCTGGTGGCAACTGGACTAATTGCAGTCATGTCAGAGCCAGCCTTGCCCTTCCTCACAGGGCCTAACCCTAGACTGGCTGGACTTGAACTCACAATC
Organism: Nannospalax galili; assembly: GCF_000622305.1. Lineage (NCBI taxonomy): Eukaryota > Metazoa > Chordata > Mammalia > Rodentia > Spalacidae > Nannospalax > Nannospalax galili. The sequence continues at coordinate 4,510,861 of NW_008342393.1, read as the reverse complement.
CTCCTGCCTGAGCCTCCAGAATACTTGGATTATGGGATTATAGGGGTGTGCCACTAAGTCTCTTATTTTTCTAATTTTTTTCTGAGGAAAGAGGCCCCTCTCTCACCTCTACTGTTTGAAAAAGTCTACTTGCAACCTGACCTTAATTTCCATCTTTCTCTCTCTTGTCCCTCTTGTCTCTTTCCAAATGTCTGAATCCATGAAGTCAGTTGACAAGATGCCTCTCAACTCACATGAGGGAACTGAGCCTGATTTCTCCTCACAGGAGAGAGGGTAGGGTCCAAGCAGTCCCAGTGGGCATCTGGAGCCCAGAACCACAGTCCACCATTACCATAGGACGGTGATGAGGCCCACCAGGGTCAGTGGTCAGCTCAGAGACTCTAATATGAAGAAATGTCTCTGACCTGGAGACAGAGGCATCACTGTGTAGCTTTGGGCCGGTCTCTGCCCCTTTGGGCTTTATTTTCTCCATTTGTGTAATTAGGTGTGCTTCTGGCTCTGACATGCTGTAGTTTCTCCTCTTTATAGCTGATTGATGTCCTTGAAACACCACCCCCCTTCCACTTTGTCCTGCTGCTCAGCCTCCAAGGCCAGCTGCAAGACACATGTCCCAGGTGTGATAAAATCGCTGGTGTCCACCCTGATGCCTTCTTTAGGTATTGGACCCCCTTGAACTGGGGCAAAGTGAGTCTTGTAGGCTCTCACAGGAGGCAGCCTTTGAGGGTTACAGTCTGTCTGACAGCAGCAGGTTGAAGAGTCCACATGACTCCTTCTCTGTGCCCTAGCCCTGTACCTGAGGTACTCTGCCCAAGAAACCTCCACAGTGTTCTGGAGGAGAATCCCCTGAGGCGGGGTTCTGGTTCCAGCTGGGGCCTGCCACCCTCAGGTCGCATTTGAGAAATAATGCTGCTATAGAGTGCCAGCTCAGAGCAGACTTGGAACAGGATAACTACCTGCCAGGAGAGAGATGCTGAGGCTAGGGGCAGAGCAGGGCATGGGAAAGACAGGGGACTGGAAAGAGATGTGGGAAGCAGGTCCAGTAATGCCTGGTGATGGACTGACTGATGGTGTGAGATGGGGGTAGTCAATAGAATGAATGCGAGTGCCACCATGGAGGAACAGGTGCTGGAGTCGAAAACCTAAAAGATATAGGCAGGCTGGGAAGGCAGGCTGTCAAAGTGGAGAGACGGAGCAGCCAAGGTGTGAACTGGAGCCTACAGAAGCAAGAGCAGGATCCCAGGGGCAAGCCTGTGCCTGTAGATTAAATATGCCTAGCTGCATGCAAGAAGCAGAGGACAGGACAGAAAGCAAATGTGGTTTGTGTCCTTGAGAGCACGCTGTCCAGTGAAAGACATATCAATAGGTCATTTCAACATAATATAGTAAGTGATAAAATGGATGCATGTTCGTTTGGCTCTGGGGATTTAGCCCAAAATGATTTAACGGAAAGCACTTTGGTGCTCTGCCAAGGGGGTAATGGCCAGTCAGGATGCTTCTGCCTGCACAGCATCTGGGCCCTCTTCTGGGAAGGGCCCTGGTTCTCCCCAGGGAATCCTCTCCACTCTCTGAGTGTGGATTGGGGGTTGCTCTCTCACAGGAGGTGAGCACAGGACCCAAGCTGTGCATTACCCTAAGAAACACCAAGTGGTTTAGGGACAGGCATGTGACCCAATGGTACCCAATTAGACTCAATCCCAGGGTCATGTCTGGGGAGGCTTTCTCAGCCAGGATTTCTACAAGTGGGAAATGCTAACCAGCTGATGGAGGAACCAAAGCAGCAGATGGCAACTTAGACCTGATGACATCACCAAACTCTGCAATGTGTCCATCTGGCCCTGGCTTGCAGAAAGCAGCCAGCCCCCTCACCCTCAGCTGACCAACTATTTAAAGAGCCAGTGTGAGACATGGTCACACCAAACAAGAAATATAAAACAGGGCTGGTAAATGGCTCAGTGCATAAAGGTGCCTGACAGTCTGATCTGATCCCTGGACCCACATGATAGAAGAAGAGAACCAACCCCCACAAGTTGCTCTCTGACCTCCACACATATACCATGGCACCTGCACACTACCTCCCCACCAAATAAAGAAATTTTTAAAATTTTAAATTAATAATAAAGTAAAAAAGGACTGGAAATAACACACACACACACACACACAATCTGTTTCTGAAGCCACATATGTGACTCATACCTATATAATTCAGCACTCAGGAGGGGTTGGGGCAGAAGGATCTTGAGTTGGAGGCTAGCCTGGGCTATATACTTGAGTTCCAGGCTGGCTTGGGCTATATATAGAGGCGTTGAAAAAACAAAAACCTCCAAATAAGCAAAATCAAATAAAAAAAGGGGTTTTTTTGTTTGTTTTTTTTTAAAAAACGGGCATGGAGGCCAGGCGTGCTGGTTCATGCCTTTAATACCAGCACTTGGGAGGCAGAGGCAGGTGGATCTCGGTGAGTTTGAGGCCAGCCTGATCTACATAGTGAATGCCAGGCTGGCTACAGGGAGACCCTATCTCAAAAAGACCAAAAAAAAAAAAAAAAAAAAAAAAGATGGCGCTGGGCATAGTGGCACAGATCTTTAATCCCAGCATTTGGGAGGCAAAGGCAGGCCGATCTCTGTAAGATCAAGGCCAGGCTGGTCTATACATAGTGAGTTCCAGGCCATTTGGAGCTATAACAAGACTGTCTTAAGGGCTGGAGAGGTGGCTCAGCAGTTAAGAACACTGGCTGCTCTTGCAGAGGACCCGGCTTTGATTCCCAGGACCCACATGGTGGCTACAAACCATACTTAACTCCAGTTCCAGGGGAATCCAAAGCCCTCTTCTGACCTCCACAGCATTGCACGACATGGGTGCACTCACATACATGCAGGCAATACACTCGTACACATAAAATAAAAATAATAAATAAAATATTTTTAAAAAGACTGTCTCAAAAAAGACCAAGAAATTAAAGAATTAAACTGGGTATGGTGGGGCACATCAGTAACCCCAGCATTCATAAGGATGAGCCAGGAGGACTGCAAAACCTCAGTACATAAGCATTTAACTTTATCAAGTGCTTTTGGAAAGAAAGGCCAGAAAGAACTTGTTGATTCATGGGTAGTCCTTCACTGAATTGATTAGCTCCATGTTTTAAAGCTCTTATTTTTAGTTAGTAGACTATTTCCAGAACTTTAGGTTTACAGATAAATTGAAGACACAGGGGCCTGGAGAGTTAAGAATACTTGCTGCTCTTGCAGAGGACCGCAGTTTGGTTCCCAGCACCTGACATGGTAGCTAACCAGTTCCAAGGGATCCCATGCCCTATTCTGACCTCTGTGTGAATAGCACATATGTGGTACACTTTCATACATATGGGCAAAACATACACATTTTTTTCAGTAAATGTATATTTTTAAAAATATTTTTTAACTTTTTTATATTTGTTATTTTTATTTTATGTGTATGCGTGTATTGCCTGCATGTAGGTAAGTGCACCCATGTCATGCAATGTCCAAGGAGGACAGAAGGATCCCCTGGAACTGGAGTTACGGACAGTTGTTAGCTGCCATGTGGGTGCTGGGATTTGAACCTGGATCTTCTGCAAGAACAGTCAGTGTTCTTAACTGCTGAACCATCTCTCCAGCTCAGTAAATATATTTTTTTAATTGAGTACATAGTAAAGGGGGTTTTCATCTCTCCTTAAAAATTATTTATTATTGGGGCTAGAGAGATGGCTCAACAGTTAAGAGCACTGGCTGCTCCTGCAGAGGACCCAGGTTTGATTCTCACACCCACATGGTGGCTAACAAGGGTCTATAACTCCAGTTCCAAGGGATCTAATGCCCTCTTCTGATTTCCACAGGCATTGCATGACACAGGTGCATTTACACACATACAGGCAATACACATACACATAAAATAAAAACAAATAAAATATATTTTAAAAATTATTATTGTGTATGTGCTTGATGTGTAGGTGTGAGTGCCATGGTACACATGTGGAAGTCAGAGGATTGTGGGTTCCAGGGATTGAATTCGTCACCAAGCTTGCTTGGCAAGCTCTTTTACCCACTGAGCCATCTCACTAGGCCCTCATCTCACTTCTTTAGTTTCCCTTGTTACTATCATTTTGTATTAGTGTGATACATTTGCAGCCCTGATTTCCTAATATTGGTATGTTATATGACTTTTTTTTTTTTTTGTCTTTTTGAAGCAGGGTCTCGCTGTAGCCCCAGCTGTCCTGGAACTCACTATGTAGACCAGGCTGGCCTTGAACTCACAGAGATCTGCCTGCCTCTGCCTCCCAAGTGCTGGGATTAAAGGTGTGCGCCACCACGGGCAAGTTTCATTATTCTAAAAATCAAATGTCCAACCTTTTTATCCCTTCATGCCCTAAACTTCTGGGACCACTGACTTATTTTGCTGTATAGGAAGAAGGATAGGAAGGAAGGAAGGAACAAAGAAGGAAAAAGTAGTGAGAATACTTAATATTGATTCTTTTATTAATTTGGAAATACAAGTTATATTAACTATAATCCAAAGTTAGACATGGTGACACACGTCTATAATCCCAGCACTCGGGAGACAGAGGCAGGTGGATCTCTGTGGGAGACAGAGACAGGGTGAGACCCTGTCTCAAAAGGAAAAGTTTCCTCTGTATCCTCATATGCCCTGGTGCTTATTTCTTTTTGATCTACGATTGACGTCCCACCATATGCATGTCCCATGGTTTGTTTCTCCACTTACTGGGATCATTTTGCATGCTTCTATTTCATGGCCATTATGAATAAAACAACTGTAACACTCATGTAAGTTTTTGTGTGGATAAAAGTTTCTATTTCATGCTGGGTGTGGTGGAGCACGCCTTTAATCCCAGCACTCGGGAGACAAAGGCAGGTGGATCTCTGTGAATTCAAGGCCAGCCTGGTCTACATAGTGAGTTTCAGGCCAACTGGGGCTACAGGGAGACCCTGTCTCAAAAAAAAACACCAAAAATATATATATTTACTCATTTTTACATGTGTGTTTTGCTTGCATGTATGTAAGTGTACCACATGCATGCATTTCCTGTGGAAGAGAGAATAGGGTGTCAAATGCCCTGGAACTGGAATTATGGCCAGCTGTCAGCCACCATGTAGGTGCTGAGAATTAAACCTGGATCCTTTGCGAGGGCAACAAGTGCTCTTACCACTGAGCCATCTCTCAACCCCCCCTGCCTCCCATGTTTTTGATACAGGGTCTCTCACTGGCCTGAAACTCACCAAGTAGGCCAGGCTGACTGGCCAGTGAGCCCCAGGGATCCACATGTCTTCACTTCTCCAGTACTGGGATTACAAACACACTCTGCCAGAAATGGTTGAACATAAATGAGATGGAGATTTATAAAATTATACAGGTGTGAGACAAACCTAGAAAGATCAATTCCAAGAACTTTATCTAAGGATGCTTATTCTAACTTTATTATTCATTATTACTGCTAATTCTTGATAGTACATAATTTTGGAAAATGATCTTTTACTTAAGCTATTTTCCATCATCTTTACTTAACTATCCAAAAGATAGTTGCTTAAAATTCTTGTAAATAATCTATAATCAAATGTAATATTATCATTCTGAAGTAAAACTGACCAGTCAAATTAAAAAAAAAAAGAAAGGTTGAGCAGGGGCCTGGGGAGCAAGCCAGTAAGCACCATTCCTCCATGGCCTGTGCTCTGGATCCTGCTTCCAGGTTCCTGCCCTGAGGTCCTACTTTGGCTCCTGGGAGATGTAAGCCGAATAAACCCTTTCCTCCCCAAGTTGGTATTGGTCAGATTATTTTGTCACTGCAATGGAGAAACAAACCAGAACATTCTTGAAATTGGTTTGCATGTTTTTTCTCCAATTTGTGTCTATGTTCATCAGGTAAATTTATCTATAGTTTTCTCTTTCCTTCCCTCCCTTCCTCCCTTCCTTCCTTCTTCCCTCCCTCCCTCCCTCCCTCCCTCCTTCCTTCCTTCCTTCCTGTGTTTTCTGGTTTAGTATAAGGAAGCTGGTTTTGTAGAAAGAGTATAGTAGTATCCTTCCTTTTCTATTTTAAGGGGCAGTTTGAAGATTGAAGCCCAATTTTCTTGTCTCAGTTCTTCAGTATGTGGAATTTAGAACAAGCCTCTTGGTTATCTATTTAAGCAGATATTTAGGACAGATGCTAGATAGATAAAGAGCTAGCTCCTCAGGATGGAAGATATAAACAATACTTCATTACCACATTAGTATAGGTACATATACTTAGCCATATATAAAGTCACTGAGACAAATGGACCATACTATCAAGTTCAAATTTTCTCCTTTTTTAATATTTTATTTATCATTTTACTTTATTATTTATTTACATTATTTTATGTGTATGCATGTATTGCCTGCATGTAGGTGAGTGCACCTGTGTTGTGCAATGCCCACGGAGGACAGAAGAGGCTGTCCTCCCTGGAACTGGAGTTACGGACAGTTGTTAGCTGCCATGTGGGTACTGGGATTTGAACCTGGATCTTCTGCTAGAACATCCAGTGTTCTTAACCACTGAGCCACCTCTCCAGCCCCTCAAGTTCAAATTTTCTAGAAAATATCATGAAAACCAATTGTAATAACCATTATTTTTCTAGTGTTGTCATATATGTGGCGTGTTATGAATTAAATATACTATTGCAAGTAAAATATATTACTAAACTGGCAATTTTTGTTTTCTCCAGTTTCTAGAAATATATAAATAGAAGGGGCTCTATTCTTCATCAAAAGCACAAATCCTTATTGCATATGAAAAATTGTTCCATTTTTTTGTATTTCCTAAATCAAATTATTGTGTGTCATGGAAATGACTGATTTTAAAGACAGCAAGAAAGGCTCCTTAAAGGCCTGGGTGGAGTTCTAACTTTCCAGTTTTGCTATACCCATCACCTGGTCACAGGACCACCCCTAGGAAGGTGTATTTACTTTAAATCATGCTAAAGACATAGGCAGAATAACTGGTGTGTTAATGAGATGGTAACATTTCCTGCCTGGTATCCCTGCCCACTAGTGCAAGTCACTAACTGGGCAGCAGAGCATAGCTCTGTAGGTCTGTATGCTTTTCTTTGATCTACATGCCTCTCCTCCTCTTCTTTCTATCTCGTTTCTAAGCATGCTATTCCTAATGCTCTGGGCTTCCCCAACATTTTAGGTTTTTTTAATCTTTCTCTAAAGCTCCCCTACCCACCATGTGGCTGCTAGTCAGCCTGTCTGACTTCCATTCCTGCTTTAAAATAGCTTGGGTTTCTCTCTTTCTCCCCTCCATTCTCCTCCTCAGGGAAGCCATTGAGATTTACAGCTTGCCTGCCCTGGAAATTTTTCTTTGAACTCTAATAAAATTGTCCTAAAGCTTCAAAAAAAAAAAATAGAAAGAAAGAAAGAAAGAGTTATATTGAGGAAGAAGCATAAAAATTTGCTTTGTGTTAATTAGTAGAGGTGAAAAACATTACCACTGACATCTACCTGATGACTTTAAATCCATGCTTAGGTGCCAAGGAGCTCAGAAAGTAACCGACTGTGACTAGTAATAATCAGATACATAGAGATTAGAAACACGTGCAAACATGTTAGTAGCATTAAAAATGAGGGTTTTTTTGGTATGAAACAGTAAATTAAAAAAATATATTATTTTTATTTTATGTGTATGAATGTATTGCCTGGGTGTATGTGAGTGCACCCTTGTCATGCAATGCCGCAGAGGTCAGAAGAGGGCTTTGGATTCCCCTGGAACTGGAGTTTAAGAACCTTGTAGCCACGATGTGGGTGCTGAGAATCAAACCCGGGTCCTCTGCAAGAGCAGTCAGTGCTCTTAACTGCTGAGCCATCCCTCCAGCCCTGAAACAGTATCCTATTTTAAAATGAAATGGAGCTCTTTTTTAAAGGTTAAAACTTCGTTCAATTTTATGTCTTATAGGGTTTATACTGAGTTCAATATTGTATAACTGTGTTAATTCAACTGTGAACCTAAAAATTTACAGCCAATTTTGAAAGAGATGCATCTGTGCTCTGGAAATTGTTATTGAATATGTTAATGCTGTAATGAAATGCTTCTTCTAATTATGTGGTTTAAATAAATAATTTTTTTAAAAAACACACTCTGCCACACACTCAGTTTTTTTTAACATGGGTTCTAAAGATCAACTCAGGTCTTCACGTTCACCAGGCAAGCACTTTACTGACAGAGCTATTTCCCTAGTCCTGGCTTTGACTCTTAATTCTCCTGCCTCTACTTCCCAAGCGCTGGGATTATAGGCATGAGTCACCATGCCTGGCTTTACACAGTGCTGAGAATGGAACCAGGGCTTCATGTATGCTAGGCAAGCATTCTGCCAACTGAACTACATCCCAGCCTCATATTTTTGGCTTTATAAGAATCTGTCTGTGGTGGTGCACACCTTTAATACCAGCACTTGGGAGGCAGAGGCAGGCTGATATCTGTGAGTTCCAGGCCAGCTGGGGCTACAGGGAGACCCTGTCTCAAAAACAGCAAAAAAAAAAAAAAAAAACTGTGGGCTGGAGAGATGGCTCAGCTGTTAAGAGCACTGACTGCTCTTTCAGGGGACCAGGTTCGAGTCCCAGCACCCACATGGTGGCTAACAACCATCTGTAACTCTAGTTCCAGGGGATCTGAAGCTGCCTTCTGATCTCCGCTGGCATTTCATGACACACATAAAGGCAATACACTCATACACATAATATATATATATATATATATGAATCTGTCACATTTTGTATTCCCCTCCCCCACCAGCAATGACTGGGAGTTTCTGTTGCCCCACAACCTTCCCCAGCATTTGATGTAGTCAGTATTCAGGGTAGCTGTACAGTGATCCCTGGAGCTCTTCTTCTACCATCCTCTGCTTCCCTGACATCAGAATTCCAATTTAGAATTCTTTCCCCCTTTTCTTAGCCAATCACTCCTCTCTTCTTTTCTTCCTCATTCAATCCAGGCTCCCCCAGAAGCCGCTTGAAGAGCCCCTGTTACTAACTGTTCCTCCCCATCTTGCAAGCAAACCTCCACCTCAGTCAATCCCACTGTCCCCTGCAAATTTCAAAGTCCAGCTGGAGGGCAGCTGTGGTAGTTTGAATGAGAAATAGTCCCCCTAGTCTCAGGTATCTGAACACTTGGTCCCCAGTTGGTGGTGCTGTTTGGAGAGGTACAGCCTTGCTAGAGGAAGTACAGCACTGGTGTGGGAGGGTTCATAGCTTTGTCCTACTCCCAGTTTGCTCTCTCTGCTTCAATGTTTGCACTTGAAGATGTGACCTCTCAGCTTTCTGCCCTGCTTCCCACTGCCAAGCCTCCTCTGCCATTATGGACTCTCCCTCAGGAACTGTAAGTCAAAATAAAGTCTTCTTCCATAAGTCCCTTTTGGTCATGGTGCTTTATCACAGCAAGGGAAAAGTAACTGATACAGCTGCCCATATCCTAGAATTGCCACTATACCCCCTGGAGTCCCTATGACTCAAGGTGTCCTACCACAGAGTGTGCGCTGGCATCCCCAAAAATTTCCTGTGTGCCCCGCTCTGTCCTCTTCTGGTTCTCTTGGCAGCAAGTTCACTTTGGACTTTCTGTTCTTTGCTCTCCATAAGTCTCTAGCCCCATCAATTCATGCTCTCTCTTTCTCTCTCATATTTTCATTTTATGTGTACGAGTGTTTTGCCTGCATGTACGTAAGTGCACCATGTGCATGCAGTGCTCATGGAGGTCAGAAGACGGCATCAGTTCCCCTGGAACTAGAGTTACAGACATTTGTTAGCCACCATTTGAGTGCTCTTAACCACTAAATCATCTCTCCAGTCCCCCAGTTCTCTCTTGACAGCTTAACTTCACATCCTGCACACGCATCTGTGGAAAACCCCCAAATATCTCGAACAATCTTTGTTATCCTAAGATGTTTCAAACATACAGAAAACTTCAGGGGTTGATATAGCAAACACCCACAAGGTCAGTTCCCATGTTTATCAAATACTTTTGACCTACAAACCTGCAAGCCAACCTGCCTAGTCCCTAGAGTAAGTTAAGACTACCTGGTCTAGCCAGCATAGTGGTATATGCCTGCATTCCCAGCATTCATAGAGGCAGAAGGATGGTGAGTTCCACACCAGCCTGAATTATACAAGACCCTGCCTCAAAGGAGTGGGGGGAAGGGAAGGAGGAAGAGGAGGAGGAGAGAAAAAAGAAGAGGAGAGGAAGAGGAGGACAAAGAGGAAGAGGAGGAGGAGGAGAGGAGGAGGAGGAGGAGGAGGAGGAGGAGGAAGAGTTACCTGAGAACTCAAACCTTGATCCACCTACTTATCCTCTTTGTGTCTCAGTTTCTGCCTCTGTCAAATGGCAGAAATGAAAGCACCCACCTCAGGGGTAGTTGGAATGGTGAGTGAACTCACACTTGTAGAGCAGCACCTGGCACAGAGTAAAAGCTGGCTCTTATCATTTCATCTCCCTTCCTAACTCAACGGAAGAGATCACCCCTTTGGTGGGGTTCCAGATCCTTCCCTCCCACCTACCTACTCAGGGATGGCGCGTTTCATCACCCCACTCTAACTGACATCAAAACAGGCTTGCCCCCATTTCAAACACTCACACTCCTGTTCCCTCCAGCTCCCTCCAGCTCCTACCCTCTCTGCTTCTCTCCTGTCTCCACAGTCATCCCTGAGCTGCCTGTACTTGCTCTGCACTTCCTCCCCTCCCACTCATCTATCAGCACTGGCTATAAACATCCCCTTGCTTCTCCTCCCCATGTCACCCTTGAGATAAGATGCCATCCAGCACCTCAGTCCCCATCAGACCACATATCCACATTTGAACTCACTGGTCATGCCTTCTTCTGGAAGCCCTCCTCCAGCAACCCACCACCACCACACAGGACCACCTCCCTCTGAAATGCCTCCCATCTCTGACCACTCTCAGCTGTACTGTCTGGGCCTTCCTTGGCCCTGTGTCCTCTCCTTACCTTCCAGGATCATCTCATTCAGGCCAGAGGTTCTGCCTCCATAGGCTGCTGAAAGGCTTCCCATTTCCAATCTCCACTCACTTCTTTGCTGATTGGTTTTTCAGAACCAAGTGGCCTGTAGTCAACCACTGTTGGACAGATCTTCCTAGGTGTGTCACCGATGCTCAGACTCCACTTTGGAAAACTGCTTGACAGGAACTTCTTCTAATGCCATGCAGACATACACCTGCCATATGGTGGCCAAGTCCACCCTCAGGCACACAACACACAGGTGCACCAAAAGGTGGGTGCAAGAATGTGCCTCACAGAACTGCTCAGGACAGCCCCAGATGGGAAGTACCCATCATCAGTAAAGCAAACAAATGCAGAGCAATGTATTGTTCATGGCAGGATGCTCACACAGTGCCATGAAAATGGACAATTTACCAATATACCCCACAACATGGATAACTCTCATAACACAGTGTTGAATAAAAGAAATCAGATAGGGTGAGTGAGGATAGCTCAGTGGTACAGCATGAGGCCCTGGGTTCCATTCCCAGCATTGCAAATGAAGAGGAGGAGGAGGAGGAGGAGGAGGAGGAGGAAGAAGAGGACGAAGAAGAAGAGAATCTAATCTGTATATCCAATCAACATAGATCAAGATGACGTTTATTTTCAGGGTTTCTTTTTAAAAATATTTTATTTTTATTTTATGTATGAGTGTACTGCCTGCATGTATGTAGGTGCACCTGTGTTGTGCAATGCCAAGGAGGTCAGAAGAGGGTATCAGATCCCCTGGAACTGGAGTTACAAATAGTTGTTAGGAGCCATGTGAATACTAGGAACCAAACCTGGGTCCTCTGCAAGAGCAGCCAGTGCTCTTAACTGCGGAGCCATCTCTCCAATCCCCATCCTCGGGGTTTCTGAGTACTGGGAGTGTTGCTTCTCGGCCTGGCACTCAGCTTGGCTGCTAGGTACACAGCTCTGTCTGATTTATGCAAATTCACACAAATTGATTAGGATACACACTTTTTTGCAGGTATGTTATCCTCCCAGGAGAAGTTAAAACACAAGGCAAAACTAGGGGTACCCTCTTCCTCATGCTGCATCCCCTCTTCCTGGTGTTCTCTTTCAGAGAATGGCTCCAACTTTTGACTCAACTGTCCATACCAGAAGCTTGGGAGTTGTTTCCCCATTTCTTCCCCCACAACCACTCATACCTAATCTATCTCCAAGTCCTGAGGCCTTTGTCTTTCTCTCTACCTCACTGCCTCTTCCTTAATCCAGGCCGTATCTCCTTCTTGTTTGAGCTTGTGCAGTGGCCTCTAGCCTTCAGTCTTGTGAACTGTGTGTCCACACAACAGCCAAAGATGCTTCCAGAATGAAATCCTATCCTGTCCCTTTCCTGGTTAAAATCCTTCAATGGGCGGCTGGAGAGATGACTCTGGTTAAGAGCAGTTGCTGCAGTTCCAAAGAATCTGGGTTTGGTTCTCAGCTCCCAAATGGTGGCTCACAACTACCTGCATGCACATGGTATACATACATACACTCAGGTACACACACATGAGATAAACTAAATTTAAAAAAAAAAACAACTTTCAGTGGTTCCCTGAAACCTGTGAACAAAGTCTGTGGCCCTACTCCAGGCTTCCAGGGCTGAGTTCCGGGTCCTCGACTCCATTCCTGCCTCACTGGTGGGGCCCCCTCACCACTCGCACCCCATATCATGCTCTATGCAGCTCCATGAGTCTTTGTGCAACACCTGGAACCCCCTTCTCTTCATTTCAGCCCCTCTGACTGTTACTGCAGTGTGAACTACCCTCTACCATTAACCATCACAGCAGAGAAACTGGTCCTCAGATGTTACCACTTCCTCCAATGCAACTTGGACTCCATGGAGAGAGGCTTCTTATCTGTCTTGATCTGAGCACACTCAGCATCCAGGACAGAGGATGGTACATGTAGAGGCAAAGATGCAGCTGGGATAAGACTATGAAAGAATAAGCAGTCTGCTTTTTGACTTGCGAATAAGAAATCCAAGGGAAGGAGCCACTGGCTGAACAAAGATAGGTGGACAGAGAAGGATGTGAAAGCCAAAGGGTAATGGGAGATGGTGGTGAAGGAGAATATTTACTGCTGATACAGCTCCTAACTTACAAGACAGGATTTGTCCTGGGACCCATGGCTCTGCCTCTGCAAGAGACATGTCCTTATTTTGACCACTAGATGGCACCAGCTTCCCAGACAAGGAGGACAGCAAGGCCTACCTGACTACTCACCCCCTGGCTCTGTCCAGATCCTCAGTCCCTCCCCTCTGTCTGGCTGTCTGTGAACAGTGGCTGTCACTGTGCCCAGTAGGCATCATACTTAACCTCATGAAACAGACCCATCAACAGAAACCTCTTTTCCGTGCCAGAGACAGTGTGGGCAATAGCCCTTAACTCAGGTACCAGGCAGCATGGCTCCTTCTCCTCCCTGCCAGCCTCCCAGAGATCCCTGTCACCTGTCATCAGCTGTCTTGCTTCAACCCTCTTTCAGAAGCAGCACTCTGGCTAGCTGACACTTGCTCATCTTGCTGGACCAGGTGAGGTCCAGTGGGTGGCACTGGGCCTACAGCATCTCTCAGCTACCTCTCCACCCAGCTATCACCCAGCTGTTGGCAGCTCCCTTCCTCCTGGCCCTCAGGACCCCTTAGGGACAACTCAGGGTCCGTCTGAGTCATTGCTCCTGTGGCTGCCCTGGAGTCCTGTGCCGTTTTCAGGCCTCTAACCAAGCATGCCTCAGCTCACTAAATAGTGCCAAGGTGATTCAGCTCTTCTCATTTAGTCACTCAACAAACACCTCCCAAGGCCCATCCTCGGTATCTGGAGGATAGTAGTGGATGGGAGAGACAGACCCTACCAGGCAATGGGGGACAGATGTTTACCACACAGTACCAAACAATTGTTTAAATACTCCTTTAAGCTGCTGATGTTGCAATTTCAGTCCATTTCTAGAACTCTTAAGAATTTAGAACGGAGTACACTAGACCTTAGAAATTATTCTAAGATAATCCATTACTACCACCAGGCTCCCGAACTCATTCACATTGGAGAAGCCACGGGTCGAGTGGGGAGGAGAGAAACTGAAGCTTCTTTGAATCACTGTCGCCACTCAGCTGGATGGATGAACAAACTCCGAGGCAGAGCTTGCCACACTGTCCCTTCCCTGTGGGCAGCTGGGGGCTCCGAAGCAGGCCCTGCGTGCCGCCCCCACTCGCATCCTGGGAGGGAACCGGCCGCCCAGTGCCCTTCCTGCCCCCAACGCCCCGGGCGCCCTCTTGGCAGCAGAACAGAGGGCATCCAGAGCGGGTGGCAACTCGCCCCGCCACGAGCTCGCAGCGGCGGGCGATAGGCGCTGGGGGGACGCGCAGATAGACAGACAGATAGCGCTCCCCTCGCCCGCCCCCGCCCCCACCTTTCCCACGCGGCGGCCTCCCAGAGCGGCCCAGGCCAGCCGGGCAGCCACTCCTGCCCCTGCGCCCGACCCAGGTCCGCCGCTCCACTAACTGTTGCTCTCCAAGCCTAAGTCCTTCCAGGCTCAGCGGCCTGCACCGGGTATAACATTGGAAAGGGGCTCAGAGTCCCCTAGAAACTACGCAGGAGCCCCTCTCCTCTCTGGGGGCTGGCAAGACGGTGGGTTTAAAGAGGCTGCAGAACCCAGGAGCAACCACGAGGTGGCGCGCTGGCACTGCGGGTCCTCACATGGCGTGTCCGGGCTAGACAAAGCAAGGGGACAGGGTGGGATAAGGGTGTAAGAGGTATTGAAGTTGGGAGAAACCCTCCCTGCTTCCCCCGAGGATATATGAGGAGCAGAAGTGGGAATGCAATGGAGAAATGGGATGGGCACTGGGAACAGCAAAGATAATCTGGAAACGCATTGTGAGCTAGACAGAACTAGGAGATGGAGGGAGGAGTTGGTTGTCCCAGGGAGTTAGCTTCTTCAGGGTCTTCGGGGCAGGGAGGAATTGAGAGCACCATGGCTCCCAGCTATTAGAGATCGGGTTCTATGGATATTTGGGCATGTACATGCTGATACTGGTGGTTCACAGTCCTCTATTCCCACTGCCTCACACTACCCTACAAATGGCCACACTTTCTCCCCAGGCTCTCTTGCATTCACCACACATCCTTGTATCCCGTGGAACACGTAAAATCCTCCATCTTTAACCACTACAGAGGTTCACCCTCCCCTTGCTATAGTACACAGTGTCAAATCTGCCCCCAGACCTTCGGAAGCACGCAGAAAGCCAGACTATGGGGACTCCAGGTCCCTCACTCTCCTCAGCCTGGACGATCTGTGAAACCTCACACATGTAGTTTGGGGGTACCCCTATCCTTCTCAGCCACCCCTAAATCCACATAGCCTTACCCCAGTAAAATCCTTTCAGGTCCAACTTGGGACTTTTGCAGGCCTAAGGTGCTTTTGCCTGATAAGACTCTTTCTCCGTAATTTTAAAATTACATTTCATGAGTGCAGTGCTATAAAAATAATATAGTGATGTGTTCAAATATTTTTTTCAACCTAGAAGTTCTTTTTTCTTTCTTCGGATTTTAAAAGCAATTAAAATATTTTCACGGTCCCGGGTCTTCACCGCTTTGCCTGTCATCTGCATAGTACACACACATACATCTCTGAGGACCACCTCCTTCCACAAACACCCAATGGGCAAACACCCCTCCTTCCTCATCTCACCTAAGCCCACCCCCAGCCACGAAAACACACTGCTAGATCTGAGGGGCTCTGCAGAGCTACCCGTTCCACACATCCCCTGATTCAGAGGATTTTATCTGGGCTGGAGCACAGGAGGAATGAAAGCTGTGGGGAGTGAGTGAGTGTGTGTGTGTGTCTACGTTTGGGGCAACAACAAAGAGGGTGGGGGGAGCCAGCAAGAGGCAGAGAGAGAGAGAGAGAGAGAGAGAGAGCATGTTTTGCCTCGAAGGAGAGACTTGCAGCGACTACGCGCGGA
>NW_008342393.1:4466650-4494833 GCF_000622305.1 Nannospalax galili | reverse complement strand
GTGTGTGTGTGTCTACGTTTGGGGCAACAACAAAGAGGGTGGGGGGAGCCAGCAAGAGGCAGAGAGAGAGAGAGAGAGAGAGAGAGAGAGAGAGAGAGCATGTTTTGCCTCGAAGGCAAGACTTGCAGCCAATCAGCGCGCAGGAGCCTCCCTCTGCGACTCCAACATTGAGTCTATAACCGGCTGGCCGGGCGGAGCTGGCAGCATTTGACTGTGGCTTGGGACGCGGAGAGAGGCGTGCGGCGACTGTCCGACGGCTGGCAATGGTCTAAGCTCCCCTCGGCACCCCTCCCCCAGACGCGGCCGGGCCCTCCCCTCGGCCTCTGGACACACACCCCGCCTGGGCTCCTGAGCCTCCACGGCGCTCCGGTCCACCCGCTCCGGCGATCCTCGGCCGAGGCCCGGGGAAGCTGCGGCGCCCGCCAGCATGAGCGGCTCCTTCGATCGCAAGCTCAGCAGCATCCTCACCGACATCTCCAGCTCGCTCAGCTGCCATGCCGGCTCCAAGGATTCGCCCACCCTGCCCGAGTCTTCGGTCACTGATCTAGGCTACTACAGCGCTCCCCAGCATGACTACTACTCCGGCCAGCCGTACGGCCAGACGGTGAACCCTTACACTTACCACCACCAGTTCAACCTCAATGGGCTGGCAGGCACCGGCGCCTACTCCCCCAAGTCGGAATATACCTACGGGGCCTCCTACAGGCAGTACGGAGCATACCGGGAGCAGCCGCTGCCTGCCCAGGACCCAGGTGAGGACCCCAGGGTCATGGAGAGGGCGCGAGGTACTGGAAGGTTCCCAAGCGAGAGAAAGCCGAAGAACGCGAGCTGAAATCCAGGGAAGCCCCGAGGATAGGAAATGCACACTCAGGAGTTAAAGGAGGTGGGCAGGATGACCTCCTGAGGGAACCGGCGACTGTCCGACCAGGCGCACGCTGTCGCCGGGGTCTCGAGTGAGGTTCGGGGCAGCGGGCAGCGCGCCCTGGTTGGCCAGGAAACCTCGAGTGGAGGCGATCCCGCGGGCGCTGCCGCGGGGCGGTCGCCTAGGGGTTGGGGAGGGGGTTCAGCGAAGGCTGGAAGTCCCAGGGGCCCTCCTTCCTTTGGTTAAGGGCTGGGGAGACCTGGGAGGAGTGAGGGGCACGTGGAGAAAGCCCACCGAAGTCACGGAAACCGAGAAAGCAGAGACATAAGTAGAAACGCTGGAAGACAGAAAGGTGGGAACAGCAAGAAAGAAATATAGAAGGGACAGCGAGGGAAATGACTCCAGAAAGGAAGAAAAGGGAGGGAGGGAGGGATGAAAGGAGAAAGAGAAGAAAAGGGGAAAAGATGGAAGGAAGGTGAGAGAAAGGGAAAAAAGAAAACAGGGAAAGGAAAAGAAAAAAGAAAAAGCTTGTACGATCTTGCAACTTTTCTGAAACTATCCTGAACTAGGAGGCTTATTAGAAGGCGGTGGGAGGACAGGAAAGATCGAAGAGGCCACCTCCAGCTAGGTGGGTCATCCGGGGCCGACCCACAGACGAGTGGCCGAACTCCGAGGCTGGAGAGCCCGTAAGGCGTAGTGAGCGAAGGCCGGGCGGTTGCTGGCGTCTGCGCCGCCGGGGCCGGGGCGCGGAGCTGGGGGAGTAGTGTCGTGGGCGGTCGCCTGGCCGGCTGGGTCGCTGCGGCTGCCTCCCCCAGCGCGGGCTGTGGGGAGCTCCTCTGGGAAGTCTCCGGGGCGATCAGAGGGCGGGAGGGAGCTGCATCGCTCAGCGAGGGGCGGGTAGATCTTGGAGGCTGAGGTTAAGCTACCCGGTGCTGGTGCATTCTCCCCCTGCAGTGTCGGTGAAAGAGGAGCCGGAAGCCGAGGTGCGCATGGTGAACGGCAAACCCAAGAAGGTCCGAAAGCCCCGAACGATCTACTCCAGCTACCAGCTGGCCGCTCTGCAGCGCCGCTTCCAGAAAGCTCAGTACTTGGCATTGCCAGAGCGCGCCGAGCTGGCTGCACAGCTGGGCCTCACACAGACACAGGTCAGTACTGAATGCT
The DNA here is from genome assembly GCF_000622305.1 of Nannospalax galili. Classification (NCBI taxonomy): domain Eukaryota; kingdom Metazoa; phylum Chordata; class Mammalia; order Rodentia; family Spalacidae; genus Nannospalax; species Nannospalax galili. Next base: position 4,492,810 of record NW_008342393.1, on the reverse strand, counting down.
GGAGGGCCTCCTCGGGAGGCAGATGGGACCATAGGGGACCCGAGATTCCCTAGGGGCCGCTGAGCCTGGCTGGCCATTTGAGCATTACCCCTACCCCACTCTGAAGACTGCAAGAACCCTTTCTTGTGCGTTTATAAAAGTTAACGTTAGCACACGCAGAAGCGTGTGCATCGCACATCTTTGTGAACCTCGGTAACTGTCACAGATTCGCTCCCTTCCACCAAAGCCCAGAGCCCTCTGCAGTTACTTATAGAACATAGGAGTTCATGTTGTTTCTCTCCAGGGCTTAGTATGTGTATCTGTGTTTGCATGTAGAGTGTGTGTGTTTGTACACATGCCAGAAGATACTCACATAAGTGGGGTCCTCCAAGGGTTGTTTGGCAAATAGAGGGCAAGTATCTATGGTGGTGCACCAGTTAGCTCATACACAAAAATGAGTGCTTATATCAAAACACCATGGTCCTGCTTTGCACTCAAATACTCCTCCCCTGCCTCTGCCAAGAGTCAAGGAGAGAGGTTCCCAACCAAAAGTACATAGGTGTTGGCACTCCCACTCTCTGCCTGTCCCTGTAGCCCCAAGCACCTTGTCACTGCTCTGGGGAGGAATGCCAGGCGCCTGGCTCCCTACAGGTGTTGACAGGTGGGTCTTGGTTGTGGCTGAGCTGCGTGGGGCCTGGTCCATAGGGAATCTAGGTCACCTGGTGAGGAGCTGATTCATTGTTTGTACCAGTCATGGGGTGGGGAGCAGCAGGGGGAGGGGGAGGTATACCCTAAGGGAAATTTGGGGAATTGTAGCTCACCTGCTCCTGAGTCCCCAGGTCACCCCCAATGCCCAGCCGGAATACAAGAGCCCTTTGAGCCTGCCTGAATGTGAATGTAGGTGTTCATGTTGTGACTGCTTATCTGGGTGTATCTGCATGTATTATAGCTTTACAGTCTGGTGGCTGTGTGAGGTTGTGAGTGGGTATGTTGCCGAATATGGAGATGTGTGTGTGGGGGGGGTGTTTGTCTCTGTGTATCTGTGAACCTCTGCTTATGGGCCTCCAATGTGAACCAAATGCCACCAACTGTCCATACCCATTTGGCCTGCCTTTTACTGAGTGCTTGCTGTGTACCAGATCATTTTTCAATATTGTCCTAACTTACAAAAGTAGCAAACCAGACCAGACAATTGAATGTTACTTAGTCACAGTTCTACCCCTGCTTGAAAAAGTGATCTTGACCTGGGACTGGGTGCCTGGGTTCCCCCATGTGCTGTTGGTACTGCTCTTACCTTCTCCAGCCTGGGCCTCTGGTGGGGTTTTCCTTTGGTATCCTGGGAGGCTAATTGACTGCCCCTTTCTTCTGTCCAGGTGAAAATCTGGTTCCAGAACCGCCGCTCCAAGTTCAAGAAACTCTATAAGAACGGGGAGGTGCCACTGGAGCACAGTCCCAACAACAGTGATTCCATGGCCTGCAACTCACCGCCATCACCAGCCCTCTGGGACACATCCTCGCACTCCACTCCAGCCCCTACTCGCAACCAACTGCCCCCACCGCTCCCGTACAGTGCCTCCCCCAGCTACCTGGACGACCCCACCAACTCCTGGTACCACGCACAGAACCTCAGTGGACCCCACTTACAGCAGCAGCCACCTCAGCCAGCCACCCTGCACCATGCTTCCCCTGGGCCCCCGCCTAACACTGGGGCTGTGTACTGAGCACCCACCTGGCCTGCACCCCCCACGAAGGACCCCAGGACCAGGCAGAAGGTGCCCGTCCTAGCGACACTCAGGAAATCATCGAGGGGCACAGGGGAAAGGTCTCCTTTCCCCTTCCCTTGCCCCTTTCTCCAGGGACCCAAGAGCCTCCAGATGAAATATGCATGGACCAAGGATGCCCCAAACCTCCTTCCCCCTGCTTAGAATGGGGTGCACTCCAGATGATGAGGCATTCCACCCCAATGGGGACCACGCATGCTCTCTGTGCCAGGAGCCTGGATTGCCTTTAAATGGCTCATCACCTTCCAGCTTCTCCAGAACAGTAGAGACTTTGGGAATGGGGAAGACCTGGAGTGTTTGCAGGTCCTGCTTGGGCTGGAGTACCAGGCACCATGGATCCAAGTACCTGCCAGACCTGGTTCCCCTTAAGCCACCTGGGGCAACCCCCTCTTGAGCTGCTCTATTGCCAAAAAGACATTGGACACCACATCATGGCTGAGCCTCAAGGTGGGGGAGCGACCTAGCACCCACTCTCTTCCAACCTTCATTTTAGATTTGAGGGTAAAACCAAAGAAAACTCCCCCAAGCCAGGAAATCTTTTTAATATCCAACATTTTCGAGGGAAGAATTAAAGGAGCCATTTCTCTGTCCCCTTCTTGGGGAAAGAGCCTCCCATGTTTTTTCTAAGAACCCCTTTCTTCTTCCATGTAGAGGACTTTGCACAACTCTGGTTTTAAAAGCTGATGAAACATAGGACAACCAAGGGCATTGTTAACAGGACCAAATCTCCCCTTTCCTGGTGGGCAGCTCTGCTCTGCTCTGCCCTGCCCCCCACTTCACCTCTTTACCCCCCAGTAAGTTGGCAGTTTTGGGGCCAAACCCCAACTCTACAGATATAGACCAGCCAAGACAAACCCCCAAACACCTCCTTTCCAGCAGCTTTGGAAACAGATTGCTCCTACTCAGCTAGAGACAAGAGGAGGACTAGAACTCAGTGCCTTAGGGGTGAGGGCTGGCCGCCTGGAGGGCCAGTACCAGTGCTCCTCCCTGGCCCAGGCATCCTCCCAAAGTTAACTTTCTTCCACCCCTGATGTGGTAAAACATCGAAGAAAAGGAGAGGTAAAAGACTGTAGTTATATATATATAGTATGTATTTTTTTTTTTTTAAGAGTAACCAAGAGAAGCAGCCTCCTCCCTTGTGGCTTCCTATTTATGTGACCCTGTTCCTCCTGGACCGTTCTCCCTGTATGTTGCAAGCTGAGAGATGGATGTGGGCTCCGGCTGGATTTGGGTTTTGTGGGAGGTACAGGAGCAAGGAAAGATGTGGTGGGTCTCAAAGTCCCACCCCAGGGGGACAGGAATGAAGTGAGCCTTCCCAGCCTTCTCTTCTGCTTTCTTACTGGACCCGTCTTTATATATAATGTTAATAAAAAAAAAAAAAAAAAAGGAAGATAATAACCACTGTGCTCTTTGAACTGGAGGCTGGTGGCAGGCAGTTCTTAAGGGGAGGCCTGGAGTTGGGGATGGTGTTAAGTGGGGAAGGACCACTGAGTCTCTAGGGGCTTCTGGGAAAGATAAGACCAGAGTGGACCCCACTGTCAGGGTGCTGGGCTGCGAGGCAGGTGCTTCGACCTTGTGACTGCCCCATTGTGAGCAGGTCTGAGTGGGAGACTCCCAGCCTAGGCCCTTCTGGACTCTACTCTACTTGGTGGCTTGGCATTCTTTGTCAGCCAGCTGTCCTCTGCCACCACCACTGCTGCCAGGTCACCTCTGGGCTGTTCTTTGATCTTGAGCTCACACATAGATGTGTTTGTACATGTGTGTAAAAGCCCCTGCCTCCATGTCCAGCTGCTTCCAACCCCTCACCTTCCTGTCTGTACTTTCCAGCTTGGGTGAGGGTGGGACGGGCAGGTTTGAGGAGCACTAGAGTTCCCATAGCTGGTGGGACCTCAGGCTGGCCAAGGGAATAGAAGAGATAGGGGTGGGGGTCTGTGTTTGACCTCTTGGGAAAGGTGAGACCCTGACTCAGAATCTTCTAGATGCTGTCACTGACTACCTGGGGTGGAAATGCTGCCCTCTTCTTTCAGCCCCAAGGCTTGTGAGAGGAGAGCTGGAGAAAATGAACAAGTGTGTGTGTGTGTGTGTGTGTGTGTGTGTGTGTGTGTGCCAGATAGACACATGGTATACACACACACACACACACACACACACACATACACACACACCCTTGAGACAGGTGAGTATCACACAGATGTAACAAACCAAAGCCACAGCTCTTTAAGAGATCTAGGCCCCCAATATACAAGTGCACAAATACATTCATGTTCCCCCATCATCCACATGGATGGGCACAGAGGCAGTCTTACTAGAAAATCAGCAAAGCCAGTGACACCACCCAGCAGCCACAGTGACCCAGCTCAGCCTGGAGCTTCTCAGTCAAGTCTCAGTGTACTCATCTCTCAAATGGGGTTTCTGGGAAGCTATGAGGCTGAGGCAGTGTAAGGCTAAGTGGACAAAAGTGTGGACCCTGTGTTCCCAGAGCAGGCCATACAGAGGCCAGGTTCCCTAGAAGGATAAAACCTCAGCCCCTACCCTACTTCTCCAAGCTGTCCCCTCCCCCAACTCCTGCCCACAAGCTGGAGGGAGGTTCATGGGAGGAGGCCTCACCCACGTAACTTGCTTGGGCTGGCAAGGGTTAAGCTGGCAGCTGCCAGGCGGGGCTGAGCTGAGCTTTTGGTTTGAGGGCTGCGTGCAGGCAGGAGCAGCGAGGCGGCAGCCGGGCAGACTCGCTGGAGACACTGCATTTTATTAGGGCTGGGCTGCCAGCAAAGGGAGGGAGAGGAAAGAAAAGGGCAGAGAGAGGAAGCAAGGAGGGAGGCTGGGCAGGCAGGCGGGTGGTGACGGATGAAAGGATGTTGTAAGGGCCTAATTCCTCCCAACTCATCCCAGCTCTGTCAGGCTGGATTAACTGCCCAGGTGACCTCCTGCGGGGTCAGCCCCACCCCTGACCTCCCCTTCCTCCTCACCTCCAGGTCCACCTTCAAGCAGGTCAGCTTGTCCTTCACTGCTCTGATGCCCTGGTGAGGGGGCTATGGAGACAAGGGTTTGGGGGAGGTGATCTGGCAGCATGCCAGGACGGGGCTACAAAGAGCCCACCTTCTGCCAGGTGCTGCCTGACTACACCATTGTCTCCTGACAATCCTCAGGGAAAGAGGGGACAGGCTAGGAAACCCCAATCTGCCCAGGGGTCACTGTCCTCCAAGTCTTATATAACAGGTGGCATTTAATAAACTACCTAGTGCCAGGCCATTTGCATGTGATCCTCATCACAGCTTGGCAGAATAGTGGGATAGTGCCCATTTTTCAGATGAGAAAATTGAGGCTCCAGCAGTGGCAGAGTTTATACTCAGCATACATGATGCCCTGGATTCAATACCTAGCACAAAAGAGAAGAGGAAGAGGAGGAAGAGAGGAAGTAAGAAGCTGGATGTGGTGGTGCAGGTTTGTAATCCCAGCACTTTGGAGGCTTCAACAGGAGGTTTGAGAATTTAATGCCAACTTGAGCTGCATAATGAATTCAAGGCTAGCCTGGGCTACATAGCGAGACTCTACATCACCAGAAAAAAGTAAAGAAAAAAAAGAAAGAAAAAATAAGGGAGAAAGAGAACTGGGCATGGTGGCACACACCTTTAATCCCAAAACTTGGGAGGCTGAGGCAGGCAAATCTCTGTGAGTTTGAGGCCAGCCTGGTCTACATAGAGAGTTCTAGGCCAGCCAAGGCTACAATGATACTCTGTTCCCCAAAAATACAGAAAGAGAGAAAGAAAGAGAGAGAGAGAGAGAGAGAGGCAGACTAAAACAAAAAAAAATTAAAAAAAGAAGAGAAGAGGAGGAGGAGAGAAGTAGAGAGGAGAGGAAGAGAATACAGACTGAGGTTAAAGAATTTGAATCTACCAAGGTCACATAGCAAATCTGAGGCAATGCTGGGCTTTGAACCCAGGTCAGCAGGTCAGCACAGAGACCAAGTGCTCTGGATGGTCTCTGTTCTGTTCAGTATGAAGCACTAACAGATCAGAAAGCTGAAGCCACTGCAGCTCAAACCCACCTGGCCCACGTGGCCAATCCTGCTACAAGTTTCTTCCCTTGGAGGGGACTGAGATGGAAGGCCAGCCTTCTTCCTCTGGGCAAGTCCTAAGAAAAGCTTAACACTGTGGTCAGGAATGTGTACTCTGGTGCCTGTTGACTTGGATTTGGATCCTGACTCCATGATTTTCCTGTGTGTGTGGCCTTGGCCAAGTCACTTAACCTTTCTGAACTTCAGTCTTCTCTGTAATACAGGGATGATCCTACCAACTAACAGGCTGGAGAGAAGATTAACTGGGATAACCTGAGTAAAATGCTTAACAAGGTACCAGCACTTAGTAAGCCTGATTAGTGAATGGAAGAGGCTGCCAGCAATCTAACCCTCCACACTTCCCATTCAGTCCCAGACCTGGCCTCCTTGTGGCATTGGCTGACTAGTCATCTCTACATTTGTGACTCTGGCTGATGTACTACCTCTGAGTATGTTCAAATAGGAACAAGTCAGCCTACATTTACTGAGCATATCTATATGGCAGGCACAGACAGCCAGGGCCTACAGAAGGAGCACAGACCCTGAGCTAGTACCTGCCTAGCTAGCAGCAGGCTTAACATGAGGCCTGCTACTAGCCTGACAGTATTGGGAAAGCCAGTGCACAAGCTATTCGAGGAATGGCTGGGGAGCCTGGTGCAGGGGGAAAGGAGCCTTGGAAGGCTTCATTGGAGGGGAGGTGTTTGAACTATGTCTTGAATGATAGGAGCATGCCAGACAAAGACAGGAGCTTTATCAACACCTCTGTCCCCCACCCCCCGGGACCCCATCTGCAGTGCCTCTCACCCAGGGACCCCATGGGACAGAGAAATGAGGTTTGTGAGAGAGCCAGAAGGAAGCAGCCTAGAATGATGTCAGGCCAGAGCTGTGGAGAGGAGGACCAGACCCAGAAGCTCTCTAGATCCTTCCTGGATGCTGAACTTACTGATGGTGATGGTCTGACCATTCACAGACCCTTGGGAGCCCTGACACCTTGAGCTCAGAGAAGAAAGCTCCCTGACCCTCTTGGGGAAAGACATAGCTCTTGGGGAAGTCATTAACTCTGTCCCTGAGGGGGTCCTAGGTGCTAGGGGAATCTTCAAGACCCTACCCAACACCATTCCCAGGGCACATCCCCACACGCTACCATTTACTCCTCTCCCCTGAAGAGCAGCAACACAGACTTGGCATCATGTGAATGAAACTAGGGATTCTGGGCAGTCAGACAAGGACCCTGATACTCAGCTTTTAGGTGAAGGTTCTGGTTGGTCAAGTTGTATAGTTGCATCAACTAAGCCCAGAGGGGATCTGAGAGGAAGGGGGAGCACACTGGGAGTTGGGGGACAACCAGCAGCCAGCACCCTGGCCTCTGTTTTTCCAGCTTTAATTGCAGCGTTAATCACCTTAATAAGCTGTTTACCAGCACCCAGCAGCCTGAGACTGTGAGGCTTAGAAGCCAAAAAGTGCTTGGGGATGAGTTTCCTCAGCCCCAGAGAAGGGGGGCAGGAGGACAGCAAACATGGGGCTCTGGTAGATCAGTAAAAGGAGAAAGTGGGGGGCTGAGGGAGCCAGCTAGGGTCAAGAGGTCAGGAAAGGCTGATCCAGCTCTTCTAGGAAGCCCAGCACCTGCTCCCCAGAAAGTCTTCCCTGAACTCCAACCTCTGACCCTGGCCAGTCTTTTCTCTTCCCCTCTCAGACATGCCTATAACCAAGTCAGTGATTCTGTCCAGGCCTCCACTGCAAGTTCAGCTCAGGTAGAGCTCTCATGGTACCTCCAGGCCTTCCTCCCAATTTGTAGCACAGGCTCGGGTCTTGATGAGTATTTCTGTTCACCCTGGGGAGAGTTGCTGGGCTAGAAGGCAAGAGCCCTGGGGACACCCCTTATAGCAAGATCCTTGGGGACAGAGCTGGGGAAAGAGCTCAAGTGGAGCAAGAAGCAGAGTAGGGTCTTGGGCACCTCACCCCCACCACAGCAGGTGTCTTGCACAGCTGGAGCAGTAGGATGCTTTGTGAACATCAGAAGCATGGATGCATGCTGTACCGAAGACCTCCTGGGATTCTCACACAGCCCCTCTCTCAGCATTAGCTGAGGGGCTCCCAGGCTGGTGGGCAGTGAGGGCCAACTCTCTGCTAGGCTGTTGAGAGCTAAGGAGATGACATGAGGAAAGACCAGACCCTAGCCACTCCCCTATGTAACTGTAGGAGCCACTGTCCTCTGTGACTGCACCCTCAGTAGGCCCTACGTCCTCTAATCATCAGGAAGTTGGCCCAGAGAGACTTTGCTACTTGTGGAAGATCACACAGCAAATGAGAGGCAGAACTCTAAGTGCTGGAGCCCCTGTGCCTGTACTACATCTGAACAGACCCCTCTGAGTGATTGCTCAGATCCTTGTAGATATCAGCCAGTAGCCTAGAAAGGGGCAGAGACCTCCTGGGGACACAGGACACTGAACCCCTCCACCCCCTCAAAGACCCAAGAGGCACTAAGGGAGAGGCTGCTCTCTGCTAAAGGAGAGGAGGGGCTGGGGGTGCCCAGGAAGGAGGCTGCCTGAGAAGGGGGACCAACAGGAGGTGCGGCCTGTGGGCCCAAATTCAGGACAAATCAGAGCAGGATTGGAAGTGTCTGCTGAGTAAGCAGGGAGTCTCCACACCCTATAGGATCAGCTGCAGTGGGGGAGGGGCACCCCCCAACCCCAGGCAGTTCACCTCACACCTGGCAAACAGCAGCAGCAGCAGTGTGCCCTTCCCTGCACACTGGGGGCCCCAGCCATGTCATACAACGCGTGTGGCACAGCCCCACACCCACCCCTGGGGCCAGTGAGTTGTGCCCTGAGCTCAGGAATCACCTATAGGGAAGGGGAAGGGGGAGGTGTCCTCAGCTTGGGAGCAGGGCCCTTGAAGAAGTCACCCAAAGGCCTGAAGGAATCAGGAGGCAGGCCGGAAGCAGGGAAAGCTGAAGAAATTGCTCCCAAGAGCACACAAATTCTTGCCAGGGACACTGTGCCTGTGCCAGGAACTTTCCTGAGCTCTGTCTTGGTGAATCCTGAGACCCATGGTGTGGTCAGTGCTGTAAGATCCCATCTCACAGGTGATAGACCTGAGGCTATAACCTCGGGTCTGTCACCTGCCCGCTCTGAACTTTACTTTCACTCGCTTATAAAATGAAGCTAATCATCTCTCTCTTACAGGGCTGCTGAGGAAAAGAGATAACACACACATATGAAGGGCTCAGCACAAAGCTCAGTTCCATGTTGAGAGCCTGGCAAATGACTGTCACTTTCCATTAAATCCCATGGGGAGTTCAGACACTCCTGTGGGCCTACAGAGGTCTTGGGACCCTCCAGGGGTGATTCAAAGGTGAGCCTTCCTCCTCTGCAGGAGGTGGTCTCCTGTAGAACTCTTCCTTTTGGATCTGGTGAGATGGCGCAACAGATAAAAGCACTTGCCACACAAGTGTAATCCCAGCATTCCTACAGTGAGATAGAGACAGGCCAGTTAGCCTGGAGTAGTGAATGCAGCAGAGTGAGCAGAAACAAGAGAGACCTCAACAAGGCGGAAGAAGAGCTCTGACTACCGGAAGTTGTCTTCTGACCTCCATAAACTCACTGCGGCGTGCCTACACACACACAACACACACACAGACACACGGACACACAGACACACACACACACGGACACACAGACACACACAGACACACACACACAAATAAAACATTTTAAAAGAATTCCTCCTTTTTGGGGGAAAACACTTTATTGATTCCAATTTAAGTCTGCTGTGCTTAGCTACAGTGGAGAAGTGGTCACCTAGGACACAGCTACATCCTAGGACAAGCTGAAGGGATGCATTGCTTACTACAGCTGTGTATGCTGACAGAGGCTTGCTGTTTTACAGTTCGATTATAAGAAAAATACATTTCCCCCTTTTATTGCTAGACTAGAGAACTGCTACTGAGGTCTTTTATTTATCTTGTATTTACACTGCGTTGGAAAGTCTCTTAATCCTGAGAGGTGTGTGTGTGTGTGTGTGTTAAGGCAGAAAGATTGTGAGTTTGAAGCCAGCCTGGGCTACATAGGGAGACTCTGCCTCAAAACAAAACTTAAAAAAGAAATTTAGAAACTCAGGGCCTTGGCCATCTTTGTGTTAGCTGGTTTCACCTCGACAGTCTTCCCTCCTGGGGGACCCAGTAGACTGGAAGCAAAACAGGACCTTCCCTTTAGCCACCTGTGTATTCATTCCCTCATTGCAAAGCAGCTCCCATTTACCTTCCCACCCACCCATGACGCTGGAAGTCAGGGGAGACCACCCCCATCAGGACTCTGCTCACAGTGGTCCAGCCCAGAGGGATGCTTGCTAGAAGCAGAGGCTCCCAAGTAGAGAATAGCAGATGTGCAGGGGTCCTTGAGTGAGACCCCTCATGGACAAAGTTCTCTTGCTTGGCATCACTACATTGTAGTGCTTTGTGAATGTTCAAAAAATATTTTATTATGTTTATTCACATGTGCGTGGAGGTGTGTGTGCATGCGTGTATACACATGTGGGAGTCAGAGTATGACTCAGGTAAGAGGATGACTTGTGGGAGTTGCTTCTCTCCTGCCTTGTAGGTCCTGGAGTTTGAACTTAGGTTCTCAGGCTTGGTGGCAGGTACCTTACCTACTGAATCATCTTATCAGCCCAGTTTGTATTTTTATTTGTTTAGTTCTCATAACTTTTTAAAAGAATATTTTATTATTTTTATTTTATGAGTATATTGCCTGTATGTGTGTAAGTGCACCCGTGTCATGCAGTGCCTACAGAGATCAAAAGAAGAAGGCATCAAGATCCCCTGGAACTGGCTGGAGAGATGGCTCAGTGGTTAAGAACTCTGACTGTTCTTGCAGAAGACCTGGATTCAAATCCCAGCACCCACATGGCAGCTAACAACTGTCCATAACTCTGGTTCCAGGGGATCCGACAGCCTCTTCTGTCCTCCGCCTGCATTGCACAACACGGGTGCACTTACCTACATGTAGGCAATACATGCATAGACATAAAATAAAAAGAATAAATAAAATATTTTTTTTTAAAAGATCTCCTGGAACTGGAGTTACAGACAGTTGTTAGCGGCCATGTGGGTGCTGGGAATCAAACCCAGGTCCTCTGAAAGAGCAGCCAGTGCTCTTAACCACTGAACCATCTCTCCAGTCCCTCATAAATCTTTTTTAGGGCTGTATATAGAATCCGGGGCCTTACATGCTAAGTAGGTGCCTTGCTACTGAGCCAGGGACCTCACAACAACCTCTTCATTTTCCACGTGAGACCCCAGGTTATAGAGTTGGAGTTGAACTGAGGAACCTGGCTCTTTATTCTTTTGAGATCCAAGTGTTGAAGTATTTTCTGGATTATTTCACCCATGGTGAGCAGCTGGGGTAGAGGGGAAGGAGGCAGGTAGTGAAGGAAAGACACTGATACCAAAGTAGTATGCCCAGGGTGATAGGGTAAAACTACTGTATCTTCTGGCATGGCTGCTATCATTCACAGTTTACCCAGGGTGCACTCCCCCTGTCTCCAAGACCTCTGGGCAAATCTTTTTTTTTTTTTAAAGAAGACCTTGAACCTCCAATTTACTGGCCTTCACCTCCAGAGTGCTGGGAGGGATCACACCTGGTTTATGCAGTGCCAGGGATGGAACTCAGGGTTCTGTGCATGCCAGGCAAATGCTCTACCAACTGAGCTGCATTCCAGCTCCAGGATGCATCATTTTGCTCATTAACCCAACTGTGGAAGTGAGAAAATAAATACCCAGGGCCTCTCAGCTAAGCAACTGCAGTCTAGAGGACCAAATGACAAGGACTCTCTCAAAGAGAAGGCAAATTTTGTTAGTGGGGCAAAGAATATATTTCTTATTTTTCAGATGGAGCTGCCAAAGGCTGGGTGTAGAAAAAACCCTAGAACTGAGTCCCAAAGCATAATTCCAGGTCTCCAGGTCTGGGGAGGGAGGCAGAGACCTTGAGGAGGTGAGACAAAAGCCTGGGGTCACAGGGGTGGAAGGTGCCGCACTGGTGGATCCAGCTGATCCCCCTGGGCTCAGGGAATGTGACAGGGGCTGGGCAGAGGCACGTCAGAAGCCTCGGTGCAATCTGGCTTCCCCCAGGATCTGTTGGAGCAAAGAATTCCCGACAGCTTCAGGGCTGGGAGGAGTAGTCTGCAGCAGGCCCCAGCTTGCAGGGACCTAGAGCAGCTCCTCTGTCCAGGGAGGAGAGTGGGCCAGTGACTGTACAGGCACCGTTGGTGGGCCAAGGGAAGGATAGGGAATGGACCAAAGCTGCTTATGCCTGCTCTCTTCTCTGCTCATCCTCTTCCACTCAGCCCTTCCCTAGTGGGGATGTAGGGGTTGGGGGAAGGGTAAGCAGACAGAGGAAGGACCTACTGAGCCAGGAGTCCCCAGTCTGGAAGAGAGGCCAGGGGCCTTGATAGCTGGCAACTGAAGTTTGAGAAAGGCATGGAAATCTTCTCAGCAGTCAGGCCAGTATGCAAAGCAGGGCAGAGAAAGAGATCAGGGTAGGCTTCTGGTGGAGAGGATTTGCAGGAGACACCTCAAGTAAGGCAGCACACTTGAGTCTTAGTCATTAGATTGAAGTAGGAAGGTAGGGAAATGGTGTGCAGATAGAACAGTCCTCACCTGGGCGATGGCAAAGGGTCTTCCTTAGGTCTCAACTGAGCTCTGAAAGGGTGACAATCCAGATGGGTCTATGTCCTGTGTGGAGTCTGCAGAGTGGCACCATCCCCTGGAAATGAACCCATTTCTCCATTTGAAGGTCAGAGAAGCTGATGACTCGGTATGGGAGGCACCAGATCAGTGTCATTTCTGGAGGAAGCTTGGAACCCACTCCTTTCCCCTTCTTGGGCTGGCCAGATGTAGCCCACCCCAGTGGGCTCAGAGGCTCCATGCCAGTCAACCATAGGATTTCAAAGAGCTGCATAATGAATTCAATCTGATGAAGGAGGCAGAATCCTGTTCTTCAGTCTGATGGGAAAGACAAGCTCTGCCTTAGAAATCTCTAGTCTGGAATGGAAGGTAGTGGTAAAGCCACCAGCCCTAGCTCATGTGAGTCTTAGAAGATATACAATTTGCCCAGGGCACAGAGCAAGCAGTAGTAGCAGATACAGGGCTCCAAGCCAAAGAAGGCATTGGCTTTCTTTGCCAGCCTGGCGGGGGAGCAGAGACCCATGGAGACACCTGGGGGAGCCCCCCTTAGCTAAGCTTTGGGAGGCAGCACTGGACTCTATGGGTATATCTGAGAGCCAAGGAGTAGGCCAGGAAGGGCCAGGGACAGCAGCTCTTTTGGCCAGAGCTTGGGAAAAGCAGGTAAGGCCTCCAGGAGCAAAGAACATAAAATCATAATAAAATTATCAGGTTTCTGTGGCCGTTCAGCCATACCCAGGGAAGTATTTCCAGGAAATAGGAACTGAAGAAAAAAAAAAAAAAGGCCAGAGAATGGAGAAATAGAGAGGTCTGCCCTCCACCACACCCCAGATCTGTAGATTTGTTGTTGTTGTTGTTGTTACTGTTGTTGAGACAGGTGCTCACTGTGTAGCCCTGGCTAGTCTGGAATTCACTATGTAGACCAGGCTGGCCTTGAACTCATAGAGCTCCACCAGCCTCTGCCTCCTGAGTGCTGGAGTTAAAGGTGTGTACCCCACTCCCAGCCTCTTTTCTCCTCCTTCCCTCCCTCTCTCCTTCTCTCCCTTCCTTTCTTCAGAGTCCCATGTAGCACAGGCTGGCTATGAACTTTCTTTGTAGCTAATGATGACCTTGATCTTCCTGCCTCCACCTCGTAAGTGCTGGGCCCACCAGCATGTGCTATCATACCCAGGTTTATGTGGTGCTGGGATGGAGGGATGGAACCCAAGACTTTATGCATGCTAAGCAGGCACTTTGCCAACTGAGCTACATCCCCAGACTGTAGATTTCTGTAGGTGCCCCTGCCTGTTTCCCACCATCTTTTTGAGCATTCCTCCATGCTATGCCTCTCTCTCTGCAAGTCTGGGAGCTAAAAGTGCTGCTCTGGGTATGTCTCTGTGCGGCTATGGAAATGCTCCATGCATACTCTGTGTGTCTTCACCTACCTACATACGCATCTTCCTTGGGGCACATGCGCAGTCATGTTATCCTTGTGTGCTTGGCCTGCTTGACTGCAGCATTTACATGTTGCCTTGCATTTCATACTCTGGGATGACAAGGTCTTTTTGTTTATTTGTCTTTTTTTTTTTTTTTTTTTGAGACAGGGTCTCCCTGTAGCCCCAACTGGCCTGGAACTTGCTATGTAGACCAGGCTGGCCTCAATCTTACAGAGATCCACCTACCTCTACCTCCCCAGTGTTGGGATTAAAGATGTATGCCACTACACCCAGCAAGTTCTTTTATTCCTCCTTTTTCCTGGATCTGAACTGTTTGAAGCCTGGAAGGTGAAGGCATGAAGTGGAAGCACGTTGGGGTGGAGGCATGGGGCTGGAGACATGAGGTAGAGGCAGGTGGTGGGGGCTAGGGGAATGGAGGCATAAGAGGGTAGAGGCAGGACACTTTCCCTCTCTAAGATTGCCCATTGTTAAGAGGCAGCAGTCACCAGAACTCACCTCTGATAGGCTGACAACTGGGAGAAAATGTGCACTGGGTACAGTGGGGAGAAAAGGGCACTGAAGGTACCCCTTCTGGGAATGAGAGAAGCAAGAGTACAGATGGGTGAGGAGGGGACCTGAGGGAGACACTTGTGGATGAGTGATTTTTCTTTTGCATCTAAATTGTTAGAGCATCACTCAACTTCTGGGACAGGGGCTCCCAGGGAAAGGGACATCCTTACCCCCAAGCTCCACCCTCCTCAGCTTCCTTCTAAGCTATATGCCTCTGGCAAGGAAAGTCATCCCAGATGCAGTGAGGTGGGTGCTAGAATACCTGGAATATGCTTTTGGAAAACAAGATGTTTCAGTGGCCCTGGGGACAGAAAGCTGACACTAGATTTGCCATCAATACAATGGAAAGGATTGCAGTTAGACACCAGGCAGAACCAAAGTGCTGGAGCCCATGAGGAGAGAGGGGAGCAGAGAACAGAAAGGACATCTCATGGGTGACTTGGAAACAGGCAGCCACTGTCCACCTCTGATGGTTTCTGCTCCACTCTATCTATATGCCTTATAAATCCTAGGGAAGTCCTTGACTCCAAAGCTGGGTCTCCACAGGCCTCAGCTCTACCTGGATAACATTCCATTGCCTCTGGATCCAATCCCAGAGGCAAGTCCAGGCATCCAAACTCCAGTGAGGCCGGGGCTGAGTAATCAGCAGCTACAGCTATGTAGACGTGTTGTCGGGGGAAGGAGCAGCTCCCCACCCCCACCTTGCACAGGCACAACGGATTTGGAGGAGGAGGAGGGGCTGCCTGTCACTCGGGTGTCTTCCTACCCCCTCTCCCACTGCCACACTCTCCTTCTTCCCACCTGCAAGTAATTTGGCCAATGGGAGGGCAGCTAAGATTGCTGTGTGGAATCCTTCTAGATCTGGGTGCATTTGGTGAGGAGGGGGCTACCTCCTTCCCCACCCCAGACCCTGAGTAACCTTTTCCTCTTCACAGAAGCAAATTACTCATAATTATCTCACATCCAAAGCCTTCAGGAGCTACTTCCAAAATTGCTTTAATTGAATTAATTGAATCTCATTTGGTCTGGGGAGAGAATGGGGGGCATGCCTTAAAATAGTAGAGGTGAGCGACCCAGAGGGAGGCAGCTTTCCCGTGGCTGAGACCACAGAGCTTGACAGCATGTGCCTGGACATTCTGCAACACACTGCTCATTTTGCAGCCCCAGCTGATTTTAGATGTGCAGGCAGCTGCCCTCTTTGCACTGGAGGACTTTACCTGGGTCCCGTTCTCTAATGGTGGTGACTGGGATGTGTTGAATTGTATCTCCAGCTCAATTCTTCCTTCCCACCCTAGGGAGGTACGTCTATCTGCCTAAGCAAGAGGTAAATGAATGACAGCAGCATGAACTCACCCTAGAGGTGAGCCCTCCCCTCTCATTATCAACAGCAGCAGATTGTGAATGCATTTATAACCTGCTTACTATGTTCCAGGCACTGTGTCTAGCGAGTTTCAAGCACTATCTCATTTCATCATCACAACCACATGGCAAAACAAATCCTATCATTGTGGCTGGCTGAGGGGATAAGAAGTAAAGCTCAAGCCAGGCATAGTGGGTGCATGCCTTTAGTCCCAGCACTTGGGAGGCAGAGGCAGGCGGAAAGAAAGGAAAAAAAAAAAAGAAGAAGAAGGAAAGAAAGCTCAGAGAGCGGTTAAGAAACTCGCCGAAAGTCACAACTGGGACTTTTAGGAGACCAAAGTCTATACTCAGTCTCCTAACCCTTCCCTTAGTGATCCAGTGTTCCCAGTGGGGCCTCATCACGGGAAGAAAACGCAGGGTTCCTCTTCAGTAGCACCAATAGCTAGGGAGCCGGAAGTGGAACACCTTTCCTGTTGGGATTCGTCCAGGCTCACTACCACCTCAGAGTCCAGGGCAACTGGACCAGTTCCCAAATGGAAAAGAGATTCCTGTTTTCCCTGGAAAGGGCACATGGAGGTAAGGGAAGAGGATGCTGCGGGCTCAGCTGGCCATGGCTGGGAGAGCAATTACACTCCTGCTACTTAACTTTACAATCCAGGCTGTTGTTTTAACGATGTGACTCGTGTTGGGCTGGCCAATTAATCTGCCTTTGGAGGCTTTCCGAGATGGGGCGGTAGATCTTATCTTGCTCTGTGGAAAGAGGAGTGTGTAGCCTGCATGGTAGGGAACAGCTGCCCCCAGGGCCCTTGGCCTCAGAGAAGACCCAGAGGAGCCATCTGGGACCAGGCACCCCTCAGAGCAATGGAGCTGGGGTCCAAGGACCAAGAGGAGGATCTGGAGGAGCAATTGGGGCTAAGGGCTTTTAAGTGGGCACTCTCATTCCCCACTGCTCTAGGGCCTGGACTTTGACCCATTCTGTGTCATTTGCTTGTCCTCAAGGAATTCCTCCTTGTGTCTTTTGGGGACTGGGTGTGCTACTGACCCAGAAGTGGGGCAAGGAAAGAGTGCTTGCAGGTGGGACCCTTCTACTGTATATGACATTCTCTTTGCCCTCCCTATGACCCTAAGCCAGGCTTCTCTCTAATGCTAGGTTGACTGGAAGTGCTCTAGTGGGCATTTCAGACTGGAGCTTGTGCCCCAGTTTGCTCCGATTGGAACAGGTTCAGGCAGTGAGAGGGAGGCTGATCTTTGAAGCCTTTTGCCTGCAATAGGAGGCCCCTCCCCAGCCCCTGGGGCCACTCTGGGCTGGATTCCCTGAATGACTGGCCCTGTCCTCAGCAGGGCTCCTCCATGCTGCATGTTTGGGGGGTGCAGTGGCATGGCACAAACGGTGCTACCAGGTCCTGCTGCTCTGGGAGCTGCCTAGCCTTCTCACATGGCCTAGATCCCATTGGCCCAGGTTGGACTACAGCATCAGGACAGTGCCCACACAGCCTCTGTCCTGCACCTCCTCTGCCTCTTACCATACTGCCTCTGGTCATATATTGGGCCACATGTTAGCCTAAAGCATCTATTCTGGTCACAGTGGTATCCCCAGGATCTAACCCAGAAGGGGCTCTGCAGATGTGTGATAGATGGAGAATTCCAGTTCTTTCTAGTGTTTTCCTCCCCCACCCCTTCTGGTGGGCTGAGGTCATTCCACCCTCAACAGTTCACTTCTCCTAGCAGGACTGGTCAGGCTCAGTGGGCGTGTCCTCTCACCAGGAGCATGGGGGCTGTGAAGTGCCTGGCTCCCTCCACAACTGGGCCAGGAAGAATCTGCTGATGAAAACCATTCTGACCTTGGCCATTCCCCACATGAGATTCTTCAGAGCTAGACCCACAGAGCTAGCTAGCTAGTGGCAGAGGCCAAACAAGAATTCAGTGTCTGTGATGCCTAGTTCACAGGGAGGACATGTCAGCTAAGAGAGAAGAGATGAGTACTCCAACCAGAGTCAAACCAGGAGACAAACATGCCTCACAGCCAGGACCAGTTCCTTGGATGGAGGCAGCTGTGAGGGGCTGAAGTACCAGCCTACCCCAACTGTTTGGGGGCAATTATGCCTGCACTGACCTAGAGAACCTGCTTGTCCCATTTCCCCCATATCGTCAGCCTTCTGGGTTTCCAGGAGTGTGTGCACACGGACTTGTTAGGTATCAGGGATGGGAAATCAGAGGCAATGGGCTCTTAGTAAATATCTGTTGGATGAAAGAATCGGTCTATGATCTATCAACTCAAAATGGGTAGACATGGGGGTAGAGAACCTTTTTTAAGAAAGGATAAATTACCACAGATCAACACTTCATAGTTTTTTGTGTTGTTTTTGTTTTTGTTTTTTTGGTGCTGGTGCCTCATACATACTAAGCATGCTCTCTGCCATTAGACCATACCCTCAGTGATGGAGGTAATGGGTTGACCACCAGGAATAACCAGGTAGGTGAGCAGCAGGGACCAGATGATGACCAACTTGGAGACTCTGTGTCCTCTTCTGCTTCTGTTCACACATGGGCTGGGTAGGGGCTGAGATGCAAGCAGAGAACAATATTTGGTTTCCTCCTGGTTTGGATCCTAGCCTGCGATGGGATTCCAGTCCTTTGAAGTGGAAGAGGAGTGGCAAGACCCTGGCAGTCTAAACTCCAGCTGATGACACTTTCTCTAAAGACTTTGTCCCAGTGGAGGGAGTTGTCCAGTCCATGGTAGCAGTGAAGGCAGTGGTAAAGGCTGAAGTCCTTGATTTGGCTCTCTAGTTTAGAGAGCCGGCCTCCACCCCATTCTTTTTGTTCCTCCTGCTTCTTGTCTTCTGAGAAAGCCCATCTGGAGCCAGTTTCCTCTCCTCCCAGAAGGGGTGCAGGTGTGCTGGACCTGGACTTGGCAGGAGAGCTAAAGCCTGACCAGTCATTCCCCAGACTCACATCATCTGAGGCAGAGCCAGCACATCTGGGGAGTGATGCTGATACCAGGCTCCAAAGTTGTTGCCATAGCCACTGGTGGACAGCGTACCTCCCTTGGGTAGATCCCAGAGGGATGAAAGGGGTGGAGAGCAGGTAGACAGAGAGGGGGGTCTCCTGGAGAAGTCCCCTTCCTGCCCCCCAGAATTCTGCTTCAGGAACTTCTTATATTTGGAGCGTTTGTTCTGAAACCAGATCTTTACCTTGGGGGAGATGAGGACAGAATAGAAGATCAGAGGAAGGGTGTGAGGAAGGGAAAGGGACCTGGCTGTAGAGAGTGAGTCCTGGGAGCTTTTGTGCCAGTCCTCCAGCCTGGAAATCGCAAGTTTCCACTTCAGTTCTTGGTGCCCTCTTCTTGAGCCTCCTCCCCTCTAATATATTCCCCCAACACTTGCTGAGGACCAGCCAGACATGAGCACTCACTGAAGAACTGTGACAACAGGGCCAAGGGACTCATCTGTGAAGCACAGAGGTTGCCAGAGAGCAGGTGCTAGGAAGGTTAGACTAGGCAAGGATGGGACTGGCCCTACCTGGGTTTGGGTGAGGCCAAGCTGCGCTGCCAGCTGGGCCCTCTCCGGCAGCGCCAAGTACTGCCTGTGCTGGAAACGCTGGTTCAGGTGCAGCAGCTGGAGGCTGGAGTAGATGGTCCTCGGCTTGCGCGGCTTCCTGGAAGGGGGCTGCTGGCACTGCTGAGAGGGCTCTGGGGACAGCAGCTTCTCAGATTCTAGGAGGCAGAAGACTGTGTAAGTCTGAGGAGTGAGTGGGTAGGTCCGGCATTTTGATAGGCTCCTTGTACCTCCTCTGGGTGCCACAGAGAATCAGCAAAAAGTGCAGCAACTGCAGTGAAACTGTCTCAGTCCGGGACCCTGCCTATCTATCTCTGCCTTCTCAACTTCCACGTTCACTGTGTGACAGGTGATACAAACTGCAGCTCTGGCCCTCTGGGAGTTAACACGCACGGTTTCTGTGCGCTAAAATCTCAAGAGCCAGAGGGAGGCTACTCTGGAACCTGTGGTGGAAGTGGGAGTTCGGCTGCTGTGGTAGCGCCCTCGGAATAGGGCGGGGCAAAAGGCTCAAGGAAGGCCGAGCTAAGGCCTAGAGACGAAAAGGGAACCTCATTCCAGGCCAAGAAACCCAGAAGCAGTACTGAGGCCAGAGACAGTGTCGGTATGGCATCCTCTGGCCAGGAAAGATGTATGCATGAGCCAACCTTGAATGCCGGTATCAAGGCGTGAAAAGTTGACCCAAAGTGTTTGTCTTCCCTTCCCCTGCAGGAAAAGACCATCTCTCTTTCCCAGGGCCTGTTGCCTCAGGGGAGACGTTTTCAGGGACCTCACAAGCCAAACTGATGTGGGAAAGCCCTGCTCTCCGCTGAGCCACAAGCACAGACGAATTCCCGCGTGGCAGGGAAGGTGGCCCAGGATCTGAAAGCTCAGCGAACCGCAGAGCAGGTCGTTACCACCTCCCCTGGATCGCGCGACGGTGTTGTGGTGGAAGATCTGGTCCCCTACTGCCCGCCTGCTTCTCCAGGAATCTGCTGCGGGTTGCGGCTCTGGGATTGGGGCGAGAGGTTTCCATTCTTGAAAGCTCTGCCTCATCCAGTTCCACTCTACTGAGACACTGGGACGGTCCCAAGAGAAAGGAAGTTGGTGGATGAAGCGGCCAAAATGCCCAGGGTCTTTGAGAGACGGTCACCACATTCCATGAGTGTTCTTGCGGACCACAGCCGAGACTGAGAGGCCCCAGTGCCCGGGCGGGCGCAGCTCGCCCCCCGTCCCCCATCTATCCCTCAAGCTGGTCTCACCTCACACGCATAAGGGTCCCCGCCCTAGCCAGGAGCGGTCACCAGTTGCCTTCACTTTCCCCCGCACCCCTCACCCGTGGCCTCGGTTGCTGCGGGCTTCACAGATCCTCCTCATTCGACCCCCCCTCCCCCGCCGCCTCAGCCAATTCCCAGAAAAACCTTTGGGTTTCCGCTCTCGCCTTCTCCCGTCGGGCCTCCCTGCTTCAACCCCACGCCTCACAGCCCAGAGCTGGCAACCGAGCGACCACCAGAGCCTCTCGCGCTGCGTGGATCGCGCAAAGCGGGTGATGATGCTCTGAGAGCGGCGGGCGCGGAAGCCTCGGCTACTGAACTCTCCGAGCCCTCTGCGCCCCAACTCTCCGAGCAGACCACCTCCAGGTTCCTTCCAGGACAGATGCCTTTCTCCACACTAGTAGCGGCAAGTCACAAGTGGATCTACCAGGGTCTTGATAACGGATTCCCAGGGCATCCCTGGAGGCTCCGCAGCCGCACTCCCAGTCTCAATGAGGTGTTAATGCGGCCCTTTGGAAGCCAAACCCCCTCCCTGAGGAAGAGGGGCACGAAGTGGGTGGGGGTAGGACCCCCACCCCCAAGGCCTTCTCTCACACTCCAATTCATTCATTCTGGAGTGGGCGGAACGCACAGTTCCAACAGTGAAACTCTACAATCTATTTTAAAGACATCCATATGACTATTTCAGCGCTTACGGTTTTTCGCTGGATCCGGGTAAAATCTGTAATAAAAGGAACTCTTTACTCCATTGTCCTTGGACCAAGAAACGAAAGGCAGAGTGTGGAAAACAGGCCCGACAATGCCATTATATTGCCAGAATAGCTTTCCCCAGGGTAAGGTCAGGTTCTTCAACCCCATTCCTAACACACAGACACGTGCCCTCGCACGCGCGAGCGCGTGTGCACACACACACACACGCACACACACAGTGGCCCAGGCAGTTCTGGAACTCAGGATCCTCCTAGTGTATATGACCATATCTTTAACAGTCCAAGAAGTTCATCTGTATAAATTAGATATGAATGTAAAATTCCACCCCCCACCCCCATACACAAACACAACAGTCCCTCCTCCAACCAGACCCAGCAGAATGCACCCCTAGTTCTGCTATAGACAGACATTAACGTTCTGGGGTTCTAAGAAGTTCCCTAAAGCCCTCTCTCCTGGGCCCATGCATGGATGAATGTGGATTTTCCCAGTGCGAGGAGACTGGAAAACAAGTTGTGTCATTGATTCATACATATCCTTCCTTCCTGCCTCAGTTTCCCCACTCATAAGAATTTGAGGCCCATTTTATGGATGATTTTGGGCTTTGGAGGTGAATTTATGTAAGAGTAGCCGGGAGGGGAAAGAAACATCTTGGTCCTGAGTTGACTGCAATGAAATCACCTGGTGGGTGTGCATCCTTGGAGAAGACTGTGCCAAAGACACAATGACACCAGGTCAGGGAGTCAGTATAGCTGGGTCTATGGATAAAACACTTGCACTGTTAACCAATGTTTGTGAATTCAGCTGTGCAAAGCACAGGGCTAGGAAGACCAGCTAGTCCCTTGCTTTCCACTGAAGCCTTCCAGTGAGCACTTTCTCAGGAGCTCAGTTTGCCTCTGGCAACAGGAATTGGGAACTAACCCATTCCAAAGTCAAAGGTTTATGGTAGGGATAGCCTGGGTGGAGGGCTGTAGTGGCCAGAGAAAGATGTGAGACTGCTGGACCAGCCTGTGATTCTACTGTTGAACAATGGTTGGTGGGGTCCTACCCCTGGACTCTGTTGGAACCAGCTACCAACTAGCAGACAAGGTTAGGCACGTCTAGGAAAAGGGGGTGGGGCACAGGAAGGGAGAAGGAGGCTCCGCCTAGTTGTCTGCCTCCTTCCAACTGGGAACTGATTTCTAGTTAGCAAGGTTTGGCTACTGCACTGGTTTCTGGGACTAGGCAAACTCAAGAGAGGCAACGGGTAAGGAGAGTGTGAAGGATAGGGAGAATTCAGAGGAAGGGGCTTGGGTCTCCACCCCCACATCTGGATTGTGGCAGTTTTCCACAGAGGTATACACAACTCCAGGGCTTCAGAGGGTGGGGTAGGGAACCCTCCTTCCTGGCTTCACAAAACTGCAAATCAAAACCAGGTCGTGTTTTAAAATGAGACCTAGATCAATTCGCCCCTCATCTTCCCCCACATCCTCACCCTTCTGTCCCATCTCTGCCCTACCCCTACCCCTACCCCAGATCTCCTGGGATCCTAGTAAGGTTTGAATCCCGCTAGCTGCGCCGCGGGCACATTTACCTGCTTGGAGTTCCTGGTGGTGTTCAGCGGGCCCGCAGAGGGGCTGAGATGGCGCCGAGGGTTGCTGGCAGGGCAGGTAGGAGTCTCCCGGGGTTGCCGGCCTGGTGTAGGAGGAGTAGGACAGGAGGTGACCATACGGCCGGGGGTAGGACAAATCCGGGGAGGCTGCGGTTGTCGGGCGTAGACCAAACGGATAGGCAGCCACCACTGTCGGGACGGGGGCGAGGTCCCGGAAGACAACTTTGGAGACATCCCGGCCAGGGAGGGGACAGGGCAAAGAGGTCATTGTGGCCGGGGCCCGGGCCAGAGGGCCTAGGTCATGGCCGGTCCACTAGTCGCTGCCAACTCTCTCCCAAGCCTCCAGAGTTGAGGCAGATGAGCGCCCCCAGCTAGCCGCCCCCACACTTAAGATCCCAGGGAAAGTGTCTCTCTGCGCCTCTTCCGGAGGAGAGTTCCCACCCGGGAAAGGGATTTCGGGGGTGCCCCATGGTTACCCCCCAAGTCCCTGAGGGGCCCCCTCCCCTCCACCAGGTTCGGTTCCAGGGACCCGACGGGCCCCCCCCCCCGCCCACTTAGACGTTCCTGATTGGCTATCGTACTCGGTGACCTCACGGAGGCCCGGAGCAGAGCCCGCCCCATTAGGACTGCGCGGGTAAGCCAGAGGAGGGGTGAGATGCGCCAGCTCCAGGCTGTCCGTCTCCGGGTTGCTGGGTGACCTGGACGCTCAGGAAACCTCAGTCACTGGCCGAAGTGCTAGGGAGTTGGCGGAGCTGGGATAACCAAGGGACCAGGAGAACTGAGCGGTGATTGGACACGCCGCGGCTGCGGGGACCCAGAACACACTATTCGCGCTCTGCTCGTCTCTCGGGTACACACGGCCCCATGCTGCCCGGGCTCTGCCAGCGAGGGGAAAGCAGACCGCCAGGGCCGGGTGCTTATTCAGCGCGTCGGAATGCGTCGCTGCTGAGCGATGGCAGTTTGTAGGTAAACAGACGCCGGGCCCTGGAGGGTGCAGCCTGGCGCCCAGCCTGCCCCGCACGCGCGCAGTGCGCACGCCCCCGCGGGGCGCCCTGGGCCTGGCACGCTGCGACCGCCGCGACCGCGCCTCACCGCCCCCCTTGCAGGCTTCCGCTTCCGGCAGGGGCCCCAGTGTGGTTGCGACACCGCAGCTTCAGCAGGCCCCTGAGGCTGCAGGAGGGATCTGCTGTCTGGGATGCGCCTGTGCTGAGCCCCGCCTTTCCTGGCACCGTACGTGGCTGTAGCCTTGCCTGAACTGGGACAAAATCTGGGAGTGGGGATGAATCCAGTTTGATGGCTCCTGGGAAGGCACAGGAAATACGACTAGCTCATCTGTAATTTCCAGGCTGTGGTGCAGGACCTACTACTAAACAGTACTCAAGTCCTCGATGGATATGTTTCCCTGCCTACAAGCATCTATTGCCACGTGTGCACAGATACACAGGGACTCCATTCAAACACAACGTATGTGTTATTACAGACCAATATAAAAGTGTCTTTCTATGAAAAGAGAGGTTCATTTATGAACCTGTAAACACAAAGAATTTAGGCTATGGTGTACATAGATCTACACACTCAAATATGAAAAATCCTTGTATAAAAATACAGTCAATCCAAGCATATGAGTATTTATGCACATGTACCTGGTCCTGTGAGAGATACGTGTCCCCACACATCTGTGATACTTAAGAGATAGTTCTATCCCCAAACCCATGAGTTCTCAGATTCCCCAGCAAATCACACTCTTTCTCCCCGTGTATGCAACTTGGCAAGCATCTTCATGCTGATACAAACACACATTATCAGGGCTCAGAGTGAAGGTAGCAATCTTGGGGGTGGTGAGAGAGGACAGCTGTCAGAAAGAGGCAAGACTGGAAGAGTAAGTGAAGGCACTGGTCTGTGGGCAGACCCAGGCCTTCTGAAAAAAGACAAAGCTCCTCTGGGGGATGTACAGGGATCATTGATAGGTCAGGCATCCTATAGGAGAAAAGCGATCTATTTTAAATGCCCCCTCCCATTAGGCAGAAATGAGTTTTGCCAGAAAAATACCTACCTGCATCTGACATAGAGTTCTCTACCCTGGAACTCTGTAGAAGACCCTCTTTCTCTGGGTGGCTGGAGAGGGTGTGGGGGTTCGCTTGGTAGGTAAAGGTTATTTTCATGTGAGACCACCTTTTTCCCTTTCTTACCCTGCTCCAACCATGCTGCACCTCTTTAGAGCTGAGGCTACAGACTTCTAAGTATATTGTTTTTCATGTCTTCCTTTCTGTAGCATCATCCTGTTCCCTAGGAGAGGCTGCCATGGTGTTTCCAAAGATGGCCTCTCTGGGTATATGAATCAGACAAAGAGAATACCCTTTGAGGTGGGGTTAGCTGTCAGGGCAGGTTTCATAAGAGGGTACTTTTGAGCTAGAATGGAAAGGATGATGGAAGGCCTGTCCTCCCAGGGCCAGGTACCCTGAATCCTGTCTGTGCTACCGCTAACAAGGAAGGGTAGGGATAGATCTTTTGGCAGGCTCAGCAGCAGTTGGCTTTTGGCTCTCCTCCAAAGCAAGGAGGTCCCTAGTGAATGCTTCTTCTAAGCTCCCCTGTGTGTTCAGGAACATTTTGAAGTTAAGTTGGGCCTGTGTTCCTGTGCAGCAACAGAAACACCCTGCAGCTCCACAGAACTTAAACACACAAGATCCAAGCCCCATGCATTATCACCAAAGCCCTGATAAGAAGGTGCTGTTACTGTCCTCCTCCACCATCCCCTACCTCTTCCCACCTTCCAAAGTACACGGGACCAAGGTACTTGTTGAGAAACCATAGGGGTCTTCCTAGATGAAGATTCCCGGGAAGGGGGTCTCCCAAAGATCCCCCCAAAACAGGAGTCACATCTGGCAAACACTAAGAAAGATAGACATGAAGGGGATATAGACTGGAAAGAACAGTAATTGTATTTGTTCGGGATAAAGAAAGGGCAGTATTGAGAGATCCAAAACCTGGGTTCCCACCCTAGATCAGCTTCCAAGTAGCTGGCTTGGTCAGCCATTTTCTGCCAGACTGCTAGAAAGAATTGAAAGAGGGAGCTGGACTAAGATTCTAACCTTTCGTTGTTTGCTGTGTGATGCTTTGCAAAACCCCAAATCCAAGAACATAAAACTAAGGAGGAAGGGACCAGAGGAGGGAAGGGGAGAGAATGAAGGAAGAAGGGAGGGAGGGAGGGAGGGAGGGAGGG
>NW_008342393.1:4463401-4466597 GCF_000622305.1 Nannospalax galili | reverse complement strand
GAGGGACAAATTAACTCTTCTGTCACTACAAATAGCTCCTAGGGCTCACAAAACTAGGAACTGACTCTCCAAACTTTTTGCCAGGGAGATCTGCTTTGGCAAAATAAACCTTCTTGAACAACCCAGCACCAAACCAAGCAAACTCTGTGTGTGTGTTGTGTGTGTGTGTGTGTGTGTGTGTGTGTGTGTGTTAGTAAAAGGGAGGAGTGGAGCAGGGAGGCTCTAGAGTTGGAAAAGACAGAGCATTTTGACCTGACTAGAGCTATGCATGCATGGTGTAGACTCTTCCATCTTTGATGGGCAAGTGGATCTTGGGCTGTATTAACATGAAGCTGAAGGATATATTCCTTGCTGGAGGTTACTGTGTCCAGATCCAGAATCGCCATCTGAAACAGCAGACCTCCTGGCAGTGCATGGCCTCAGGCTTGTCTCAGACTGTGGGGATGTACACAGCTTTCCTGCTGCAGTAGTCACTGGGCTCAGGATTGTGCCTCCCACAAGTCCCGGAGCTAAGGGCGGCTTTTGACTCCTGGAGTCTACTGTCCTGGTCTACAGTTCCAAGCAATTCTGTACTTGCACAGATCCACTCAGGGAAATAGATTCTCATTCATCCAGACCTCTGGATACTTGGTGGCCATTTGGGATTTACAGGCAACATTTCTCCTTCATCAGGGTCACTGCTCCTAAACTAAATCTTAGTTTTATTTTATCTGTTCTCAGGAAGCTTTAAAAATCTATTTGGAGGGAACTTTTTTTGTAATCCAATTTGGGAATGAAACTAAATGATTCTGTCTTGCAGCAGTCTGCCTGCTCTGTGGTAGAGTACCCTGGATCCAAGACCGGGGGAAGCTGCTGCTTGTAGAGGCCTGTGCTTCTGGTCCCATTTTTGTTCTGCCTGGGGTTCGGAACCACTGTTTTCCTCTTTGTCTTGGAACTTGTGATGAGTTCAGGCCCAGGAGGGCAACCGTTGATGGTGGAGCCCTCGGCCAGGCCATCCCGGTGCCCCGCTTCCCTTTGCGTTCATCTCCATGCTCCCCCAGAGAGTTTTTTTTTTTTTTCCTCTGTGTTATTTTCTAAATAATCTTGAAGTCGCTGACAGTGGAGTTGGGGAGAGGAGGAGGTGGGGAAGCCCTGGGGTCAGCACTGCCTGGTCCTGACATGGCATGGTGTGGGGCTCCCACAAGAGTTTTTCCCCACACTCTCAGAGACAACGGCTCCCCCGTCTTCTTAGCTTCATTTCCAGACGTCAGCCTCCGATCCAGAAGTGTTCTGCTTGAGACTGACCCGGACATTTTAAATTCCACAAGTGTAAGAAAGTCACCAATGCTAAAAGCAAAATATGAACAATTCTTTGACCCGGGCACCCTCCCCCAAAGAAAACGGTTAATCAAAATCAGGGAGTGTTGGGAGGTGCTTTGCTGGCACCGTGCATGGCCCGAGAGCCACAGCCACGGGGCGCTGAGCTTTGCTGAGCGAGGGGACAGGAACCGGACCGGCGGGTGGCGCGGGAGTGGATCGCCACTCATCCATCGAATCAAAAGAGGAGCGGGAGGGATGGAGGACAGACCCGGGAGGACCGCTAGCGGGAGGCTGCGAGGCCAACCCTGCTGCAACGAATTCGTCCTCCTCGGATCAAACGCATTTTGCTGGGATCTGCGTCAGTCCTCAGACCCCCGCATGGTTCGAAACTAGAAAATTCTGCTCACCTCTTCATCGCCAACCGCGGGAGAAAGCTGGAAGGGGACAGGGCTGAAGCTGGAAGATGCCTGAACCCAGCAAAGAGGAAGCCAGCAGCCACAGAGGTTTACACTCGGGCTCGAGCTCCCTCACACCTCCTCACACACTTAAAGGCCATCACTCAATTCCATCTGCACCCAGTCACATCACGGGCACGGCACACACAACACACAACTCACACCACCCTGCGCACCCCCTGGGGTGGGCAGAGGGTCGGTACAGGTGGGGGTTATTACTTTCTCTTTCTGTCCCAGAAGATCCTTTGTCAGACGGCTCTTTCCTTCCTTTAAAAGGAGGTGGGGGTGTTGATCTTCCCTGAATGCTAATTTGGGGTGCAGAGTAGGGCCTTACCTCTTGTGGGTAAGGGAGGAGGATGGGGGATATTGTTTGGGAAAGGCAGAGCTGTGTGCTCCCCATCCCCATGCTGCTAACAAACCCGCACCCCTGTCCTCTTAAAATGAGAAAAATAATCAGGACTTCAAAACAACAGCGAAACAAAAACTCCAACAACCAAAAAACTAACCAGCAAAACTTGGGCAGCCTTCAGCTGGGTTTAAACCAGGGAGGGAGTCTATAGAGGAATAGTAAGAGGCAGCTCAGTCCACTCCCCTCCCTCCCTCTCTTTCAAGCCCACCTCCACACTGTTCTGGGGGAGGGGAAGGACTGGCTAAGAAGAGGAGAGAACAGTGTCTTCCACAGCTCCTCCAGGACCCCTGTACTCTGGGTCATCCATCACCCTCTTCAGTTTCGGTTAGAAGAGCATCAAATCTCGTATAAGTTGTTCATAACTGCTGCCTGAAAGGGGCGGGAGCAAAGAGAAGGCAGAGGGAAGAGAAGTGGGTAAGAAGTTTGGGTCAGGGGTGGGTAGGGCAAGGGCTGTGCAAGGGTCAGTGGCCTTGGGGAAATGAGTGCTATGCCGCAAATGTGCTGTTAACAGTTCCACGTGCTCAGGCCAATCTGACTGCTCCTCCCTTGGAAGCCCCTCCCAGCCTCAGAGCTCCCAAAGTTGGGGGAGGAGTGATGACTGTCCACTAATCCTGGCAGTCCAAGTTCTGGATGGCATGTGCCTCAAAACTAGTGAAGAAGGGAATTGAGCCTACAAATTCCCATCCACCATTCAACCCAATGAAGCCTTTGTTGCTTTCTACAGAAAAGGCTGGAGGGCCAGGTCCTGGTCCTTTGGATGTCTGGGATACTAGAGGGGCCCAGATGCCAGCCTAGTTTCTGAAGACAGTACTAACAGGCCTTTGGGAGCCTGTCCCAGGGCCTTAGAGAGAGAAGGGGGCACTGTGAGGAGCTGAGTCCTTGTGCTTTGGATAACAGTAATGAGTACAACAGCTAACAACACATGCTTGTGTTCCAAGCACTATGCTAAGCCTTACATGCATCATTTTATTTTTTTTAATTAATTAATTAATTTATTTATTTATTTATTTATTTATTTATTTATTTATTTATT